>NC_087247.1:11027500-11340000 GCF_037042905.1 Lytechinus pictus | reverse complement strand
GTCAACAGACAGGATGGCGGATTCTGCGAAGCGTTGCTGAGCGCGACAAGGTCAGAGTGAAACACGCAGTACACTACATCCCAACGTATCTCCATCCGTTGCTACTGGGTAGATGGACCAAGGCTGAAGACCGTGCACATCTCTCCTTCACTATAATTAGAACCAATCGCAAGTCACTACTTCACACAATGCCACCAGAGCAAACAGTTACATCTCCTGCGACGATTGGGTAATAGTGAATCTACAGGTGCGGATTCGTTGCCACAATCCTAGGTGTATGGCTCGGGTCATATGGTCGCCCAAGATTGCAAGAAGTTCAAGAAAGATGCATACTGCAGCATACGAAGGTGGGCAGGCGGAGCTACGTGAAATGCCTGTCAAATCGACATGAAAAACTTCTAAAGCTACTCCACTTTAGTCTGTTTACGTACCGTACACACCGTGTCTGAATTGTCTCCTCTCCTCAGTGCAGATGGGAACGTATGCTGATCACAAACAGGATCTTGATCGAAATTTGGCAGAACACTCCAGAAGTGTTTCCAACAGTCTATCTGCCATCAATGGGGAAGTTACTACCAGGCTGCCCATTAAAGGACAAGTCCACCCCAACAAAAAGATGATTTGAATAAAAAGAGAAAAATCTAACAAGCATAACACTGAAAATTTCATTAAAATCGGATGTAAAATAAGAAAGTTATGACATTTTAAAGTTTCGCTTAATTTCACAAAACAGATATAGGCACATCCTGATCGGTATGCAAATTAGAAAACTGATGACGTCACCCACTCACCTATTTCTTATGTATTTTATTATATAAAATATGAAATATTCTAATTTTCTTCTCATTGTCAAGTGAAACGTCGATTAATTCCTCACAGAACATGTGGT
Source organism: Lytechinus pictus (assembly GCF_037042905.1). NCBI lineage: Eukaryota > Metazoa > Echinodermata > Echinoidea > Temnopleuroida > Toxopneustidae > Lytechinus > Lytechinus pictus. Next base: position 11,339,111 of record NC_087247.1, on the reverse strand, counting down.
ATTACCATTGTTATAACATCTTATGGCTCAGTTAAGTTGTCAAATCTGTAAAAATTGAAATATTGTATTATTAAAACAATAGAAAAAAAGAAATAGTGAGTGATGGACATCATCGACTGACTCATTTGCATGTCACTGATTTGCATATATCACTGTTTTGTGAAAAATAAGCAAAACTTTGAAATGTCATAACTTTCTTATTTTACATCCGATTTTGATGAAATTTTCAGCGTTATGCTTGTTTGATTTTTTTTCTAAATATTCAAATTAACATTTTTCTGAGGTGGACTTGACCTTTAAGGTTATAACTCAGCACTCTTTCGCTGACATTCCTATTATAGCTGAAATGTATTTTTTTTTTTAATATGACTACATCCTGCTTCTCTGGTGGCCCATTAACCCTAATCAAAAACCTCTCAGGGCTATTCAAATCCATGTGGAAAATCCAGCAGGAACTGAGGAATACTTCAATCACAAGCGAAAAGGAAGCTTACAGCAGGAACACGATAATGTGTTACGACATTTGCTCCGGCCTTAAAATCTCAGAGGGCTTAGGGGTAGAGTTAGGATTGTTATAGATTTTAAGGTACAAAATAATCTGAATATAAGGATTAGGGTTTATGGAGGTTAGATTTTATTTTTTGCTTAACGTGCTAATTTTTAATCGGAGCAATTGACGCCGGAGCAAATGTCATGAAATCCACGGTAACCAACGCGACATCTCGCTACCCTCAATTGCCGGGAAATCCTCAATGGATTTATCCTAAAAGGATAAGTTCACCCCAACAAAAAGTTTATTCGAAAAAAAAAAAAAAATCCAACAAGCATAACACTGAAAATTTCATCAAAATCGGATGTAAAATAAGAAAGTTATGACATTTTCAATTTGGCCTTATTTTCACAAAATAGTTATATGCACATCCCGGTCGGTATGCAAATGAGGGAACTGAAGACATAACTCACTCACTCACTATTTTTTTTGTATTTTATTATATGAAATATGAAATATTCTTATTTTCTCCTCATTGTTCTGTGTAACAAAGTTTTATTTCTCCCTGGACATGTGGAATTACAATTTATTAACATTTTATAGTTCAGTCAAGTTGATACTTACTGTCAAATCTGTAAAAATTAAAATATTGTATAATTTAAACAATAAAAACAAAAGAAATAGTGAGTGAGGGACATCATCAATTGTCTCATTTGCATGTGACTAAATTGTGCATGTAACTATTTTGTCAAAAATAAGCGAAACTTTAAAATGTCATAACTTTCTTATTTTACATCCGATTTTCATAAAATTTTCAGCATTATGCTTGTCTGATTTTGATCTATTGATTCAAATCAACATTTTCTGAGGTGGACTTGACCTTTAAGGATCTTGAAAGTGAAAGCCCGAAGTAATCGCGGTGATAGAGTTTGAAAGCAGGCACATAATCATAATGTACCCCCACCTAAAATATCAAAAAGATTGTCGAGACTTCCGGTCCATTCACTTTCTGTATCGATTTTTTAGTTATCTCAGTTGGGACTCGAACTCACCTCGTTTTATTTGTAGTCAAGCTTCTTCCCGCTATGCCAGCGAGAAGCGCTGAGACCAAATGAGGTCTCTAGCGGCATGATCCGATACTTTTTTTTCACTTAGGTGAAGTGTGGCGTTAGTGCATTGTTATTTCTGGTAATCTTCGATCACAAAGCAAATTTATCTATACCATACGTCTATCAGCGAGACTGGTGGGGTGCACGCAAAGGGTACCAGGGTGTACAACAGACACGGACCCGCGCATAAGAGCTAACTTGCACCTCGATGGTATTGCGAGGTGTACGCACGTATCGTACACCCAATTTGCACCAGGATTTCTTAGTGTGTACGTCAGCTTCACAAATGTTTAAAGATCCAGACCGGACCCGAAAATGAAATTGATAAATTATATACCAATCGAAAGCTTATAAGCTACTAAATACAACAAGGTATGCTTTATGCATTTTCACCGCTTCCCAGCTGAGTATTTTGCTTAAGAATATTCCAATTATCGGGCTTCGAACCCCGCTTATATAGAAAATAGGCTTTATTGTGCTATTCACATGCCTCGAGACCGTGACGTCACGTTGTGTAAGAAGCGTCGTGATTCCATAGGATTGTACACAGAAAAACTGGGTGATTTTTTTGCTTGTGAATAATTTTGAGTGCCATTTTCATCTGAAAACGAAAAAAAATAATTGATTCATAAAATGGAAATGGAAGAAAATACCCAATGTTTTTGTACACAAACCTATGGAATCACAACCCTCCTGACACAACGTGACGTCATCATTTCCAGGCGACGTGGGGGTACTCAATCGAAGCGTACTTTGGAGAAACAGTTTCTTTGATTTTTATTTAATATTTTTAACTATTGGAAGAAGATATATGTAATATTTTTGGTATATTTGTATTGTATGAATCATTACCTTTATTTTGATATATGATTGTTTTTACACCGGTCAGGGTCTTTAAGGCAGAGTTCCAACGTTTTAACCTAATTACCCAGCCCGGTCTGAGTAACTCTGGAATCTCTTTATAGACACTAAATTACCTCAGTGGAAGTGCGAGGAGTAGCGGTTCTGACTCTTGCCATGTAATCAAATAGGTTCGAATCCCTCCGCGGCAATGGAGTCCGTTGCCCATCATCACATAAATATCTACACCTCCACCTAACGGAGATACAAGAACCTTTTTAAACAGTTTTATAATAAAAAGGTGTTATTGCTCAGTGGATATAAGTCTACGGACTTTGAACCGAAAGTTCCGGGTATCGAATCCCACCATGGCACTCAGTATAGCGTGCTTTGACAAGACGTTTATTTATATTTGCCACATTCCACCCAGGTGTAGTATGGGTACCCGGTAAAAAGCAATTCCTTGAATGCTTGAACAGCTGATCATGGTAGCCGTGCTAAAGCCGGGGCAGTATTGTATAAAGTGATATATAAATGTTGCATATTGTTAGTATTAGTAGTACATGAAATAAGTACCAGGGAAAGGACCCGAACGTCAATATCTCTGGCTTGGAAATAAGAGTGAACTTTCTTTATGAATAAGAAATACAAAACAAAACAAAAAACGTAATTGCATGCTGATCTAAAAAGAAACGTTAATACAATGTACCTTTCACGAATCTGAAGTAAATATGAGGAAACACAATTCCCCTTCAAGCACTCAATGCAAATTTCAAGTTTGTTTTATTTCCTTCTTGTTTGTCTATAGATAATAACTTATAAGGGATGATGCCATAAAGTAATAAATTCATAATTAAATTATCTGCATGCCTTTGTACTGCAGTGGTCCAGGCTTTTCCCCAAACAATTATACACAACAAACGTAAATTATACCAAAGGGATCAAAACAAATCTCAAAGGAAAGTAAAAATTTCTCTCGAAGATTGGAAATCCCTCGACCACCTTTTCCTCCCTATGCCCAAGAATCGTATTTCATCATCAAAACTTTTTAACAAAAGAGATAAAAACCTAATTTGGCGGCTGAGCTCGGGAAAAATTATGCGCATCATAATGGTTTTGGGGAAGGACTAAATCTATTTTTCACCAACCCTAAAATCCACTCGTAATTACAACGTAAAATGACGACTCCCCGAAGTGCCACGTGAGTGCAGAGTCACGTGTGGTTCACTCTTACCCCTTCGAGTGAAAAAAAAAAATTCGAAATGTTCGAAGCACGGAGCCTGATTCAAACTCTGTATTGTAGAGATGTAAGAGCAGGATAACCTCCGCGGATACTGATAAGAGAAAAAAACGGGCGCCAATTTGGAATACAAACGACCCGTATGTACTTTAATTTAATATAACACGATAAGGCGGGTCGGGAAGACACATACTCTTGAACATTATTTTTTATTGTCTTCATATACACTCCACAAGAGAGTGCTTTCAGCTATATAATTCACTCGGTAAATCAAGAATTCCTGCAACGCCACAGACAGGCTTGATATTTGATTTCCGTTTTTCATATTTGCTCTCTGAAGGGGTTGAAAGGTGGAGTGTGTCGGTGAAGTTCACATTTTTAAACAACTAAGGAAGTTACACACACACCCACACAAGTCGTGTTTAAATAATCGGCCTCGGCTTGTTTAAAGTGTCTCATTTTACCATCGTTCAATTATTGATGTTTCAGACAATTTCAGTGATACGCGGAAATGATGCCGAGACCACACAGGACAGTGATATTGACATGTAGCACGCTGATTTAACATTATTATACAACTCATACAAAGATTCTTGCAATTCAATTGGTTGAAAGCCATTACATATTTGATCCATTATGTGCTGCATGCAAGTTTTATTTTCCATTGCACGGCGACCGTGCAGTTTTTATTTTTCCATTTTTACATCAACTTTGAAAAGCAAACAAACATTTAAACTTTTTTTTAAATCAGATTAAAGAGAGGCCATTAAATTCTGAAACTGTGAAACTTTGGTAGGTACAGTGATGCAAGTTTGTTATATATCATAAATCCACCTTTTCATCTGTATCGACAATGTTCAATTCATTTCAGAAATGGGCATCACGAACTTCTGCCTTGTGTCAAAGAAAAGTTACAGGAAGGATGAGTTTGGATGTTCCACATTGTAAATATATATATATATATATATATGTATGTAACTTGTTATAATATTTTATAAGATATGCAAAAGGGGTTTATGACATCATTACTGTACTTATATGGAATTTACTGTTTTTCTTTTATAAATTTGTTTAAACAAAGCAAACTTCAAAATGATGTTACTTTGTTATTTTTTTCATCGGATCCGAAGACATTTAAAAAAAATTTTTTTGTCTTAATTAAATTAAATCAAATCGATTTCTTGGTGTGATTATATCATTCTTTAAACTTATGGAATGCATGATTAGATATTTGAGATAAAAATATGGCCTAATCTTAATTCGTAATATTGATAATTTTTTAAAATGGGAGTATCTCATAATTGATTAATTTATTTTAGATAGAAAGTGTGCATGTATTGATATCACCGGGAGACTCGAGGCGGTGAATATTATATTATAGCCTAATTCAAAGTTTTACTTAAAATTGAAAGTAGTGATAATGAAATCATGATTTACATTCACGTTAGTTCTTCCAAACCTTCAGAAATAATAATTTCATTTTGGTAAACCCCTTGGGCTGGCAGTTTCAGTAATTTCTAAAGACTACGCTCTCCCATTCCCTGAGTCGATTGTTTTCATGAAATGTTATTTTAATTATACATTTATAGCAAGAAAAGTGCTTATTTAATTGATTTCCAAACTAAACTACTCGTAGAAATAGTTTACGCAGGTAATACAGGTGTTGTCGTAGTATGTGTTTATAAATTAGTAATACATTTCACACACTCTCTCTCACTCACTCACCCTCATACCCAGGAACACTCTTTCTCCCCCCACCCCCTCACACACTTATACAAGAACACACTTACCCTCATACCCAACACTATCTCTCTCACTCCCTATCTCTCTCACTCGCATCCCCTCAAATACGCACACTCAATATCTACCCTCACACCCAACACACAAACGCACCCAAACGCACACACACCCCACCCATACAATCCACACATATACACACACACTCGTTCGCTCCTCCCCCTCCCCCCAAAAAAAAACAATCCCAATTTAAAAGACACGTTCGATTCTTCCACGTTCTCACAGTCGAATTTAGTAAATACAACATCTCCCCTTTACAACGTTGATACAGAATACACACTGCTCGAAAATTTATCCTTAAAATAAAAGAAGTTCCTGCAGCAGAGTCTAGGGAACACCTGTAATCTTACCAGATTGCGTAATCTTACAAGAAATTGGTATTTGGTGTATGGAATCTTACACATTTCCTTGAATAAAACATCCTTTCCCCTTTTTAAACAGACCTGTTCTGTTAGATTGCAGAAAAATTCCTGTTTTATGTATTTACAGAATGATTTTGTTATTGCTTTCTGCAAAATCTTCTTTTTTTCTGTAAAACCAGTGCAGGTTAGAATGTTTCATTTACTTTCATTATCCATCTCGCGTAGGTAACCGGCATTGCTCGGGCTCAAAGAATCGTCCTCAAATAGAACACAGACAATTGAGTCTTTGTTTTTATCTTGTTTAAGAGATAAAAATCTAAATCTTTGGAGAGGGGATCATTTTGAATCTTCCTACTTCATCGTGAGCGTTGCGTTGGCAAGGTAGTTACAATGTCGAGGGTAAACATGCACCCCTCATCTTTCTCATGACACAGTTTTGAAGTTACCTTTTGGTACATTTTCAGAATGAGGGGTGACGTTGACGTTGGTGAATGTATTGTTGGAAGTCTCTCTTCTTACCTTAGTGATGCCGAGTACCCTGCTTGATGAAGTGATTTCGATTTTTTTTACATGAGTAATATTATTCCTCCGATTGTTACAAATACGTGACACTATTATCATACGAATATAATGAATAAAATTGTATTGAGGCCATTTGTAATTATAATCCTTAACTTGCGATGTGGTCAGACTTGTAAAGGCCTACAGAATTGAAGAGCTCACTTGTTCTTTTTTAAAGTTTTTTTTTTGTCTTATTAAATTTAATCAAATCGATTTCTTGGTGTGATTATATCATGCTTTAAACTTAAGGAATGCATGATTAGATATTTGAAATAAAAATATGGCTTACTCTTATTTCGTAATTTTGATAATTTTTGAAAATGGGAGTATCTCATAATTGATTAATTTATTTTAAAAAGAAAATGTGCATGTATTGATATCACCGGGAGACTCGAGGCGATGAATCTTATATTATAGCCTAATTCGAAGTTTTACTTAAAATTGAAAGTAGTGATAATGAAATCATGATTTACATTCACGTTAGTTCTTCCAAACCTTCAGAAATAATAATTTCATTTTGGTAAACCCCATGGGCTGGCAGTTTCAGTAATTTCTAAGGACCATGCTCTCAAATTCCCTGAGTCGATTGTTTTCATGAAATGTTATTTTAATTATACATTTATAGCAAGAAAAGTGCTTATTTAATTGATTTCCAAAATAAACTACTCGTAGAAATAGTTTACGCAGATAATACAGGTGTTGTCGTAGTATTTGTTTATAAATTAGTAATAAATTTTACACACTCTCACTCACTCACACACCCTCATACCCAGGGACACTCTTTCTCCCCCCCCCCCCCACCCCCTCACACACACATACAAGAACACACCCACTCACATACACCACACTATCTCTCTCACTCGCATCCCCTCAAATACGCACACTCAATATCTACCCTCAAACCCAACGCACACACACACACCCGTAAATACCATACACACACACACACACACTCACCCACACACCCCGCCCCCCAAAAAAAATTCAAAACACATTCGATTCTTCCACGTTCTCACAGTCGAATTTCGTAAATACATCTCCCTTTTACAACTTGGATACAGAATACAGATTCGAACGTTTCATTATCCATCTTGCGTAGGTAACGCTCGGGCTCAAAGGATCGTCCTCAAATAGATCACAGACAATCGAGTCTTTGTTTTTATCTTGTTTAAGAGATAAAAATCTAAATCTTGGGAGAGGGGATCATTTTGAACCTTACTACTTCATCGCGAGCGTTGCGTTGGCAAGGTAGTTACCATGTCGAGGGTAAACATGCACCCCTCATCTTTCTCTTGACACAGTTTTGAAGTTACCTTTTGGTACATTTTCAGAATGAGGGGTAGATTACGAACGTGACGTTGGTGAATTTATTGTTCGAAGCCTCTCTTTTTATCCCCAGTGGTTCCGAGTACCCTGCTTGATGAAGTGATTTCGATTGTTTTTTTACATGAGTATTTATTATTCCTCCGATTGTTACAAATACGTGACAATATTATCATGCGAATGTAATGAATCAAATTATATTGACTAGGCCATTTGTAATTATAATCCTTAACTTGCGATGTGGTCAGACTTGTAAAGGCCTACAGAATTGAAGAGCTCACTTGCTCTTTTTTAAATTTTTTTTTGTCTTATTAAAGGACAAGTCCACCTCAACAAAAAGTTGATTTGAATAAAAATAAAAAGTCAAACAGGCATAATACTGAAAATTTCATCAAAATCGGATGTAAAATAAGAAAGTTATGACATTTTAAAGTTTCGCTTGATTTCACAAAACAGTCGTGATATGCACATCCCGGACGGTATGCAAATGAGGGAACTGATGACATCACTCACTCACTATTTCTTTTGTATTTTATTATATGAAATATGAAATATTCTAATTTTCTCCCGATTGTCCTGCATGTGAAACAAAGTTTTATTTCTCCCTGAACATGTGGAATTACCATTTTTTAACATTTTATGGGTCAGTCAAGTTTGTCCTTATTGTCAAATCTGTAAAAATTGAAATAATGTATAATTCAAACGATGGAAAACAAAGAAATAGTGAGTGAGGGACATCATCGATTCTCTCATTTGAATGTGACTAAATTGTGCATATAACTATTTTATGAAAAATAAACGAAACTTTAAAATTTCATAACTTTTTTATTTTCTATCCGATTTTGATGAGATTTTCGGCATAATGCTTGTCTGATTTTTATCTATTTATCAAAATCAACATTTTTCTGAGGTGGACTTGACCTTTAAATTCAATCAAATCGATTTCTTGGTGTGATTATATCATTCTTTAAACTTGTGGAATGCATGATTAGATACTTGAAATAAAAATATGGCTTACTCTTAATTCGTAATTTTGATAATTTTTGAAAATGGGAGTATCTCATAATTGATTAATTTATTTTAGATAGAAAATGTGCATGTATTGATATCACCGGGAGACTCGAGGCGATGAATATTATATTATAGCCTAATTCAAAGTTTTACTTAAAATTGAAAGTAGTGATAATGAAATCATGATTTACATTCACGTTAGTTCTTGCAAACCTTCAGAAATAATAATTTCATTTTGGTAAACCCCATGGGCTGGCAATTCAGTAATTTCTAAAGACCTTGCTCTCTCATTCCCTGAGTCGATTGTTTTCATGAAATGTTATTTTAATTATACATTTATAGCAATAAAAGTGCTTATTTAATTGATTTCCAAAATAAACTACTCGTAGAAATAGTTTACGCAGGTAATACAGGTGTTGTCGTAGTATGTGTTTATAAATTAGTAATAAATTTTACACACTCTCACTCACTCACACACCCTCATACCCAGGGACACTCTTTCTCCCCCCCCCCCACACACACATATAAGAACACACTCACTCACATACCCCACACTATCTCTTTCACTCCCTATCTCTCTCACTCGCATCCCCTCAAATACGCACACTCAATATCTACCCTCACACCCAACGCACAAACGCACACACACCCCACCCATACACCCACACATAATCTTACCAGATTGCGTAATCTTACAGGAAATTGGTATTTGGTGTATGGAATCTTACACATTTTCTTGAATAAAACATCCTTTTCCCCTTTTTAAACATACCTGTTCTGTTAGATTGCAGAAAAATTCCTGTTTTATGAATTTACAGAATGATTTTGTTATTGCTTTCTGCAAAATCTTCTCATTTTTTATGTACAATCAGTGCAGGTTAGAACGTTTCATTATCCATCTCGCGTAGGTAACCGGCATTGCTCGGGCTCAAATAGAAAACAGAAAATTGAGTCTTTGTTTTTTTCTTGTTGAAGAGATAAAAATCTAAATCTTTGGAGAGGGGATCATTTTGAATCTTCCTACTTCATCGTGAGCGTTGCATTGGCAAGGTAGTTACAATGTCGAGGGTAAACATGCACCCCTCATCTTTCTCTTGACACAGTTTTGAAGTTACCTTTTGGTACATTTTCTGAATGAGGGGTAGATTAAGAACGTGACGTTGGTGAATTTATTGTTCGAAGCCTCTCTTCTTACCCCCAGTGGAGCCGAGTACCCTGCTTGATGAAGTGATTCTGATTTGTTTGTTTGCTTGAGTATTTATTATTCCTCTGATTGTTACAAATACGTGACAATTTTATCATGCGAATGTAATGAATAAAATTATATTGAGGCCATTTGTAAGTTTAAGAGGGAGGGGGGTCCTTAAACTTGCAATGTGGTCATACTTGTAAAGGAATACAGAATTGTATCGAATCCTGTCTTCTTTGTGCGACAATCATGGAATGAAAGGTGGTGATATTTCATGGAAAATGCAAATTATTACGGCACAAAGTAACTCTGTTCTCAGGTGTGTTAGCGGCACTATTGTCCTCCAGCGTTAGAATTGATGTGATCCCGTACAGGCCCTCTGGCTTAGTGGATGATTATTTAGATTAAAAGGGCAGTGAATACTCTCTCTTGTTCTTTTTTTTCTTCATTTTTTAATAGATATTCTTGTTTTGTGTCTTCCCTTCTCGAGCAGAACAACCTATCCTACAACCTCGTGCAGAACAACCTCATCTGCAAGCTTATCTACAGAACCTTACCTACAAGCATTCTGCATCAAAGCTTTCATCCACATTTCTATGTGCACTTTGTTCATGCAGCGTATGAATTTTAGATTATTTTTTAATCGTATTTCATAAATATTGTATGTATGTCATGTTTCGAATTCGTAGAAATGATATTGGATAAAAACAACTCAAAGTATCCACAATATACAGTGCGTATCTATTAAAAGTTTACTCTTTGAAAAAGTCCTTGAAAATGAAAAATATACAACATGGGGATACGTTTTTTTTTTTTTTTTACATATATCCTTGGGTTTGGGTCTCATCTATCAAATAAAAGCAAAAGTTTTGACAGAGTGTTACACTTGAGCGAGCGCTGTGCAATTTTGTAAAGCTCGCAGAAATGCTCATTTTCACGATGTGTCAAGGAAAAGGCGAAAACAAACTGACCGCGCGGTACATTTCTCATACATTTCTTTTGTATTTTTAGCAAAACATTTAAACATTTTGTGACAACTTTGCCACCCAAACTAATATTTCAATCCAGGTAACCACAACCTTGACCCTTTTTTGTGCCAGCCGGATCTGAGGACATAACTGAATGTATCTCTAGCATTATTTCAATAAGTATATATCATTTAGAGTGGGACCATGTTTTTTCATATTTTTTTCATTTAATATACGTGTTTCTCCACACTTTTTGAAAGCTTGACAATAAAAAAAAAACGAAAATAAAGCCTAAGCCATTTCATGTGAATCTCAGCTTCGTGTTAAGCAGATCATCAAGATGGCCTTGGTGGGGGGGGGGGGGGGTGGTGCAATGGTGCTTTATAGTGTGTTTTGGGCAGGGAAACAAGTTAAAATGGTAAACGATATCTTCAAACCAATCTTCCTAGCTAAAGTCCACGTGTTCTTCATGATTCATGTCTACCTTTATTCATATAACTATTTCCAAGTTCTGCACAAATCATTTTTCACGAACTTTTCAAAAGTAAGTGGTGCTTACTTAAGCGGAAAGATTTTTATACAGTTATATCGTCATTTGCTTAAGGATATGTTGAATTGTTGAAAAAAGCTTCAGGATATTACAAATATATAATTTTTACAGACTAATTCTAAGTGTAAACTTTTTTTGATACACACTGTGTAGCAAAAGCTTGTTGCGTGTGCCGATCGAGCCAGAATGGTCGCCATTCAAATTACAGAGCTGGCATTTGATCCTGTTTTAATTACTATGAAAATACAAAGACAGCCAACGACACAAGGCTTTCTTGATCATCTTAAGTATTATTAATTAATCAAAGTTTTTCGAAGCCATGTATCATTTTAGGGTATCAAATTCGTTACAAGCAAGGTTCGTTGTTGAAATATGATTGGCAGGCAATCAAAGACCAGTGTCGACCGCACTGAAACGCTGTTAGCTAACATTTCACTAACACTGCGCTAACAAAATGCCCTGTTACAACCGGTTATCTCGCCGCGATGGCTATAATGCATTATTTACATCTGAGATCAACGCTTGACACCACAATCTGTATAGTATTATCCATTAACAAATCAGCTCACATGGGTAGAATTACCGCACAAAAGGTAGAGAAAGCTTTTGTTAGGGGATTAGAGTTAGGCAAAATCTAATTTGTGCGTAGTCTTGGTAATGATCTAGATTTAACTTTGATTTAGTTATGATTGTTTGCACATCCTACAAGTTTAAAATCTTATTTAGGAAAGGGTAAAGGAATGTAATTCATTATCATATAGGCCTACAAAATTGAATTATTATTACACTTTAGACATGAAATGGCAGCAGGTAATATTACTAATTTATTTAAAAAATATCGAATAAGCTTAAAAAGATTTTTTATTTAAATGCCTATCATGATATTACGATGGAGATTCTGTACAACAAACTCTGTACAGATTTTTCATCAGTTTCTTTTGTTTGAAAATGCTCTTCACATACTTAACTCATCATGCTCATGATATGAGAGATATTTGCCAATGACGGTTATCATGCGATGAATTTCATCAGCTAGCTATTTTCTTCTTTCTAATGTAGGGTCTATTCATAAAAAAATGTCTTCAAACATCTGAATTAATGAAATATCTTGGAAGAAAAAATCTTTGAAAAAGATCATATATCTTGGCACGAATCAACATCCCCGCTATATACAGAGATATACCTATTCCTAAAGGGGTACTCCAGGCTGAAGAAAATAATACGGTCCGAACAGTAAAGTGAGAAAAACAAAACACTGACGAATTGAAAAAATAAGAAATGAGTAGAAAAAAATATGGTTTCTTAAAATTGTGCATTGGGCCCTATTTCGGTTAAATTCATATTCATGTCTCCAGGAATATGCTAGGAGGGTCTGCTGTATCATACAAAATTAGATTTATTTAAATTTTGTCCACACAGAATATTGCTTCAAAGATCATCATTTTGTTACTCGGGCGAAATACATACATTTGAGACAATTACGAGTTCATTTCAAATTCTCGATAAAATCAGAAAAAGGGGAAAGAGTACAAGGATATGGCATTATCGTTCCATTTATTGCATATTCATGGCCGCATGCTGCTCAGTAATATCAGTTGCAAAATACAGTGTTTAATTTTTAATATTCAAGAATTTTGTTATTTTTTTTCAGATTTTGATGAATTTTCAGCTATTTGCTCATCTAATTTTACTCAATTTATTCATATATTGTTGAGCCAAGAATACCCCTTTAATTTGGTCGAGGTATATTATAAATTATTTTGTATAAGAAAGGGAGGAAGTTTTATAAAGAGAGAAATTATTCACTAACATCATCACTATTGGTGCCCTTGGCACTGTCAGTGATTTGTATTAACATTAGCACCACTGTTAGCTTCTGCTAAGCCTTTTATTGTTAGATTATAAGGAATTCGACTAAGCTTCTGTGAGTTTATCGATACCGATAGACCTACTTTTAGTGCTCTGTTAGTGAAAACAATGCGTCTAGCGGTGGTCGCCCGTGAAAGGTGTGACTAGCCCTAATGTTAGCGTTCTGGTACGCTAACAACGCTTCTGTGCGTTCGCCACAGATTGTTTGCCCATGATGATAACATACATTTACCAAGAAACTTTTGTAGATTCACAATTAAGGTATCCACAAATAGAATTAATGAATGATAAATGTATATACATAAGTATGAGCAGTTTTGGAATTGATAGAAATAAAACATATAAAAAGGTAAATAACGCACTAATGAACAGTATACCGTTACAAACCTAAATTTGCATAGTGTGTCATGTGTGTTTAGTAAGCGTGTTAGATATCAAATTTTAGTGGCCCACAATCTTTATCTCAGTCTTTTCTACTGAATGATGATACTTGCTGCATGGTATAGGAACTAAAAACCTCCAAAATGATTTTGAAAATTCAATTTTTTTTTACTTTGGTTTAAAATGATGCGTCTTTTCGATGTGGATTAATTAAAAAATCAATTTGGAATAATAACAATGATAATAATATGCAACATTTATATAGCGCTTAATACAAAGTTTCTAATTGCCCCGGCTTTAGCACGACTACTCTTATCGGGCGCTCGAGCAATTAAGGACATTCTTCCTCCCGGATACCGATTTACTACACGTGGGCGGAGAATGACAAATGTATAGATAAACGCCTTGCCAAAGGACGCACGTAGTGCGGTGGGATTCGAACCCCGGGACTTGTGGTTCAAAGTCCGGAGACTTATCTACTGAGCCACAACACCTGTACAATAGATTGATATGTAGAATAAACTTTTTTTTAAAGAAATCGCCGGTGGAAAACATAAATGAGGACGATTGAATGACGGGAACCCCAGGGCCGAACAATTTTGACAAATCAGGAGCTCTAAGTTATTTTTCTAATCCATTAGGTTTGACAAGATAGAAATGCTCTTCATACCGTTTCCAATGATCGATGTGCGGTATGGTCAAGTTCAGATTCATTTACAGCAGTGTTAAGTTAAAGAGATGAGTTTTGTGATCAATATAAGAGTTTTTTTCGATCGCAAGTCTATGATAATAGAATCCATTAGATTTGACAAGCTAGAAATGCTCTAAGGTGTTTTCAGTGATCGATTTAAGGTATTGTCAATAATTATTTCAGATTCATTTCAGCAAGGTTATGATAAAGAAATGAGTCTGTTGTGATCAATATAAGATTATTTTTCGATCGCAAGTCGATGATATAGAATTAGTCTTTGCCGTCTTAAAAACGGAAGGCGATGGACCCAAACAATCTCTAGCATTACCATCATCTACAATAATAACAATGAGGATGATAATGTTAGATCTAATAGGCTAAACCAATGCCTTCTACAGGGGCTACAACAATTACAAAAGAGTTTGCAGCATTCATCAATCTAAATAACAAAACAGCATACATATGATATCAGGAATTAAAAAGGCGGCTCTTTTAAGTGCTCCTGAACTGAGAAAGTGCTGGAGATGAAGGTGCAAATGTTCGATTACGTTTGTAAATTAACTGGATGTACTGTAAGAAGATTTTGTTAGGAGGGTCGAAGTGTACGTACTGGATTGTGTCTATGAATCAAGGTTGAGATGATGTAGGATGGAGCAAGATCGTTCTGTGCTTTGAAGCACACTATTATTATTATCATTATTATTGTTGTTGTTGTTGTTTGGTTTGGTTTGGTTTAATTTACCGCTTAAAAATCAAAACAATATACATTGTAGAAAGACATGTATAACTGCGAATATATCGTGAATGCAAAATCTCAAAAAATTAGACATATTAGAGCCATTGATATATACTTTTGTGAAATCCGTTTATCATCTCATTTAGGTTTCATTTGAAATGCAATTACATATTTTTGAAGCATTTAACAAAATATTAGTATTATCATCACAGTTCATTTACTTGAAATTACCTTTTACCTTGTCATTGTGTCCCGTCGAGTCGCCGATGCCCGATAATCATCATTCATACCCAATTTTCCCAAAATACAATTGTCATTACAAAATTCTCTCGAAAAGACAAACATCCTATCTATTGCTTTAATTGTTCATGGTGCTACAACGAGGTCAAACATGTCGAAGGGCATTGCACCTAATTATCTTGATGATGTGATCTGAAATTCTTGTCAAATAACCAAAGATATTCGATGACCTTTTTACTGTCCAACTTCCCATGCATTCTAAAAGTTATAATCACTTTTCAAAACCTAACCTTGGTTAAGATCCTAAAGTATTTAGGTTTTTGACGACGTCGTTTGAAAAGCGACGCCTATGCATCGCTTCTGCTATATGCAGGCAAAGCAAGAAAATAGAAGAAATTAAAAAAAAAAAAGAATGGAACAAAAAGAAGACAGAATTGCAAAAAAGGTCTGGTATGTGTAACCCTTTCACAACACTTTTTTAATTAATGGAAGAGAAGAAGAAAAAAACAATGTCACTTGTATATCGTCTTCTTGCCCCCCATAGAAAATAGCTGGCGCCACCAGTAAATATGCTCCTTTGTTTAACATAATTATAGGACAGTGAATAGACCGCCGTTTTTCATCTAGGTCGTCTATTCAGGTGGCTTTCCATAGGCATTATCCCTGAGGTTTTTTTAAGGTCAAGTCCACCCCAGAAAAATGTTTATTTTAATCAATAGAGAAAAATCAAACAAGCATAATGGTGAAAATTTCATCAAAATCGGATGTAAACTGTGAAAGTTACGACCAAAAAGTTTTGCTTATTTTTCACAAAACAGTTATGCACAACTCAGTGATATGCGAATGAGAGAGTCTATGATGTCCCTCACTATTTCTTTTGTTTTTTATTGTTTGAATTATACAATAATATTTCAATATTTACAGATTTGACAACGACCAACTTGACTGAACCATAAAAATGATTTTAAAAATGGTAATATTACATGTTCAGGGAGGAATAAAACTTTGTTTCACAGGACAACAAGGAGAAAATTTGAATATTTCATATAATAAAATACAAAATAAATAGTGAGTGAGTGATATCATCAGTCTCCTCATTTGTATACCGACCAGAATATGCATATAACTGTTTTGTGAAATGAAGCGAAACTGAAAAATGTCATAACTTTCTTATTTTACATCCGATTTTGATGATATTTTCAGTGTTGGATTTTTTTTCTTCAAATCAACTTTTTCTTGGGGTGGACTTTAAGACGGACCGACACGGGGAGAGTTTCACCAAAATTCTCGTCCCACAAAGTTGTCAGATCTGACAACTTTCCTTGATTCTGATTGGCTGAGAAGCACTAAGTTTTATAAAAGACGAGCAAGCTTGTAAAACGTTTACTTGGTAAAAAGATAAGTAAAAATATTACATTTAGCAGAAAATGGACTCTCTTCCTTCCACATCGTTATGCAAATAGCGCCATCTGCAGAGTTTGTACTGGTCAATTATATTCAGGGGGTGGTGGTGCTAAGAATCGTCCTCCACCACGATAACCTCTCTACATATCCTGCACTTTTTCGTACGAAAAAAAAAAGTAACATATAGAGATATCGTGATCAATGTAGGGGCGTCGCCAGAGTTTCGGGGGCACCCGACCTTTAGGCATTTCAAGTGATGAAAAAAGGAAGAAAACACATTAATAAAAAAAACAAGGAAGGACTGAAAGCAGCCTATGAGTATGAAAAATGACGGTCTGCGCCGTGGAACTAAAATATGAGTTAATTCGCTTGTTTACCTCCTCATTTTAGCTACCCTCACAATCAACCTTTATCTCTATATCCAAAACGAATGCTGGAGTTTCAACATGCCCCCTCTAAACTTCTATACTAAATATTTAGATCCCCCAGAAAAATGATAAGTAGTGAAATTTCCGACATATCAGTTGCGAATGTAACAAAGTTGAGCATGTTTAGCGCGTAAAATGATCCACTAAAGCTTACATCAAGTAAATCCTAAACAATCTCCATTCCACGTAGGGCCTACGTGCTTATGGGCTATCTGAATTTGACAAAATGTCAATTTTGAAATAACACATGAAAAACATTACACAAAAAGTTTTCCGGATGTCAGGAAGTGCAAAATGGGTTGTTTCTAGTATGCATGCGCAGACCCTGATTGAAAGTTTTAATCAACAAGTGGGTCTTCGCACAAGACTAGGACAAATGCAACTTGCCTAAACTAGAGGTAGCGTCTTTGTACATCAAACGTTAACTTTTAACTGTTAAATGTGTACCTTATTCTGTAAACGTGTAACATTTTAAATTAGTCTATTGTATACATAAGTTTGTATTTATAAATTTGTTATATCTGTATATATTATGTATATCTACTTTGTAATTAAAGGGCCCCAACGAAAACCAGTGTTTGTACTGATTGGGTCACCCTTTTTAAATATGTGAAATTAATAAAAATGGCACAAGTCGTGCTTAGGCTGCATATTCAGACATCTTTCCTCGAGTAAAGGGTTTGCGCAGCAAACTGGATCGCTGCAACGATTGCAAAATATATCATACACACAGCATCATTCAAACAAAAGTATTATTGTAGGTCATTGTTGTGATATAAATATATAGCTAGGAGTTGTCAACTCGTACCTGGGAAATACATAGTCCCAGGGATATGCCCCTGATAGTACATTGCTGTGTGAACACCACAGATCATAATTATAGGTATATCCAGGGATTGCATATCCATGGTATATCATTTTAAACCGCAACTTTACAGGTATTGCGGACAATAATTGCGGTGATTGTCATAATGCTATTTTTTTTAATTTCATTTCCTTCATTTCATTAATACATAAAATATAAAACATACATCATCATAAGAATATAAATTGCATGAGATATAGGACGAAAGAAAACAGTGTGTCTAAGACTGCTTGTGAAGAAAAAGGGGTTGCTATGTGTACACAAAATGTATTGTATATATCTAAAATTGAATACCGGTAGTTTACATGTTTTGACTATCTGAAGAAAGATTTTGGCAAGAAGTGCATTATATTCTTGAAATATAAAAAAGCCTTTTTTTTGTTTAGTCCATTATATATCACTGACTTATAAACATTTATGTAAATTTATCAACATGTTTTCAAGCGTCGTTGTGCAATATGACAAGGTGAAACAACCTGTACAATATTTTAGTTATCCAGGCACTAGCTATATTTTACATTTCAGATGTAACATAACAACAACCCAGGACCTCGAAAAGACGAAATAAATGCTACAATAAAAATAGGAAATCCAGTTAAGGAACAAAAACCTAAATACGGTACTCCCAAGCTATTTGTTTGACAGATCTCCATCGATTCGTACATATGCATTCACCAAGCGACCCCGATTTCGATTTTCCCAGGTCCTTTATCGTTTTATCCTAATGACCATTCTCCACGAGGTAACGATCTTCTTCCGGGAATAAATACCCTCTTTCACACTATTATAGTGGAGCGTTTTAGCTCAGTGCATTAGTCTCCGGACTCTGAAACAGGGGGTCGTGGGTTCGAATCCCAGGCATGGCGTAATTTCCTTCGGCAAGAAATTTATCCACATTGTGTTGCACTCGACCCAGATGAGGTGAATGGGTACCCGGTAGGATTTATTTCTTGAACGCTGGCGGCACAGCTACAGCCGGGATAATAATAATGATACCTAGTATCAAAGCGCAGTTCAGTGTATGCACATAGTAACTGCGCTATATAAATGGACATTTTATTATTATTATTATTATTATTATTACTATTATTATTATTTGGTATAGTGATCGTTTTATAGAGTGATATTACCGTATAAAGCGAAGTGTAAAGAATAAAGATAATTTTAAAAAGATCCAGACCTTTTCTCTTGTAAAGGAATATTAATTTTTCTACGAGCAATACTGTTGTTGCATTCTGACCCCCAAAAGGGCTATCAAGATCTAACAAAATGGTTGGGTTTATATGTTTTATGAATGTATTTCATTTACGCAGTATGTCTCTTTCAAGTCAGTGGTAACATTGATAATATAGTATGATGATCTGTTATACTCTGTTCCGAGTATAGTGTGAATGGCCCCTTGTAAATTGACCCTAGTCTGAACTGACAGAAACCATTTCTTTCCCGCGGTTGTCGAGGGTTGCGTTATTTTCTAGACCAAAAACGAAAAACACGAGGGAAAATGCGAGGAAAAAATGAAAGGATAAAACAATACCCCTCCTCGGGGTATAAAACGATTCTTCATGTATTTTTTTGTTTTAGGGATGCTAAGGCGAAATGGGATAAATAATATACATTTTTATCCGGGAGCAAGGCTATCCCGCTTATTATCATGCGAAAAACAACAGCTGAAAATGAAGATAGCATTATCCATGTTTATTATGGTAACTCTTCTTTGTTGAGAGAATTGCTTTCATTTTGGGGTGTTTTCTTTGAAAAGAGTGTATATGCCACCTGCTGGTTTATATTTGTAATCATTAATATTAAAAAATATATATATATAAATATATTTATCGATAACTGAGAAGCTAAATGCAATTCAGAATACTTTTGCTAAGGCTTGAGGAGACCTATTACCTGCACACACTTAGTCAGACCTTTTACGTTGTGAGACGTTCGAGTTTCCGGTGTTTAATGGACATGATCTTATTTAACTTTTTTTCTATAAGAAATACTTTGCCTTAGAAAGGGATCGTTAAGCTAACATGGTCGAATGGAAATATTCATGTATTATTTTTTTTTAAATAGGTAAAGTTAGGGTTCACTTGAAATCAACAATGGCATACAAATATTTGTTAGTTATTAACCTTGGTTTACATTGCAATTGATCCAAGTTCATGCATACACATACAATATAATAACACATATTGAATACCAGAGCTATGAAAAGAAACTAGTTTTTGAACTTTTTTTTAGTTTAAAAGGTAGAGAAAACAGTCTCAAAATGTTCAATAAATATCAATAAATTCAGGAGCAGATATCAGATTCAGATATTTTTATTGTCCAATTGCATCGTGTACAAATGGAAATTCAATTTGTTCGCACAAAATAATTTAGAATACCACATGATACAAACAAAAGATTACACGATACAGCTTTGAATGATTGGAGGGGACATTAATATTTTTCGACAAACAAAAATGGGGCGGCAATCAGACGAAAATTAGCTACTTTTTATCTTAAAACAGGGCATGCATAAAAGGTCTTCTCCGTTTGCAATGGGGGGGGGGGGGAAGAGGGGGTGGCACAAAATACAACAGGGCATCTATGTCAACAAATTTGCGTAAAAATGAGGCACCCCCCACTCACTGATCATTTGCACCGGATAAAGCTACCGTATAGAAATCTTGTTAGCTTGTTAGCGTTTCTTCCTTGTGCTTAATTACCCATGATTTCGAGTAACATCTTTTGTTCTGAGAGGAGTCGATATAAGCCGTTCGTAAGAACTCTTGCATGCTTACTGCATCGTGGTCTTTAAGGTCGATCATTAGACAAAAGATGCCAGCTGAGGCGTAATGATGTTTGCACGTTGGAAGTCGTGAGTGGAACGGTTCTTCTCCTAAAGGGATTTACCCGCGGGATTTAGTTACCATTCAAATCTATTCAATCCAATCAATTCATTTCAAGATAATTAAGAATCTGACTGACAGGTAGCGAGTTAAGTGTAACTAACTTAATCTCAAACGTTTTTCTTTTCATAAATGAAGATGAGAATCATATTTTTTGTAAAAACTGAAAATATTGAATATTGAATTCATTTGTTTATTAATTAATCAATTTCCAGGCAAGATGATAACAATTACAATAGAAGTATTACAAGAGTAATATGAAATTGAGCTAAGTAGAATTGATGCTAATTTTCGCTGTTCATTCCTTGTCAGACTACTTAATTCATATGATCTACTTGGGGCTAACCTCGAATAGCGTGTCGCTATATTGTTTGTTCGAAATATCAAATAGGCCAACTATTTACTATATGTTACAATGAAAAGGATGTATATGTACCAATGATTGTAATGATAAAAACAATTATGATACTAAATTCATAATGATGAGAACAATACTGATGGTGATGGTGATGATGATGGTGGTGGTGGTGGTGGTGATTATGACGATAAATGAAAATCTTATTTTAAACAAGAAAGATGCAAAGTGCGAATAAGGTCATCAGAAGTTTTTAGTATAATCCGATTTGTAGCTTGAAGTCTGTCATCCACCAAATCGTGGAATAAACAGTTAATAATTACTACCATTGATTATTATCGGAACTTTTTTGTTCGTCCAGGCTAAACTCGAGAAAGCATAAGTGTTCTTTTCCAAAAAGTAAACAATACACAGCTTTGCGATGCAAATAACGATTTTACTATGGAATATGTTGTGCGCATGCCCAATACAAGGATTAACTATATTCTGCCATGAATGACCTTGTCATCGAAGCCTCGTCTCCAATCTTTTGAAAGCTTCCTTATTTGAAATATATATATAGGCCTATATACAGCACATGATTGAGAATGTGACAAAGACTAGGCAGGGGTACATCAGAGCGCCCTCCCGACAGAATTCTGATGATCCGTCATTTTGTCCCCTTTAAAAATAAAAAAAATTAATATCTATTTGTTTATTTATCATTTTTTGTTTTACTTTATTTTATGTAATTGATTAATTGATTGAGTAATTTAATTATTAATTCATTCATTTAATTATTGGGGTCTTGCCAAAGATGTTTGACACGAAAGATGTTCAGGAAATATAATTGTTTTTCTTAATTGGCTGATAAAAACATACTTGCCAGTCCTGATAGGGTTCTCTAAGAACGCGACTGGCAATAATTAAAATCAAATCCCACATTTCTAACAACTTTTTTTAAGAACCGGTTTTTTTTTTACAAAGAACAATGGTTAATTATTGCATATCAAATTATTTTCAGATATGGTTGAATGTTTGATTTATGTCATTTTTATTCATTCAAAATCAAATTGTCATTAGGGGTGAAAAGAAATTGTCCTATGAATTAAAAACAATGGGGAGAGGGGATTCAGTTTTAACTTCCTAGCTGACATCAACAAGACTACAAGTTTAAGGTCCAGTTACTCTTATCATAATCCCGAGATAAGCTGGGATTATTGTGGCTATTGTCTAAACTTTCTAAACACACTTGAGTAAAATGTTACCCAATATTGGGTAGAAAGGGAACATGCATGTTTGCTGGGTATTTTTTGTTTACCCCATATTGGGCAAAATGCATGTTTTAAGGGTCGATTTCAACGCAACATTGCGTAAAATTTACAAAATATTTTGTATCTTTTTACCCAACCAACATGCATGTTCGCATTTTACCAAATATTGGGTAAACCTTTTGTTTAGAGTGAACTCTCTAGGGAAATTACAGAAAGAGCGCCATCTCTCGAATTATTCTCCGAATAGTGAAAACCGCAGGTTTAACGACCACCAGAATGTTGGGGGGGGGGGGGGGGGTTCCAATCAAAATATGTTACTTTGAGCCAATGACATGCATGAGTTGGAGATGTTGCGGGATCTTCTTCTTGTTTTGCGAGGAGGATTATTGTTCCATACGATATTGATTTCTTGAATAAGGACATGGGGACGAATTCCCACGGGAAGTGGGAGGGGGCGTCGAGTTGCGAATCCAGTAGATGGATTCTATGTTGCCTTTCCGATAGAGATCAAATCAAATCCCACATTATTTTCCTAAAACCATTTTAAAGAACTTTTTGTAAAGAACAAGTCCTTTATATCCGATTATTTTCGAATGAGCTTGAATTTTCGATGATTCATTTTTAAAGTCAGCTTTTCATTGCGATGAACTTGACCTATGAATTATTTTTTTTTTGGAAATAGGAGAGGGATACCAGTCTCCCCTCCCTAATTTTAAACAAGAAAAATGTTTGGGTTCAGTTCCTCCATTCATAGACCCTGCAATAAGCCGGGTTTATTGTGGCTATTGCCAAAACACTCCTGGGAAATGCTAGAAAGAGTGCCATTCAGCCATGGTTAATGGTCGACTCAACTGCATTGATCACCAATTAGTGATACCGGAGTAATGACCTCCATAATTATTATTTGTTGTTGTTTTTAATGAAATGTTACCTTCAGCCTACGACATAATGAATTGGAATTATTGCGGGATCTTCGACTTGTTTTGCGAGGAGGATTAATTGTTCCATACGATATTGATTTCTCGAATAAGGACGTAGGGACGAATTCCCGGGGGAAGGGGGTGGGGGCGTCGAGATGCAAATGCAGTAGACGGATTCCATGCTGCATTTCCGACCATTCCCGATAATTGTTATTTCGTTCTTGTTGTTTTATTTATCTGAACGGTTTTTCTTTTGTTTGTTGATGGTGTCTACAGTAATTGCAAAACATATTCACTCAATTTTCACCGATCGTCATGAGGCCTATACCCATATACAAGGGCGTGTATTGCATGGCTGCGCCGACTTGCTATTTGTTTCTTTTTTTCTTCTTCTTCCTGTTAGGGAATTATGGCTAAAGATTTCCTAAAACTTTGGGGGTGATGGCTGGTTAAGGGGATTCTCACGGGAGTTCTGGTGTATCCGCATGCCTGCCATCATTTGTTCCATTTGTACAAATTTACCGAGAAGCGAGATCTATTTACATCTTGGTCTAAAAACTATAAAGCACTGTGAGAGCGGTCAAGTGGTTGAATCCATGGTCGAATGCGTTGGAAAGGAAGTGGGGGATATATATCTCGTTTTGAAAGCAATGAACGTCCGAGAAGAGGAAAACAGACATTTTTTTAAATGAATTTTTTTTTGTTCGGGGGGGGGGGGATGCTGAGTCAACTCGTCGATCGATCCTTAGTGCTGTCGAGCAGGGAAACTTTCACGGCTGGGTCTAAAATGAATATACTTCATGTACTTTATTTACCATGGACCTACTACACGATTTTACTAATCATGCGCTTGTTATTGTAAAAAATTCTCATTCTCTATCATAGATATATTTGAAAATGTAGACATTTTTATAGCGTAAAAGAGATGGGAAGGGATGAAAAGAGAGAGTGAGTGAGTGAGTGAGAGAGAGAGAGTGTATGTGTGTGAGAGAGAGTGTGTGTGTGTGTGTGTGTGTGAGAGAGAGTGTGTGTGAGAGAGAGAGAGAGGGAGAGATGGGGGTATTAGGTACCCCTTTTCGCGCATAGCGCTTGAAAACTTTCGTCGAAAGCGCTATAGAATATAATTATTATTTTTTATCAGTATTATCATCATCATCGTCATCATCATCATCATTATTATTATTATTATTATTGTTGCTGTTGTTGTTATTATTATTGTTGTTATATCTTTGGAAAGAGACCTGTCAACAAGAGCAAGTTGTTAGCAGAAAAAAATTAAAGTGGATTCCTGTATATATTTTTTTTTAATTAAATGGATTCAAAAATTTATGGGGAAAGTGCTCCACCCACCCCCTCCCCTGCTGCGTGCGGCCATGACATAGAGGTTTACCTCTATATTAAAACAATGCTGATTTTAATTGTTGCTTCCAACTGCCTGAACAAACAAACGTTATTTGTGATATTATAGTCGACGATCGAAAAACAACTGAAGTGATAACTAGATAATAGCTTGTGTTTTGAAAGTGAGTACCTGGATTTTTATAACATCCGTTCAAAGTCACCCGGACTTTCCCTGCCGTCGTGTCAACATGTCAAAAACAATGTCACTTTCATGAACCATGCTTATACCACGCAGGTCATTTTATTTAAAGGAAAACCCCTTTAAAGATAATGTAGCTGACATTATCAAATATCATATTATTGAAATGATTTGTTTGATTAACAAGATGGTCCACAATAGTGATTTTTTTTTAAAACCATTGATCAGTTTGGACATTGACAGATATGCTCTTGATATTATTAGCAAGCACTCTTTTTTTCCTTTGGGTATAGTAGTCCGGGGCACTTAGAAGGGGAACGTGGAGCGATTGCAGGGGAGGGGTGATTGTGACTACATGGGGGAGGGGGGGGGGCAATCGGATATATTCTCCCTCTCCAATCAGGCCCATTTCATATTTTCAATTTATCAAATTTAGTCAAAATTGATATGACCTGGCAAGTTATGTTTAGGATATTTTACTGCTATATTTGGATTAGACTTAAAAAACATCAGAAAAAAAAGTTTTTAATAGACTGGATGACAAAGATCGAACTCCTTGTATGAATAAGAGAAAAAAAAGAACCTTCAGTTTCCTTTTTCTTTTCAATATTCGCTAACTATCAAATAATTCTTTTTACCAATGATGTTAACTTTGAAAAAAATCAAAATCGTATACGTGCATGCAGAGACGTTTTCCCGAATAACCGCGAAAATCACGATAGCCGTTGAGGCCACATGAAACACAACTTCCCACAAAAACAACAGCACACACAAACACGCATCTTTAGTTCAAGGATTTAAAGAAAAGTAGACTGACTCTTTGGAACTACTTTCCAGGGCGATTCATGGGTTGAAAACCACTCGTTTATTCGAATTCTAACATCCACGATTAAGTAATAGCAACGCCAAAGAAACAGGCTTTAATATTCAACACATTCAACGACAATTTCAGCACATGAGACAATTTACATTCATCTCCCCACACTAATTGATAAATAATACATTTTCTGGTATACATGTTCTAAGAAAAATCCAAGTCTAAATCGAGGGAAATTCCCGATTTTCCCGCTTTTTTTGTTTACAAATATTCCTCAATAATAGTCTTCCCAGTTTTGTTCCAGTCACATTTGCGTAACTTGAGCAGAGAACGAAAAGAGCTATTACGCTATAGGAATACAATCTATCGATCGGTTTGGATTCGGCTTCGTTGGTGTGAATGCGACATAATAGGGAGTTTTTGCAACCACTACACAGACGTTTCCTTGAATGCTGAGAATATATTGTCAAACACGCTTCATGACAAGCCTTTGTCGAAACTCGGTTAATCAAAACAGCATTGTCGTCCAGGACTTTTTTTATTCATTTAAAACGGTTTACAACAAGGGTATCTATAGCGACTGAAAAGCCGAATTGCATAGCCCTTAATAAAAATTTACATAAAAATACATTTAACATCAAATCAAAAAGCTCAATTTACACGAATTCTACATCACAAGAAACAGTAAAACACATTGAAATGTTGTTATCATGTTGGGGACGTATGTATTAAATGGTGGCGTGCATCCCCGTCATGATAAACCAAAATTGAAAATACAAAGTACACAATACATGCGGTCAAATAAGATAAAAACAATAAGTTCTGACTATATAACCAGACAGTATAGCACGGAAGAGAGGGGGTGGAAAAGAAATTTGAGACTAAGAGAAAGAGGAAAAAAGAGAGAGGAAGAGAGCAGGAGAAGGAAGGGCGGGAAGATCTGGGTCGAGGGAGAGAGAGTGTGTGTGTTTGTGGGGGGGGGGGTGGGTGGGAGGGTGTGTGTGTAAGTGTAGGTGTAACAATGGATAAACGACGTATTCGTATTTTTCGTCGGCTCAAGAGAAGAGAGAAGGGACGAGAAAAGAAGAAGGTAAGGAAAGGAGAGGGATGAGGAAAGAAAGGAGAGGGGAGAGAAAAGAAGGGGATAAAGAGAAAGACAAAAGGAGGAGAAAGAAAGCGGAAAAATAGAGGGAAAGGAAACGAAAAGATAGAAAAGGGTGAAAAGAAACACACGACATCGAAAAAAAACTTACCTTGCTACCACATACAAAACTGCAATTTCTTTCTAATAGTTTGTTTGGGACAGCATTCATAATCGTAGGGATCGCGCGTCCGTTGCCCCCCCCCCCCTCCATTTTAAGGAGGAGGAAGCGAAGAAGTAGAACAAACAAAAACACAATGAGAAGACAAGATGAAGGACTACTAACAAAATATTCAAAACAAAATTGCATAATCTAATGGCTTTAAAACATTGGAATCCCCTAAACTGCATAACTATTTGCTTATTTTCCGTCAAGTTCAAGTATCGTCCGTAATCTATTATTTCTTTGTTTCTGGTTCTTGAGTAATTAGAAAACCATCAGTAAACGGATTTCATTTTAATTTTAAGAACAATTAGATTAAATGCTCTATATCAAACAACACTGACTTGACGAAACTGACCAAATGTTTTTTCCAGTGACATACTATTGTTCGATTTGTTTGTTTCGTTGGTGTAATTGGAGCCAGGGGCGGATTCAGGGGGGGCACATTTTCCCGAGGAAAATTTGAAAAGCAAAAAAAAAAGGGGGGGGTTCACCCCAAATTTACTGTCATTTCGTCCACACACAAAATTGACAAGCAAAAAAAAGGTCCTCGCTTTCAAAGGGGGGGGGGGGTGGCACACTAATTGTTTATAACGATATGTTTACATTACAAATTTAGATTGTGCCTCTCTAAGGGGGGCACGGTCCGACTGTACGCCCCCCCCCTGGATCCGCCAGTGACTGGAGCATATTATGCAAGAAAAGGAAGGTGGAATTCCAAGTACTACAAAACCACTCTTTCTAGGAAGATAGAGAGACGGGGATTCATAACTTTCAATAACTTTATATTGTAATGATAAAGAAGAAAAATTCTACTTGCTTTCTTTTGAAAATGCAACTAATTACCTGATGAGCGCACTCCATTTCAAGGAATACATTCCTGCCCAATCAATTAACATGTTTATACCATGTTATGAAAATGAAATCAAATTCATTATTGGTAATTTGCGTCAACAGGATATTGAGGAGAAACAGAGGAAATTATTTTCGCCTGATGAGTTAGTGTCCTTGCAATCTAGAGTCGTGATCATCAGATGATTAATGCCTTGCCGTTCCATATTTTGAAAGGACGTTTCTTTTAAAACTAGATCAGTCTGTGAAGATTTTGGTGCGCAAATTGGAGAAAAACTGATCAATATTCAATCAAACACCACACCACAGTATGGAGATGTAAACATCTTCGAACTATCTCGAAAACTAGTCTAGCTTGTTATTCCCCAAAGAAAAGAAATCGCTCAGAAAAAAGGGTTTTATTTTTACGTGTTTTTTTTCTCCATTATTTCTTGGGAGATTGTTGGGTGTTGAAGGTGAGAGACGATACAACGTGGCCAAGGTGTAAAAGGGAGAGGAAAATAACACGAAAGGGAAATATGAGGAATATAGTCCTCGTGATAGATTAATTTGATTAAACGACGAAAATATGAGTAGAGAATAACACCAAGCTAATTTCGAAGGAAGCTCAATCACGAAAACGATCGCAAAGAGACGATACGAGTCCACAATCTGTGTCCGGTCATTTGAGCTCGTTGTTCATTTCTATGTATTTTGTATTCACTTTAACGCCTTGATCAAGAATACACTTTCTCAATAAAGAAAAGAAAAGCAAAATAAGTGGAAAAACCTCGATATCTTTAGTTTTCCAGCACTGTTTTTTCCTAATATTTACCGTGCAATCTTGATTGAACTTAATATGAAACAAAGGAGAGCAGGAGCCGCTGAACGGTTAAGAAAGTGTATGTGTAAGGGTGGATGTGTGTGTGTGTGCGTTGGGGGGCGCTAACCATGCCAAAACAAATCACATTCAGATGGTAAATTTTGACGTGTTTTTTTTGTTTAAAAAAAGTGTGAGGGCTGAAATCCCCAGCCCTCTGTTCCGCGACCTCGTTAAGACGCACTGACTGAACATAATGTATTTGCTTTGTACCTTTTTAAAGGTATACTGCGGTATAGTTTGGATTTTTTTTTTCATTCTTCGCTCATCCCCCCTCTATTTCACATTTGTCCACTTTCCCTCTCACTCTTTACCCCGCGATTATACGCCAATCTTTGGCTTTTCGTTTGTAATCTTTTTTGTTAGTGTCCGATCTCCTTGATTACTAATTTCATAATTACTTTAAGGAACCTGCAAACGTTAGAAGCTCTGCTTTTTATGCAGGTTCCGTCATATCTCACTTTTATACTGTCATTATCTATTGTATTTTGTACGTAATCAAATGTATTTCTTGTATTATGTTATTTTGTTATCTTATGATGTATGAAAATAAATTCAATTCAATCATGGAGATGAGTTTTTATTTATTATTACACGAATATTCCTGATTGTATTTGTTTATTCAAGTAATGCAATGGGGAAAGGTGTGTGACACTGACAAAATTAGAACACTCAATGGCACATTTAATGATCCCTGTAGCGGATACCTCTGTTTTATGAACAAAAATTAGTTTAGAAATGTCATAGAATATATTGTATTTTATCATTTTTGTGCAAATATTATGAACATTGTCGCGTGAGTGTGCTCGTTCCACTTCTAAAATATGCAGTATTCGAAATGTAAGCCTTTGAAAAACAATAAAACCGTGTAGTAATTTCCTGGGGCCGTTTCACAAAGAATCTACTCCCTAAAACCAAATCTAGTCCCTTAAACACATCCATCTTCACTCTTAAAAAGGATTGGTAAAAAAAACCCAAGTGTTGTTGAATTGTGTCCAACCGACAATAGAATTGTCAAAATCCACAAATTCATTGGTTAAAATCTACCAGACTTTTGGTTGATTTCATTCATCATTTTAATCAGTCGGACACAATCATATTCAACAACAGACTCGTTGCTTTGATTTGTTGAAGTGATTCCTTAAGGCCCCCTCACACCTAACCTGAAATATGCCTTGCGATGGCTGGCGAAAGGCATTTTCTTAAAAATCGTGTTCAATGGTAACTGATAGTATATCATATTTACCCTTCGTGTTTCGGTTCGTACACCTTCTGATCTAACAGCTGCGATTATTCAAATTCGCGCAGAAATTTTGAACATGTTTAAAATTTCCCGACGAATTGAAAAATCGTTGGTCATCTGTTTGAGTTCGCATCTCTTATTTAGTCTGCGGTAATCGTTCGTGTGTTATTGTCGCGCATAGTCCCTCATCGCGCTTTTGCCAAAATGGACCGATCTCGAAAGAACCCTTAACGAAGCAACACGATGACAAAATATGAGTTGCGCATGGAAACGAAGATACTATGACAAACGGATTGTCGCTTGCCATCTCATATGCGAAGGGAAACCAATACTAACTTTTACTAAATTTTAATAGCGACACACTACACGAAGACAAGGCTAAGATATACTAAGACAAACTATGGATTGCGAATGCGAGCGAATGACCAGACGAATAATTTGGCATGTTGCGTGGATGACTTCTCTGGCCGTACTGAAATCCGGACGGACCTGGTCGCTTTTTTACACCCCGAGGGGTGCACACAAACGTACAAGAACGTCCGAACTATTCCCTCGTCTTCGTTTCTAATCGCACGCCATATCAAACCATTGCTCACTGTTCGTTCGTCTTTTTGGGTTATATCAACCCTTCGCTCGCCTTCGGCTGCAATTTACTCAAAGAGGTGAACCGAAAAATCGATATCCTTCGCATGTCATATTTATCCTTCGCTTACCGTTCGTTGATAAAATTTTACAATAGTAACTGAAGGCATGGTTTGACGGAAATTTTATTTGAATTCGTTGAATTCGCGTACATTTCGTGCATTTTCCCCACTCGTCACCCTTCGTCCGCCTACATTCGGGCAGGTGTGAGTGGGCTTTTAGGAGTGAACTGTACGTCCTTATACGAAGTGCATGGCATAACTCCTTCTGGAGTGATCTAGACACTTTCACTCCCAAGAGGTAAAAATCCACTCCCCACAGATGCAAAATCCCACTCCAAAACGACAGGTCCCTCGTCCCACTCCGAGAAGAGTTCGACTGGGGACCAAGGCCCCTGGGCAGAAAAAGTTTCATTGGAACCCAACTTTCAAAAAATCGATCGCAAGTCCCTAATTACGTGGGTTTCATCCATTGAAAATCAAGTTGCGTTTGATTTTGGATTTACGTTTGATTGCAATGCTTTCTGCAATGGGCGCCAGGTTAGGGTATAGTCTCCATGAAACCAGCCCCTTGCATATCCATTTTCATTTAATATCATTAGTGTAATATAATAATAGCGATAATGATACAGGATAATTTAAGACCGCAAGTTTCAATTTGATTAGTATATGCCTGCTCAAAGCGCTTTAAAAAGACAGAGAGGAGAGAAAGAGTGAGAGAGGGGCGAGGGATATTCTTTTTTTTTGGGGGGGGGGGTGAAAGTACCTCTGTCTTTATTACATTTCGGTATTTGTATGTACAAATGACGGAATGGCTTCACGTAAACACTCAATAGATATATGATGACTGAAACGGAGTGGAGATATCCGATCCTTTGAGTACCATCTACATATCTACTCGAAGGCTATTGATATGAATTACCCATGAGACCTTGGGGTTTCCGCTTGGCAAACAAGATTAGACTCTGATCCACTCACTTCTTGTAAAATTGTAGCTGGTCGAAAATCATACAAATTAAGGAATTGCTACATATGTTATTTTCAGTTTATAATGTGAATTTATGTTTGCAGTATCCATTTATTTATTCATTTATTTATTTATTTCCACTCACGAGTGGAACACCCTTTTCAGCTAAAAGCTGTTCTTCTAAGGGGTCCACAATACAAGTACACATTAACTAAAACAGCAATTAAAATACATATTATAAATGTTATAAACAATGACCATGCAAGAATCAGATAGTCAGTTTTACGTTCTTGTACATGGTCTTGGAAGAGTTGGGGGCTGAAGTCGCCCCAGCCACCCCCTCCCCGGTTTTGTGGCCCCTTTAATTCCCCTTTCATTTATTATTCTCCCCCCCCTCCCTCTCCATCTCCCTCTCCCCCTTTCTCCCCCCCCCCCTCTCTCTATCATTCTAACTCTTTCTCTGTCCCCCGTGTCCCCCCGTCTCTCACTCTCTCTCTTTGGATTCAAATTCAAAGTTACCCGACACCAGTCTCGTAAATGCATCCATCGAGGAGACCAAAAATAATTTCATTTCCCCTCACATAACAACATTTATTTTTTACGTACACTAGTTTCAAGAAAATTGTTTACTCATTCGTAAAAATACATTCGGAATAATTGAGAATTTCTTTGCTTTCAACTAAATGACATGTAAATTCATGCATCTTAAAATTAGATTAAAAAAAAATCAGTCAGAAGTCTAGTAGCCATTTTAAGAGCCTCTTAAAGACTTTACAAATATCAATTTGATTTCACATCAGTAACGCACACAAGCACAAACAAAATATAATAAAAATAGGCGTTTCAACATTCTGGGCGATTGCATATAAAAGAATGTACTAAGTATGAATTTGACATTTAAATTATTTCTAAATATATAAGACATCGTGTTTGTTTCCTGGACTAATTGTCTTCGGGATACAATTCTAGTAGTGACAAACGCCCATTTTCTTATGCAAGAACAGCCATTTTATTTTGCTCTCGTCGTAAACCTATGATACTTGTATAATCATAAGGGAGGTATCTTCTGCTTTTCGACAACATAGTGCATGCATCATTATCGAGCAAAACAAGTTTTATAAGGGCTCCGAACACTGTTAAAAATAATCTAAACAACGCTGTTTACTATGTGAATCGCACAGTAGTTATTAAACAGTTTAAACAAGTGTTTAAAATCTTACACAACAAAGCTTATATTCAAATACTTAATAATCAACAATTTAAGCATGGTTGTTTAAGATTGTAAACACTTATTTAAAATGCTTAAAAAACTACTGTGCGATTCACATACTAAACAGCGTTGTTTAAATTATTTTTAACAGTGAACTAGTGTTAGATTATTGGGGAGTTTTCACACCGAAATGCAGAACGCTTTCAAAAACATAGATAATGTATTGTCAAATGCCATTCATGGCAATGAGCAACCAAGGAGTCTTTGTCGAAAAATGGTGAATCGAAACAGCTGTCAGCAGTTTCGTCCTGGAATCTGGACAAACGATATGATTTGCATTTTTTCGTCAGTTCCGACACTGAGGACGAATTTATGTTCCGGTTCACCAATTTTCGACAAGGACCTCCCAGTTTTTCATTGTCATTTGACGGGCATTTTCTAAACATTTACTGTGCTCTTGGTTTCGTCCTGCGTCGTGTGCGAAAACTCTTTCTGCCATTAGGAAATAACAAGGATTATTAGATTGTGCACCAAGGACATGCATGAATAAGAAAATGACGACAATTCTACTAACGACTTGTTTTGTTCTGCGGTTGTGAGTCGAGCTAAAGAAGGCATTCCGGAGTGGGGGGATTACACATTACACATCTCCTACAGAAAATCGACCCCCCCCCCTCCCCACTTCAAAGTTGCAAAGCTGCCCCCCCCCCCCCCATCCGACACCACTATTTTGTCTATTTATCAGTTTACTGGTCCCAGTTGCCGCGGAAGGGGGGGGCACGTGACTGAGGGTGGAGGGGCTTCAGCCCTCACAGTATATAACCGCGAACAAACACGTGAACATAACCATGACATTGTGGTTTTGTGTAGGCCTATTTTCAACCACTCCCTTTATTTATTTATTTATTTATTCATTTATTTATTCATTTATTAATTTTTTTAACTCGTGCACACGTCGGTACCAATAATGCAGAAAGCATTTTCATTTATTTGATGCAAGAGCAATGTAGGTTTTAAGAATGCCTTGGTCAAGGGCCGTGTCGGGGATCAAATCCCGGACCCCGGTATGATTTATTGGTTGATTGAATCGATAAAACAAAACAAAAAATTTCGATTGTCCCTAACATTAAATATGTTGTTACCAACTCCGTTGAGAGAAAATGTCTTGAAATAATCGTTGTTGGTTTTTGGGGGGTGAACAGATACATGTATGAATTTATTTCTCTAGCGTTGGAAACAAAATACAAAATGAATATTTTTTTCGAGACGGAGGAGGAGAAAAAAAACAACTAATGACGAGAAATTGACATGTGGCGTTTTTACTACCAATTTGAAGTTTAATTTAGCTACACCAACGGTATTGATCTTTAATAACGGTTAACTCTGACATTTTGTTTCTTTAAATAGGGTGTGTATGAGAATGATGTTCTCTCATGTTGTTTATGATGGTTTGCTCGGCATTTTAATGTTTTTTATCACCCGGCAAATATTAGGTTCGCTGTTTTCGAAACGCAAATAACTTGAGTCGGAATTTAATTTCCGCTCTCAACATTGCCCTGAATGACGTGGAATAACACAGGAAAAGGCCTTAATAATTTGTTGTTGGTTACATTATTGCCCACCCCCTTCCTAATAGAATAACGAGAACTAAAATGCTGTCAAGATTTGCTAGGTGATCCCCCCCCCCCTCCTTGAGAGCCATAAAAATATCTTGTATTGGAAAATATCGGGCACACTCAAGTGAAGTCCTTTAGACCTGCTTTTGGGATTGAATACCTTTTTTGGGGGGGAGGGGGGACCTGTCACATTTTTCTGGACGAAATGCCATCCCAGTCCCCGTTGTATAAAAGTAACCATGACATGGTAACTTTGCTATCCAATGCTATAACTTGCACGGAATCCTTGATTCTGACTGGATGTTGATCATCATTACCATGGTAGATACCACTGATTGACAAAGCTACCATAATAGTAACTTGTATGCAATGGAGCCCAGGATCCGACCCTATCTGGATGTATTTTATATTTCATGAAATTGTACATTATATTATGGGTAAGCTATATGCATGATTCCATCATCAATTCCAAACGAAAGTCGTGTAATCCAACGCGATCTCCAATCACGACTGCACAACGAAATTCTTGGGAACGATCATGGATCTAGAAAAAAAAGAGGAAATTGAGACAAATGAAACCTTAAGAAATCCAATCGATCTCCTTCAACTTGAACAATGTAAACACAAGGGATGCTCCATCATGTCCATGATAAACAGGACACTCGAGGGGATTATTAAAGTGTCTTCCAAAATAATCCATTATTGATTTTTCCATGTAGGATTAATTTGCGGGTTCAACGATTCTTAAAACTGTATGGCTATAAATTGGTTGTGGGTCCTGAGAAAGGACGTTGTGCGTCCTTGCGTTTGTTTTGGTTTGTGTGTCGGGGGGGGGGGCACTTTCATTGAAAACAAGGTTGGCTCTTTTTTAGATAATAATCAACCTTCTTCAGATCTTTTTTTTAATGCTTCATTTGACATAGATTGCAGCGTACTCTTTATGGAACTGATAAAAAATTAAATAGCGGATTCTACTTTTTTTTCTAGCTTTTCAGAGGATGGACATCACATCAAACCTAAGCATTGATTTGATAGACACATTTCACTGATCATATTGGTGGCGGATCCAGGGAGGGGGGCACATCCGGTCCGTGCCCCTTCCTCTTTTGAGAGTCAGAGTCATTTTTTTCGTTGTCGTTCATACACAAGTGTCCCCCCCCCTTTGTGAGTCACATTAAATATTTTGAATGTCGTTCATCTAGAAGTGAGGACTTTTTTTGGCTTGTCAAATTTTACGTGGGACAGGTCGGCCTCGATTTAAGGAAAATGTGCCCCCCCCCCCTTTGGAAAATGCTGGATCTGCCCCTAATTTCTCAGATGACAACAACTCTCCAAACCCCAGTGAGTGCTGCTCAGGGATGCCTTCGTTCCACGTTCTTGATCTTGCTTGGGGAAATACGGTTGAATGATGATGATACGAGGAAGTCTTCAAAATTGGCTTGGGTGGGGGAGATGAGTTTTACACGGAATTGTTTTGTCATTAAATTCTTTCATTGAGGCAAACTATTAATCCGAGACGTTCTGTATCATTCATTATGGTCAAGATAATTTTCATGATAGTTTGGTGGATATAGAATTGCACATTACAGTTCTCATGATGTCAAAAACATATCAGGGCAGGTTAATTTTGTCTTGTTTTACACGATTTTAATCATGGGTATACCCGACTTGTCTGTGTTTTTTTCTTCAAATTTTACCAATACGAAAGTTTGTCATTGATAGTTACAAGAAGTAGGTTTCGAAATATCTTTATTTCATCATTAAGTTCTACTTCATATTTTCTCCTGCTTTTTAATCATATTTTGCTTAATTTGTAGACCTTAATATTCATGATATTGAATGAAAGTTTCTTTTTTTTCTCTCTCTCTCTCCCAACAAGTCAGAAATTCTACGGGGGCCAGATTAGACGTATCGGGAAATAATCATAAAAAAGTTGTGAGCGAGCGAAGTGAGTGAGCAGTGCAATAATTTCGACATTTTTATTACAAACATCAAATTTTGTGATAAATTTTGACATAATATTCTGAAAATAATATCATATTTCACCCTTTCTCTTTCCTTTTCTCCTTTTTTTGGGTGGTCGTGAACATTTTGGGGACAAGAGCCCCAAGCCCCTTACGCCTTGACATTGGCAATATGCGAATGAAATGAATTAATAAGTATGCCAACTGCAAAGCACGACTGTGGTCGATAAATATACAGAATTATAAATCAAGCCAACTGGTATAAAACGAATGAAGGAATTAAATGTATAGTCTGAACTAATAATGATATGTATAATAATAATAATACATTATAATAATAACAATAATAATGATGATGATAATAATAATAATTATAATAATAATAATAATAATAGCAATAATAAAGTAATAATGAAATGATACATGATAACAACAATGATAATAATACTAATAATGATAATAATAACTGGTGAATTTATTTAATTATTTATTTATTGTAACATATTTATTCAGGATAAAGATAAAACATGATCAGCCGAGGCTGTTTTACATCGTGGTCCTGACACACACACAACATAAATTCACAAAGCGTTTTTTGTCACAGAATGATAAACACACAAATGGCATCGGGAATGGAATCGTTCGCTTGTCGAATGACTCTTAAAAGTTTCGCCCACATAATTGGTACACAGGAACTTTCCCTACAATTTATATGCGGAATGCGTTGAGATACGCAGAGCTACGATTACATCAGTTAAACATCAATTCCTTTACCGGTCCTTAATTACCTTTCCTATTTTTACACATTCTCTCTTTGCAATCATGGCAGATTACAGAAGTTATTCGATTTCGGATGCTGCTCTATCTCCAGAGAGAAATCCCTCCCTCTCTTTAACCATCATAATTGCACCCCGTATTATCTATCCTCTTCTCGTAACTTCTGAAGGTTTTCATGGCGAAGAAGAATAGTGCAGTATGTTTCACGGTACACCATGTATCTTTTCACTTGCCCAAGAAAGAAACAAGGTGTACCGTGAAACCTACTACACTATCCTCTTCTTCTTTTTAACAAGTGCACACCTAGTTACCAATATTGCGTATAGCATTTCCATTTATTTGAATGCAGGATAAAAGAGCATTGTCGATCAAATGCCTTGCTCACGTGCAAAGGTGCCGTGGCCGGGGATCGAACCCCGGACTTTCCATGTACAGCTAGGCGCCTTGGACCACTCGGCCGCGGCACCTCCACACATTTTTGCCTATTTTATCCGATCGCTGGAATTGCTTCTCGATATCCACATCTTGTCATCCCTACTTTCAGGAGAAGCAACAAATCGTTTATCGGTCAACAGTATATAACCCCATACCCTTGGCAAAAACAACACTACTGATAATCCCTCTGCCCTCGCCCACCACCTTTTACGTCTGCCCATGCCTTAAAAAATATATTGTACCTTTTTTATTTTGTCGTTGTATTATTAGGCCAAATGTCTGTATTTACGAACGTAATTTTGAAATTATCCTGTCTCTTTGTGCTTTTTTAAGTGATGCGAAGTAAGCGATTTGAAATGATATTCTTATATTCTGTCAGATATGACACTCCTAACGCTCCCGATCATTACCCCGGCTTCAAGATAGCTGTTCGCCTATCAATAAGACACTTACGCATTTCAAGTGGAGCGTTTTGGCCCAGTGGATTAGTCTCCGGACTTTGAAACAGAGGGTCGTGGGTTCAAATCCCAGCAATAGCGTAGTTTCCTTCAGCAAGTAATTCATCCACATTGTGCTGCACTCAACCCAGGTGAGGTGAATGGGTACCTGGCAGGAATTTATTCTTTGAAATGCAACAGCTGGGGTAATAATATCCTTTGGAATTTAGCATCACCGTGGTCGAGTGTGACTAGTGACAGTATTGCATCGGTGGGATTTTAACTCCGAACTTTGTGATGTATATACTGGATACATTATCCACCATTGCGCTATACAAGAACTGTATGTTATTATCATTATTCCTTTTGCAGATTAACGCCTTGCAGATTAACGCCTTGTCACAGGTCATTATTGCAACGGTGGGATTTGAACCCCGAACCTCATCTGTAGTCCGTATAGGCACATCCACTATACCACGAGGGTTATACGAACGTAATGTAATGTAGCATCTCAAGGATAAATTTCGTAGGACACCAATTTACTTTGCCGTGGTCGAGTGTGACTAGTGACAGTATTGCAACGATGGAATTTTAACTCCGAACTTTGTGATGTCTAGACTGGATACATTATCCATCATTGCCTCTTAACCTCGACAATATACGTATGATACGATAAGTGAACATAACATTCAGACTCAACGATATACAATGATCGTACGAAACGATGCCAAAAAACAACGTAACAAAATACATTTACGGACAAATACGTTGAAATGACGAATCATACCAAGAGCGTATTCATGCTTGAAAACGTATTATACCTATAAGAACTTTCAAGCTCGTCTGAAAGCTTCATAGGTATAATATTTACATCTTCTACTTATCGGAATCCTTGGTGGGATATCATTGATCTATATCCGACTGGTTTTCTAATCATCTAACTTCCCACCGTTCTATACTCTTTTAAGAGTTATTCTACTTTTACAATCCCTATAGTCATGGTTCTACCCACAATCCCCAATTCCTGGTAAGATCGAAATCTAAAGTAGATGGGAAACTACCTTCGATGAAAATACTCTGTGATGATTTCAGCCAATAACATCACTGCAGGCAAAGGAACATTTTGACAATTATTACTTATAACATGTAGGCCTCTTTTCTCTAAAAGTGATTTAGTAAAATTTGAATAAATTTTTCAGAAGAGGTAATAATAATAATAATATACAGTTCTTGTATAGCGCATGTCACATTATGAATAACGTCTCTATGCGCTTCCAAAGGACTTGGATATTATTATCCCAGCTGTAGCTTGGCAGCCGTAATTACTAAAATTACAGCGCACACGCATTTCAAGGAATAAATTCCTGCCAGGTACCCATTCACCTCACCTGGGTTGAGTGCAGCACAATGTGGATGAATTACTTGCTGAAGGAAACTACGCCATGGCTGAGATTTGAACCCACGACCCTCTGTTTCAAAGTCCGGAGACTTATCCACTGGGTAGTGTATATTCATATCTAAACCGTTTACCATTTGACCGTAAGGTTACATTACTTATTAATTTATTATTATTAGTAGTAGTAGTATCATAATTTGCAGTACTTTTTTTCTGCAGGTAATTTAATGTAAGATTTGTACGGTATTATGCATAGTATGCAGCGCTCTATCTTACTATTTTCCCCTAACTGTTTTAAGATAATCGTCAAAATGGTAACAAATGCACTTGTTTAATATTAACGACTAAGCCACTGATTTGTGTTGTTTTCTTTTTATTTAAATCTTTCGTTTTAATCTCGAATATCTCGTACACGCATATTAATTTCAGAAAGACAGTTTTGAGAATGTTGATGTCCTCATTCGCAACATAAATTTAGAATGATGGATAAGATGTAAAACAATATTATAGCTCAGGACAGTATCACCGCAGTATGATAATAAAAAGTGCAGTTGAATTGCAGTTGAATGCCACCAATCAACAGTTCACGAGGAAGTAGTAAGAACTTGCTAGAAATGATAATTGAGATTCCCTTGTTTGGTAGCCGTTATAAAAGGCAAAACAAAGAAACAATAAACCACAAGAGCACTACTTCTTTTTATTATGGCCACAATAGGTCATCACGACGGGTTGTCTACCCATAAACACGTCATATTAAGAAAGTACCATAAATAGACCGTTATCTTGGTTATTACTGTATTGATTGAATCTCATTGATGCTTTGGAAGAGTTTGATGCATGCTTTGACATTTTGAATTTTTTATTTGTTGATGAAACTCTTAACAAACAACTGCATGAGCATTGATTCGAAATAGGGAACTATTTACAGTGGCTAATGATTGACCAAAACGAATCAATATCAATTTGAAACTGCGCAATAATGTAATAAGAGTCCAGTCTTACATATGAATGGGTCTTGGAAAGATAATGTCTTTTTTGTCACAGCACAAACAATTTCCTCTGTCCCTTTTTTAAGAGATGTGTATTCTTAAATCATTTGCCGGTTAGAGGTAACATTTATTCTCTCGTAAAGAAAAAAAACCCCAACACTATCGTTTTATACTTGTTCTGCCTTTGTCCTCTTCCTTATTCATGTTATTCCCTTATTTTCATATTTTATTCTCTCCATTCCCAGCTCCTACACAGCTAAAACCATCCATTCTTGTTATTATCCAACTACAGACCCTATTCCTACAAAGAAAATGTCTTACAACATCTGTTTTATTGATTTTAAATCTCAAATTTATTACAAATTTTCGGTCGATGACAAATCGGCTACCCACAGAAATAGTATTCTCTCGTAACAACCCCCCCCCCAGATTTTAGATCACGAATCAATTAGAAATGTTGGTCGATAGAAAACTGACTTCACACAAAAAAACGTATTCTCTAAGAAACACCATCATGACCATTTTAATACCCGTTAGTGAGCGCCGATTAAAACCGTTGAACGTAAGCAAAGATAAGTAGAACACACGAGAAAACTGATTTCAAATACCAAAACTTTCTTCGTTTACTCTCTTTCTATATACATGATATAATGATATAACGAATTTGTAAATAGCTGGAAATGTTCCCTTCTATTTCTATGTACAGGGCGTTAAATAAATTCGAAAATCAGAAAGAAAGTGAAAACAAAGGAAGGAAGATAAGATTTTTAAGATAAGATTTTTTAAAGAGGTGCCAAAAGTGTTTATTTTCATTTCATCTATTTGCACAGCAAAAGAAAATTGAATAGGTATGGTAGACAACCAAGATAATCCGAATAATTATTTATTAGGAATGTGCGGAGTTTTTTTTGCTGAACCTGTATCTGATATACACTAAGATCGATTTTAAATTTAGTTGATTGTACATAAATATTAGAGGAACTATTTTCTCCGCCTGCAAATCTACTACCCCTCTCCCTTTAGAAATACAAAATCCGTCAAGCAAAATAAAAGAAGGGGTGGTCGAGAGAGAGAGAGAGGGAGAGAGAAAGATGTATAACTATCACCA
The DNA here is from genome assembly GCF_037042905.1 of Lytechinus pictus. Lineage (NCBI taxonomy): Eukaryota > Metazoa > Echinodermata > Echinoidea > Temnopleuroida > Toxopneustidae > Lytechinus > Lytechinus pictus. Next base: position 11,297,486 of record NC_087247.1, on the reverse strand, counting down.
TAGCTTAACAACAAAAATGTTGTAAGACCGCGATGAAACTATCTGACCCTCATGTCTAAACACGAACAATGCCATCAGTTTTGACAGATTTTATCACGTTTCCATGGAAATCATTATGGTAAATGGTGGTGATTTTCTTACCTGATTGCTAAGAAAGCGTTAATGCATGTAAGCAAACAACCAGAGGACCGACGGTTTAAGGTCCTCTCCGATGGACCTGGTAATGAGGATACATGTCTTACCTAAGGGCGCCAGCGCACCTAGTGGGAATCGAACCAGGGTCACAGGAATCCGAAACCCCTGCTGTATACCGTCTGAGCTATCGCGCCTCCTCTACTGAGCTCTACTATCAATCAGATATTTTCTATATGTCCTATTATATCCCTTACTTAAGATTGTTGTATTGAGAGTGTACACAAGGAGAATAAGAGTAGTTTTACTACGAAAAACGTTTGCCATGAAATAGTTCATTTTCCTTGCTGACGTCACGCATAGTCCATTTTTTCCCTAGGGAAAAAGTGAACTATACGTTTTTTGACCCCGCCCCCTACTCGATTCGCGAGCTGTGCGGCGCGATGCGAGCAGAGCGCTGCTCAGCCCAACGGTACTCTCTACTGCATGCCACGGGAAACTCTCGGCGAGCTGCACTAACCAGGTGCGCTCGCTGAACAGACGATCAATACGGCAAGGCTTATTGTTTTCTCAACTTCTCAACGATTGTTCCATCATCGACTTATTAAAAATCGTTTTGCTGTAAAAGTCGGGTATCAACGAAGAATATCGTATGAAGAATATATATGAGTGGAAGGGATATAAAACAAATATACAATGACCCATTCTCGGAACTGGCTAAAACTATTTGCACTCAGGAACATCACAAAGTACTATTCTCCCTCGGGCCGATGGCCCTCGGGAGAATAGTACTATATATGATGTTCCTTCGATGCGAATAGTTTTAGCCAGATCCTCGAGTGTCATTGTATATTTGTATACTATAGTTGATATGAAAATATGAATGTAAAATCGGAAGGATGGATGGGGGGGTTAAAGCTATAGTGTATGCCACCCGAAAACTGTTTAAACATTGGTAAGTCGTAATCAAATAAATATCTACTGTTAGTAAAAACCTACAATAAAGATAATTTTAGTTATCTGCCAATATTTTGCTGAAATATATTTTCATGATGCAGAGAAGCGCATGCCTCGAAACATACTCGGCACAATATTGCTATCCTTGTTAATATTTTTTTTTTTTTTTTTTTTTTTTTGAAACGTTTTTATTTAGTATAACCATCTCATACACATATTACAAAACGAGTTTAATAACCATATAAAATAACAATGTACAGTATGGATAGGTTACATTTTGATAAAAAAAAATACATACAAAACAAAAACAACAAAGGGGAAAGAAAAGAAACATAGAGAAGCAATACAGGTCTGTTCGTCTACATTACCCAAAATCTAATAAACTCCATTTTTTTTTAAATCTATACATAGTAGAGTCCCTATAAGCAATACACTTTTCTGTTTGGTACACTTGTTTTAATTTACTGGTAAACAAGTCAAAACAAGGAAGGATATTAATATATCTACACAGATATAAAGTTTTCTTTGCTACAATAAGGCAATGATTCAATAACACATCTTGCTTGTTTTTAATTCCGAATAAAATCTCTTCATCCTTTACTTGGATAATTTGTTTCTTAAATTTAGTATGCCACCATCTTAGAAATTCATTCCAAAAATCTCGAGTATGCGAACATTCTACCAACAGGTGTTCAATTGTTTCCTGTTCTTGTTTACAAAAAGAACACATCTCATTATCTACAACTTTCATTTTCTTTAACTTTGCATTTACTAGTAAGCATCTTGTATTTATTTTATATTGAAATATTCTTGTTCTTGTATCTGGAATAACTTTAAAAGGCAACTCGTAAATAAAACTAAAATCATCTTCACTTATATCATACCTTGATCTCGTATATATTTCAGAAGTAGGGGTTTGGTATTTATCTTCTTTTAATATCATATATATGATCTTGGTTGACAATTTTGATATAAATATTTTTTTATTACCAAAAACTATACAAATATCTAACTTTTTTAACAGATGTCGCCTCTCGAAACAACGAGCTTTAACTGTCTGTGGAATAGCAGAAACAATTGAACGCCAAAGAAGATAGTTTTTAAAGCCAATTTGTTACCACTTTATAAAAGGGATTAATTGACCATTTTCATCAAATAAATCTTGTATAAACCAAACACCAATATTGAACAATTCCTTCACAAAACAACTGACACCTGCTATTTTTATTTGTCTATTATTCCAAATAATACTTTCATGAGAAAATGCATCATGGTTACCCAGATCTCTTAACTCAAAATAGGCATATAAGACCTCTTTATAAAAAGAGGGTACAAATCTTAGTTTTAAACAATCTTTTTTATCAAAATTACAATAGAGTAAAAAGTGACCACCATATTTTCTTATAAAATGATTAAAATATATCTTCCATGAAGAAAGTCCTTCATCAAAAAATCTTACTATCCATTTTATTTTGAGTGCCTTAAACATTGAACGAATATCGATCATATTCAGTCCCCCTTTAGAATAAGGGGCAATCAGTGTTGACTTTTTTATATAGTTCTTTTTTCCATTCCATAAAAAGGCATGTATAATTTTCTCAAGTTCTTCCACCACATGTTCAGGGACAGACAAAACTGAGGCACAAAATATGAACTTTGACAATGCAAAAGTTTTTAAGATTTGTATCTTTCCTATCAGAGTAAGATTACGTTTTCGCCAAATATTTAGCAATACCTTTACATCCTTGATACATCTATCAAAATTAAGCTTTAAAGCTAAATCAGTATCATAAGAAAAAAATATTCCAAGACCCTTAATTGGGTTTTCTGGCCACTCAATATCAAAATATTTATCTTGAAATTCTCTAAACGAGCCCAACCACATGGCTTTACACTTATCTCTGTTTGTTTTCAAACCAGAAAAAGAGGAAAATTTATCTATAACTGAAAAAGCTTTCTCTGCAGACTTTTTGTCCGCTAAAATCAATGTCGTGTCATCGGCATATTGGACAAGTTTAATCATATTTTCATTTATAAGAATACCTTTAATATCATCCCTTTGCCTTATCTCACATGCGAAAGATTCAATACAAAGTATGAACAAATACGGGGACAAGGGGTCTCCCTGTCTAACCCCTCTATTTAAATCAAAATATCCTGATGAATGTCCATTACTACATATGCAGCTACTGATATTTGTATAAAAGGACTGAATGTACTTTATAAATTTCTGACTAAATCCAAATTTGCCAAGGGTAGAGAAAATAAAATTCCATTCTAAAGAGTCAAAGGCTTTTTGATAATCTAAAAATAAAAGCAAACCTGGGATATCATTTTCTTTTGTGTAGAACATAGTATATATGATAGTTCGAATCGATTCACCTATGTATCGATCTTTCATAAAACCTGTCTGGCATGGATGTATCAATCTAGGTAAAACTTTGCATAGTCTAGTAGCAAAGACTTTGGATAAAATTTTAATATCTGCATTAAGAAGTGAGATCGGTCTCCAGTTTTCTAGATAGCGTTCATCTTTTCCCTCCTTTTTAATCAATGTAATAATTGCTTGTTTTTGCGACGTTGTAAATTCCCCCCTATCCAAACTTAGGCTTACCGCCTCTATATAGATATCTTCTAAAATATTCCAAAAAACTCTATAAAATTCGGCTGGAAGGCCGTCATTCCCAGGGCTTTTGTTTATCGACATACTATATAATGCTTCTTTAATTTCTTTCTTATTTAACGGTTTGTCTATAATAATTCCCTCACTTTCATTTAAAGAAGGCATTTGTAAATTTTGCAAAAAATTCTCCGCCTCCTGGTTTGCGTCGTTTTTTGTTCTTGATTTAAACAATGTTTCATAAAACTCCTTTTGTATCTTTAAAATATCTTTTTGATTTGTAATCAATTCCTGTGTATCATCCTTTATAAGAGAATAGCATAGTTTTCTTGTTTGGTTTCTTTTTTCCAATCCTAAAAAATAATCGTTGCTTTTTTCTCCCTTTTCATACCATCTACATCTAGCCCTTACCATAACACCTTCCATTTTTTTATTTTCAATTTTAACAATTTCTTCTTTTAATTTGTCTATCTCTTGAATTTTGTTTGTATTGTTCACAGTTGTTAGATCCTTTTCGAGGATTTCTAATCTCTTCCGCAGATCATTTTCAACATTATAAGATTCTTTATTTTTATTTTTTGAGTATTTAATTGTAAATGATTTAATTTGATACTTTATCCAGTCCCATTTTATTTGTGGATCCATATGCATAAAGTCTATTTTCCATTCTTTAATACTTTCTGATAGTGCTTTAACATAATTGTCATCCTGCAATAGGGATGTATTTAGCTTCCAGTATCCCTTTCTTCTGGATATTTCACTCAACTTGTTAATATGGTTATGTTACAGTTTCACCAACGAAACCGACTCCAAACCGACCGATGGTATGTCATTGGAAATAACCGAGTATATTCGCTCGATCTGGGTTTGATTTCTTCGCTGTAGCCGCCGTATAATAAAGTGAACAGCAAGGCACGGGGTGAATGGAAATTTGATCCGAAAGAAAATAATGGATGACGAACATTATGAACAAAATATCCCAAGGGAAGATTGTTTCCGGACAACATATATATATAAACATATATGAAATATAGACCAGGAACAGCATATAAAAATAATCAATTCTCCTCTACAACTGTATCATTTTCACGAATGTTTTTATCATGTTACAGTCTGTATCCTTTTTCAAAAAATATGTTTACGTAAAATATATATCAATAAATATCACAAAGAAAGAAAAAGGATATTTTTTTAAAAGAATGATGCTCGTCATAAGCATTTGAAAGAGAGGGAAGCGGAAGAAAGTGAGGAAATTATATATTCATAGGGAGGTGAGATGGTGAGAGAGAAAGAGAGGGAGGGGGTATATGCGACAAAAAGAACCTCTACATTGGGACGTGTGCAATATGTCATACACTCGCAATGTTGAATTTAACCCACCAACCGCGGACATTTTCGAACATATAAGAAACACACGATGTGGGTCTAATCCGTTAGCCGAGGACGCATCCTAACCCCTATACACACGATTAGGGTTTAATTTGGTCTGAGTGGGTCTTCAATTTGCACAAATCATCAAATTGTTGGAAATTTATTTTGGGAATTTTAGGATTTCATTGTCATGTTTATCTGGACAGGGGAAGTCCGAGATTAGTAGGTTAAAATACATTTTGTTTAAACCAATTGTGCATACCTCACACACATATACACACCCTCACGCCAACACACATAGAGGGAGGGAGATATAAAAATGAATATGAAAACAAACATATTGCTTGATGATTATATATCCAATATACTGAACTTGTATAAATGGTTTTTGTATGAGGAACTGAATAATATCAAAGTTAAAATCATTATAAACATGCCTCAGATGACACACCGGAATGTGTCAGCTTGCTGTCGATTCGCGTACGTGCTCAATCATGTCCGCGATTGTACATTCGTTGTGCTCGTGTCATAGTACAAGTAGTGTGAACAGTGGCTGCCCTTTGGAATAGAAAACAGTTTAACAAAGTACAACATAATATCAACAATTGACGTTGATCTTAACTCTGCTCTTTTTTCCTTTTTCTGAGGTATTTTCTAGGTATCGTGTGTAGGCCTAAATAACACGTGCTGACATCCCATGCAACGCTCTCCATTTTTTTTTTATTACAATCAATGCAATCGCACAGCGGCAGTAGCATCCGGCGGTAAGATATTTGTTTACATTTGCCGCTCTCTACCCTTAGTATTAAGTGGTTAAGCCCCACCCCCCCATTAATCTGCGTAGTTATAATAGTCTTGCCATTCTGATAAATTTAAATTATTTCACTTTTGTATCGAAGGTTGGTCGAATTGAAACAATTCTACAGGGAAAATCGAGACTGTTTCGGAAAATTTGCCATTAAGGTTGGATTTTATGTTCGATTATGTACTTCTTGGGAATTTAATTTAAGGCTCTTAGAAGACAGTGATGCGTTGTATGCAAGATAACAAACATAAATCTTTCTCATGTTCATCATGTTTATTGGAAACATTGTGTGTACTGTAAGGTTTTACGCGCACTCACCCACATTCCCTCGTACACACCACCCACCCAACTGCACAAACACACCCTCAAACACACACACATCCTCACATACAAACTTCTCTCTCTACATACACCTTCACTCACGCCCACCCACACTCCCTCGGACACCCCACTCACCCACCCGCAGACTCACGCATACACACACTCTGACCCACACACCCGCGCTCCTTCAAACACCAACACACCCACAGTCTCCACAACACATAGGTGAACCACCACATGCACACACAACCTGACACACCCTCTTTAAACTCTCACACACTCTTTCAATTCCTCTCCCTCACTCCCACACTCTACCCCCATTCACACCTTATGCATGGTATGTCTCTGTCATCGTGTGTTTCACATGCTTACATAACAGCTCATCTTCCAAGATCTAATCATTGCCCATCCCCATCCCCACTTCCTCATTGGTTTCTTCTTAACTCTGATTCATAAATTCAAATCCCAAAGGGCAAACGGTCCACCTCGATCAATAACAATAATTACACCTTTCCCACAAGGGATACGGGGAAATGGGACCCCCCCAAAAAAAAAAAAAATCACGGGAAATGTTTTTCGTCGTGTATCTCTTTACCCTTTCCGCGCTGATGTTGTCATAGGCGGCGGAAGCGGGGGGGTGGGGACCTGTCCCCCTAAATTTGAGATGGGGGGACGGTCCCCCTAAATTTTTAGTTGATAACCTTTTTTTTTTTGCTTGTCAAAAATGTTTGGTGTCCCCCCCCCCTAAAATTTAAATTGATAACCTTCTTTTTTTTTTTTTGGGGGGGGGGCTTGTCAATTTGTGTGTGTCTATTTTGTCTATTTATCTATATGCAGGAAGCTTATGAATGTTTCATAGTTCATGGGTAACATCTATCCAATAATTATTAGTATCAAATGTGCAATTTGGAACTCCAAATTCAAATTATTTTGTTGTATATCCTATACATCGTTCTTAAATCAGAGGTTCATGCAACGAGACCCCACTCTCTGAATAACTCACCTTACCCTACCGGTCTCGCGTTACCCCCTTAAAGGTCAAGTCCATCCCAGAAAAATGTTGATTTGAATAAATAGATAATAATTTAACTAGCATATCACTGAAAATTTTATCAAAATCGGATGTAGAATAAGAAAGTTAGGACATTTTAAAGTTTCGCTTATTTTTCACAAAATAGTGATATGCACAACTCAGTGACATGCAAATGAGACAGTCGATGATGTCCCTCACTCGCTATTTCTTTTGTTTTTTATTGTTTGAATAATACAATATTTCCTTTTTTTTTTTTTTACAATAAAGACCAACTTGACTGAACCATATAGTCATAAACAATGCTAATTCCACATGTTCAGGGAGGAATTAATCGATGTTTCACTTGACAATGAGGAGAAAATTAGAATAATTCATATTTCATATAATAAAATACAAAAGAAATAGTGAGTGGATGACGTCATCAGTCTCCTCATTTGCATACCGATCAGGATGTGCATATGACTGTTTTGTGAAATTAAGCAAAATTTTAAAGTGTCATAACTTTCTTATTTTACATCCGATTTCGATGGAATTTTCAGTGTTATTTTTGTTGGATTTTTCTCTTTTCATTCAAACAAACTTTTTGTTGGGGGTGGACTTGTCGTTTAAACGTCATTCCCTATCTCTTTCCGTCTCTCCTGCATGTGCCGAAATCGTTACATAACCTCCCATCTTCTGTCAGTCTTCTTCACTATTCAAAGACGTCAAATATTCAGGCGCACCTGTCATTATTCGTGCTTTCATTAAATGGTTGATACTGCTGTTCCCACAAACTCAGGAATAACCTCGTTATCTAGTTTGGTAAAACGTTAATCAACTTCTGTCATTCTACAACCACGTGGGTTTAATTAGTTTCATGCAGCGAAGGTAAAGCATTTAGCAAAGGTAAATGGGTGTCTGATCATGCCGGGTCTGTGACTCTTCTCGGTATAGCGTTGTGATGGAGTGGTTCTGACTCTCGCCTCTCAGTCAGAGGGTCGTAGGTTCGAATCCCAATCGGGACCTAGCAGGCTTTATTCCTTGAAACGCATTATGCTCTGTAATGCTACACTGTTAAAAAACCCTGATTTTACAGCAAAAATAGAAGATTTTGCAGAAAGCAATATCAGAATCATTCTGTAAATTCATAAAACAGGAATTTTTCTGCAATTTAACAGAACAGGTCTGTTTAAAAAGGGGAAAAGGGTGTTTTATTGAAGGAAATTTGTAAGGTTCCATACACCAAATACCAATTTCCTGTAAGATTACGAAATCTGGTAAGATTACAGGTGTTCTCGAGACTCTGCTGCAGGAACTTCTTTTATTTTAAGGATAAATTTTCTAACAGTGTAGGGTAATAATATCCTCAATGTCCTTTAAAATTACACAGGGACATTGACATAGTGCCGTATGCTATATACAATCATTGTGTATTACCATGTCTTTATGGAGAATAAAACCCCATCCAGCATCTCATGCCGGGGTTAACATGGTTAGCGCAGAAATCGGGCCCCTTCCAACATTTTTACACTCTTAAAATAGTTGGGCCAAAAATGCCCAACTTTTAAGCAACCCTGGGCAGCATACTGTCCACACAACTATTGGTTAAAATCTGCCCGAATTGGGTAATAAAAACTAATAATTGGGTAATAAATTGCTCAATTGGATAATAATTGCCCAGAATATATATTTTACCAACATTCATTACCCAACACAGTGGAAAGTATGTTGCCCATCATTTTAAGTGTGTACACATGTGACTTATTTGTATGTGTATTTATGAGATTTTGCTTTAAGGATTAATTTCTCCCCATTTCTCCCCCACAGCTGTTCCTTCAATGCTATCTAAAAAAAAAAATATTGGGTAAAAATGCTCCATGAGAGTAATTATGTGTCTAACCAACATTGGACATTCTTTTGGGCATTTTTATTTATCCAGTGTGATGAAAATTTTGCCCATTCAAAAGTAATTGCTGCTTCTTTTTTAACCATACTTGACAATCATACTTCCCCCAATGGGTAAAATACTACCCCCAAATTGGATGGACACATACCTACCCTCGTGCTCGTTAAAATTACACCCGATATTTTTACAGTGCGCTCACTGAAAATGGAAACCGGGGGCCGTTTCATAAAGCTAATCGTAGGTTATATATATTAAGAGCGACTTTAAGAACGACTGGTAAACATTTCTTACGCGCTTAACCATTGGCAATGAATATACCATTTACCACAAGAAAGGATCATCAGTCGTTCTTAAAGTTGCTCTTAACTTTAAATACGAACAGCTTTATAAAACGGCCCCCGGGACACGTGCCCTCTGCCCTTCTAGTAAAAAAATGGGGGATAGGGGAGGATACAACTCTTGAAAGTTGGAGGTTGTGGGTTTGAGAATGGCGACCTACTCAAAACAAAGATTAATCTGTCCTGTCTACCTATTAGACCCTTCGGTTTATTATGAATGACTTCTGCTATACCTCTATAATGGATTTTTTTTTTACGAAATCAAATTGTTTTTACAATATCTGATTTTAATTCCTGTGATTTAATTTTCATTGTTTTTTATTTAAAAAAAAGAAGTTTATGACACCTGTTTTTGATCGAGTTAACGTGACTCGATATCATCTCTTGGTCTTTGTATGATATAGAATATAATTTACTAAAATGTAAAATGTCTAGTTTCTTTTAATGTTGTTTGAAATCGAATGCATTCAGTTCGTCAAAGTAAGTGACAATAAATTTCATTCATTGTCACTCTATATTTAACAGTGGAATAGCCAACCAATTCACAATTCGGGTCTACCTTTTTATAGTAAAGCTATTTATTTTGAAACAAATGAACAATCGAGATTTTAAGACTTCAAGATATATTTATACGTGTTTGTGTGTATACCATTGATATCCGTCATCGATTATGTGAGGGTGTGTTTGAAGAGTGTGTGTGTGTTTTCATGCGTTTTTATAGAATGTATACAAAGAAATGAAATTATTTTCAATTAGAATTTGCCAAGGAGGTATTGATCTAGTCACCCCATCGTGACAAATTCATTCAACGATTGATTCATAGTTTAAGGGGTGTCTATGCGTTTTATGATCATTTATTTTGTGTGTTTGAACACGGGCTATTATACAGGCCTCCCAACCACACCCGATGGGCCCGTATGATAATGTGAAAACCGTTAGCACCTTATCAACACCTGACAAAGAAGAACCAAACTTTGATGAAGTAAGTGGTTTGGAGACAAACCTCCCCGCGCCTAACTAAACAGCCACATAGCCTCCTGGGGGTAGAAATGTTGTTAACTAAGTGGAGACTGGATATTAATCAAAGTCACACGAAGTAGCAGGGTAACTTAGGTAATCGTCCCTTCCAGATCGTATCCAGAACGAGACACCCCCCCCCCTTCCCCGAACTGCCTCAGTCATACCATGGACCTATTATAGGTCCATGGTCATACCGACGAAACTGACTCATAAACGGCCCATGATATACCATTGAAAATATCGTAATACCTTTTTCTTCTTCAGGTTAAATCTGCCTCCTTCAGGATTGAAGATTCTTGCAGATGAACCTTTGATCGGTTTGGCGTGGCGGTGTCGCGGGTGTGAGTGTAGCATGACTTTGTTACAGTCACACCATTGAAACCGACTCCAAACTGACCAATGGTAACAATACATCTGACATGTTTGATCGGTCTGGCGGTCGGTGTCGCGGGTGTAACTGTAGCACTAGGAAGTTTTCGTATTTACTTCGGAGACACTCTCTACAACGCATCGATTCCTTTGAAAATGCAATTACAATCGCACTGGAGAGCTGGGAGTCTTTGGTCGAAAGTTGGTGGACTGGGACCACAGATCATCCGAAGAGTTACGCCGGACGAACAATCGCAAATATGTCGTTTTCCAGAGTCAAGAGAGTCCAATGCTGTGCCGGTCCACCAACTTTTTACAAAAGCGCCTCAGCTCTCCATTGTGATTTGGCTTGCATTTTCCAATGAATTGGTTCGTTGTAGAGAGTTTCTCCGTAGTAAATGCGAAAAGTACGTAGTACCTTGCGAAACGAACGCTGCCGTCATATCAACTAAACCGACTCCAAACCGACTGATGGTGGAATCACCTTTTTGTATTTTTTGTGGGCACAGAATTTCGATGCCTATCAATAAAGTTTCGAATATACAAGGCCGTACGAAAGTCACCATACAACTTACCGTCTACGAAATGATTCAGACGCGTTGTTAAAACCATGTTGTTAACGCAAAATGAAGATTTGTTAATTTGTTGTAATTATTTTACTTTAGGTTCATTTTAATCAATTTTGGATGAAATTTATAATAAACATGACAAAAATGTGTAGGCCTATATGTGTGTGGGGGGAGATGAGGGTGTGTGCGTGTGGAGGTGGGTGTGCTTGTTCTGGGGTGTCCTGAATGCTTTCGGGCACGATGTGTGGCGAAGTGTCGCCAACGACTTCCATTTCGTCAAAATGTTCAGACATTGTTAATTATTCGCTGGGGGTATACACATGCGCGGGCCGAGGTGGAGAGCCGCTCTGGCCACGAGATTATATTTCCTACATTTTTCCCAGGCTTTATGAGGGGATTTATTCCGTCAAAGGCTGCCACACTTCATGAGCATTCTAGGATTTTGAACTTGACACGTTCACTTACGTGCAACCAATGTAAAACTTTAAGAAAAGGTGTATTATGGGTAAATATGTTATGAAGGGTCACCACTATCCGAGCAGCAGAATTCTGTATTTTTTGTAAACGAGTAATTTGGGACTGAGGTAGATTAAATACTGGAATGGTATCCACCAAAGCCTTAAACATAAAAACAACGTACATACGTTTAAAAAAAAACATCTAAAACGTTCATTTATTCAAGAATACCTTTCATAATACACACGAATTCTCAATTTGGCACGATACTTTGACTCTCGATCCTTTTTCTATTTCACTTTCTAGATGAACACGATACTCGTTTCCATTTTTCTTTGTTTTACTACTTTCTTCCTTTCTTTTTGATTAGTTATGTAACTGTTTTTTATCTTGACATATATATTTTTTTCTTTTGTTATCAAGAACCCATTTACCCTACTCTACTTTTAATTACCCAAGATTAAAATCACAACTTATTTCCAGAGGGGCTAACCAACACAAGCTTACTTTTTAATAAGTCCCTCATTTTCATTTTCATACGTTAACTGTGACCTAGAATTCTCAATTATTTAATTATCAAAATGTGTTTCCAAAACTGCAACTTAATTATTCAGCGATTACTTGTATTTTATTTGTAGCTGAAATATCTATTTTGACGTTTATTCTGCTTTGTATATTATGTATCTATATTTTTGTTGTTATTTTGATGTTTATTAATTGAAAAGGAAAATATGATGAAGTGAATTGAACTGAATTTAAATCCCCTATCATTTTTAATGTCCCACCCCCCTTTCCCATCCTTTTCTTTCCATTACAAACAATTTTTCTACTTTCTGCATCAAATTTTTTCAGTGCAATTTAGCTTCTCGGCATTTTATCAATAATGTTACCGAATATGATGTTCGCTGTTAATGGTTAACTATTAGTAATGATCGGGCCTTAGTCATGTTAGTGGCCAATATCAATTTTTTTTTCATTATTAAGTTTACGTAAAACAAACAAACAGTTTATATTCAAACTTTTTGAAAAGTCAGCAATTGTAAAAAACAACAAAATTGATACGAGGGGTATCTTTATATTCAAATATTCCTGAATGGTTTTCACTTCCAATGCTTCAAGGCTTGTGGTTGCGTGTATTGCAGGCGAGGGTGTTGGTGTATGTTTAAGAGATGGAGGTTTATATTTCCTTTCAACAACCACAAAAACCTACGATTTGCAGGTTTAGGGTTTTCCATTTCCTTTCCTCGAAAATCCTCTTCACTTGTTCGACATGACAGATCGAAATCTATCGGTTCATACTCCTTGATGTATGCGAAAAACGGGTAACTTTCATTATTCCGAAGGTTCGTTATTCCGAAGATTCGAATATTCCGAAGGTTCATTAATCCGAAAACGAAATAAAGTTCGTTATTCCGAAGGTTCGTGTTTTCCAAAAACACAATAAGATTCGTAATTCCGAAGGTTCGTTAGTCCGAAAACGAAATAAGGTTCGTTAATCCGAAGGTTCGTTAGTTCGAAAATGAAATAAGGTTCGTTTTTCCGAAAATGAAATAAATTTATTTTAGGAACAGAAACGGTGTTCTAATTGAAAAATAATATGATATTATACAGTAATAATTTTAACGGAGGATGATACTTGTGTATGGTGTGGTCAAATCATGTATTGCATCAAGAATTGGCGATTGGATCAAACATCTTAGTTTCGATTTTCTCTGAGCAATTGCTGCCTGATCGAGTGAAGGATTATTGGGGACTGTGTGTTGGTCACATTTGAATAACCTCCAGATAAGGGGATTTTTAGGGAGGGGTGTCATTTTTAACAGCTTGCTGGTTATGATGGAAAAAAAATCCCCGTGGGAAAAAAATCCCCCTTTTTCAAAAGGGAAAATGCCCTTTTTTCAAAATGAAACATGCCCTTTTTTTTAAAGTAAATACTCTTTTGAAGTACAACATAATACATTTCAGGTTTTCGCGCTCGCCTCAGTTATTATGTATTAAGGTACTCACCCTTTTCTGGTTATGAATATGCTTAGAATGTCGAGTTTTCATGTTGGAATATCATAAATTTTCAGCTCGCGCTTCGTGCTCGCGTTAATTCTTTAGTTAGATACACATCTTTTACATGATTACGAGAACTGCTCGAATGTTTGATTTCCATTTCTTATTGATATGTCCACAAAAATACAGCTTGCGATTAGCGCTTGCAACATTTCACGCCGGAGTGCCCTTTTAACGGTATGGCCTAATTAGCCCCTTATTGACCACAAAGGTGAGGTTTAGAACTTCAGATTTGAAAATATAAGGAAATTCTGCCGCGCCTCTGCCTTCCCACCCTCACAACAATTGAAAACGAAACGGTGTTTCACGCCCCCCCCCCCCCCACGCTTCTCTTTCGGTTTTCCCGGCTTCGCCACAGATTATTTCATTATTCGGATTGACAAATCTTCGGAATAACGGACCTTATCTCAATTTCGGCTTAACAAACCTTCGGAATAACGAACCTTATTTCGTTTTTTGGACTGACGAACCTTCGGAATAACGAACCCTATTTTTTATTCGGATTAACGAACCCTTTTTCTTTTTCAGATTAACGAACCTTCGGAATTACGAAGTGTAACCCGAAAACAGCGCTCACACTTCCTTGACACCCACAGCAATCTATCACTACAGCGGCCGAATATCCCATACTGTAAAATCTGGCGTGTTACACCAGTTGGTGTCTCTAAAAGTGACCACATCCCGGGTTGTTCAAATTACACCCGAGATATTGAAAGTAGCACCGAAGAGTGTAAAGGTACCAACTAAACATTTTGCAATAACATCCAAAGGCGTTGGACCTGCACTATAAATTTAAACACCGGAATTAAATGACTGGTGTGGTGCTATATGTACACCAATCAACACCCGCAGGTTTTGTTTAGCTTGAGATCGACAGCCAAAGGTTTGCTCCGGCCTTCACATGCTACAGGATGGTAGCCTCAAGGCAGGGCCTTGTGAACGATTTTTACTGGGGGTGCTGATGTGAGTTTGAAATCCCCCCCCAAAAAAAAAAAATAAAAAAAAATGAGGTCATTTTGGTCCCGAGAAATTCGAAAAAAGAAAGGTTTTTCAACTACAAACTTTTGGTCATTTTGGTTATATTTCTCCATTTTGTCAAATCTTCAAGAATTCAATGGGGTGCTGCCTTTGGAGAATAAAACATGCAACACCCGCTTCCCACGGCCATGCCTCAAGGATGTCTTGTCGCCCCGTGTGGTTTCGCCCTTCCCTCGATTAATATTGATGTACTTACACCTCCCTGACGCCTCTTGCTCAATGTTGGATTTAGATTTGAATTTGAATGATGAAGAGCGTTGCCACAAGATGAAAACACATCAAGTGCATCATTTGAGTCGGCCCCATTAGTTGGTATGAATGATGATTCAGGATAAAAGAGAATGCAGAAGCGAAGTTTTCCATCAAAATAATGAATTGATGCTGGAGCCTCTGATAAACTCTACTTGTATCATATGTTGTTGTTTTTTACCTATCAAACTCAAGTTTGGATCATTTTGGATTAGCCGTCAACATAGAAAAAAACCTTCAAAACGCTTTTTGCTCATGGTTTTCTTAAGCCACTAACTTTGATCTCTTTTCCGTACACATTTGTTGTTCATGCGAACAGACCTACTGTACGTGTACCTCTCCCTTTTATCTGTCGAAAATTAGCTCCATGCCCCCCCCCTCCCCCCCCCCCCCTCCCCCCCCCCCCAATCCCTGATAATTTGTTTGCAACTTACTCGTATCACATGGACAAAGGCTTTGCGAAACGAAGACTGCAGCTCGTTTGAAGAATCATGAATCAAGGAGAGTAGAGAAACAACTTTACCTGAAATATTGTAATCACCATATTTTCAGTTACCACACTCTTGGTTCAGGCATGTGGGGCTGCGGCGTATGTCGATCTGCGATGTCATTCACACCAAAGGAAACCCACCACAAACCGACCGATGATTTGCCATTGAAAATTAATGTAATACTTCCAATCGGTCTTGGGTCTGTCTTGTCGGTGTGGCTGGGACCCCATCCAGTTGCAAGTCACGGATTGAATCTCAGATTCACGGTTCGAGCCCCCTCAAGTCACGCCTTTTGTATAAAAACGTAACATATCGACCCCTATTAACGTCGATAAATTATGTGATTGATGCACTGCTGTTAAGAATTTATTGAAACACACACACACACACATCCATCTCCACAAATCCCACATCCCGCACCCTTATTATACCCATATTAGCTTTATATATTAACGCTCTCGAGGAAAATGCTTAACATATCATCCGTCTTCTTTAGTTCATGTAGTTATATCATGGTTGACGAAAATCATCTAAGTTGTAAGTCATCATTATATTTTAAACAGATTCTTTAAAAAAAATATTAGAGATCTGTGTCAAACTGTCAAATTTGTGAAAATTATGAAAATGCATTTACTGTGTGATATTATTTTCTTTCGTATGTTTTGTAATTTTGAAGCGGAAGGAAAGGAATAATTCTAACACAAAGGAAATCCTCTCTTCGTCAACGTAAACATTTGTAGTTTCTTTTTATTTTAAGGAGGTTTACGCCAATGTGCAGGCAGCAAATCAATTAATCGTCAACGTATTTTAAGTAGTGTATATGTTATTTAAAAAAAAGTTCAGGACAAGGTGCCGATACGGGATATTTGATTAATCCTCAACATATTTTTAGTAGTGTCCATTTTATTTTTAAATGTATCTCCATTGCACAAATTCGATGGGCAGTTAAAAGGTTCAGGCCAAGGTGCAGGTACCGGATTTTTAATCAATCCTCGACATATTTTTAGTAGTGTCCATTTATTTAAAAAAGGTTCAGGCCAAGGTGCAGGTAGCACTTTGATAAATGTTCAATTATTTCACTCATTTCCTTTCTATTTTGAGAATTCTCGAGTAGGTAAATCTCAACGTACTTGAAGGAGAGTCTATACTATTTTCAGAAGATTTTCAAGCCAAAAGGAAATCCTCTCTTCGCCAACGTAAACATTTGTAGTTTATTTTTATTTCAAGGAGGTTTACGCCAATGTGCAGGCAGCATTTCAATTAATCGTCAACGTATTTTAAGTAGTGTATATGTTATTTTTTAAAAAGTATATTTTACATAGACTCATCCTTCAGCGAGGCAGACGCAGTATTCAGTGAGTATTTTTGGTAAATCTGTCAACATCTCGAGGTCTGTTACATAATCCAATGATCAGATAAACCCTTTGTGTGTTTTTTTTTTAATTTAATGACTGAATGCTTTGATCTGATTTCTATGTAACAAATATAAAACGTAACATAAAGCACTTTTCAAATTGATAAATAGATTATCATGTGAATGTATATGCCCTTAAAACAGTTTGAATGTGAACAATATATATATATATATATATATATATATATTATATGTGTGTGTGTGTGTGTGTGTGTAAATATATGTTATTGTTATTGTTTTTAATTAGGTGGAATACACCACAGAATGTGCAATGAAAAGGTGTTTAACCGAATAATTTTGCATTTTTTATGACAAGTCATTTTGATAGCATGCCCGATCATCTTACACTCTAAAAACACTGAGTAAAATTTTACCCAATACTGGGTAAACCTTTTTTAGAGTGTGTCTTGATATATGTATATATATATATATACATATATATATATATATATACATACGTAAAAGAACAAAGGACATGACGCGCTGCAATACACGTGGTGCAAAGGGCCCTCTTCCTTTATTATATGTGTGTGTGTGTGTGTGAAAGAAATGAATGACGAAATGAATGAATGTTCTCTTCATTCATTTCTTTCACATATTAGCTGTTGTACATGTATAATTTCACACACACACACACACACGATCACCCTCACACACACACACACACACATATATATATATATATATATATATATATATATATATATATATATATATATATATATATATATATATATATATATATATGACGATATTACGTTCCGCGTGTTGGACATAGAAGATATTAATGAGGCAAAGTGGTAATGCATTGTACTTTGTTCCAACAGTTTATTTTGAATTCCAAATTTTCGACGTTAAACATACGTCTTCCTCAGGGATACAATAAAGCTCACAGAGACAAGAACTGAAATAATAACATTCATGATTGTGGTAGTCATGGAACCGCGCACAAGAAAAAAATAGAGAAGATCTACTTAATCCAAAAATGAAGATCAAAAATGAAGGTAGAATTCCCTTTGTGTCCACATTCCACCCTCAAACTAAAAAGCTTGCCCAGACGGTTAAGAAAGAGTGGAGTGAAATCACGGCGGACAAGCATCTCACTAAGGTCATGCCTAAGGCCCCGTTGCATGCACAGAGGCAGCCTCCCAGCCTTAAAAGGTTGATCGTGAAGAGTCGGCTACCGGGACCCCCTCAACCTAAGGGTAACCAACCCTGTGGAAAAGCCCGTTGTCAAATATGTCCGCACATCATAACCGACAGCTCAGTACACCTCCCTACTGGTTATGCAATCAAACCTCCCAACCACAACTGTGATTCAAGCAATATTCTGTATTGCTTACTCTGTAGCAAATGCCCACATGTAACATACATTGGAGAAACCAGTACTAAATTTAGGACAAGATTCAATAATCACAGGTCTACTATCCGACATCACCGCGATGGTTTCTCGGTAGCTGAGCACTTCAACAGAGAAAATCACTCTATCGGTGATCTCAAAATAGTCCTTTTCGGAGGAGGTTATAAATCCGCGGAAGAGAGGAAACTCGCTGAACTTCGAGCCATTATTCATAGCCGAAGTTTTCAGTATGGCCTAAACAAGGATCTGTCTTGGCTGGACAAATACAATTTTTATAAATAATTTCAAGAATTTCTCATAGGTTTATTATCATTATTATTGCTCTACTCTCCTCCATACATTATTAACAGTTGATTTCAAGATAGAGTGATTTGGGAGGCCATTGTCACCTCCTTTTATCGTAATTTATTTTCTTGATATATTATAAGCCTTTATCCTTTCTATTCTTGCATTTTCATGATTGTGGTGGCGTCATAATAAGTAATTGTTACGTAACAATGATATCCTCACGCGATAATTTTTACAGCCTGCGCCTCCAATATGCTTTTTTTATTATTATTATGATGGTGATGCTGTTTTGTGCGCGGTTCCATGACTACCACAATCATGAATGTTATTATTTCAGTTCTTGTCTCTGTGAGCTTTATTGTATCCCTGAGGAAGACGTATGTTTAACGTCGTAAATTTGGAATTCAAAATAAACTGTTGGAACAAAGTACAATGCATTACCACTTTGCCTCATTAATATATATATATATATATATATATATATATATATATATATATATATATATATATACAGTATATAAATGTGTAAAGTTATTCATGTACAACAGCATTGGCAACTCTTTTTATTTAAATATTGTAAAGAAATGGATGAAGAGAACAATGGTAGGCGTAGCTTAAATCAAGGTTCCCCAGAGCTATCTACCCATTGGAAAAATTGGTGATGTCGAAAAAATGTCTCTGCCGGGAATCGAACCCGGGCCCCCAGCTTTGAACGCCGGTGCCTTAACCACTAGACCACATTTCAGTTACGAAACTTATCTACTAGGTACGAGCCGCCCCTGAATAACAAAATTTTTTATATTATACCCTGCTCCAATCTTAACGATAAATTGATGGATTGCTGGTAATTGAAACACTGACACGCTTTAATCTCTACAAATCCCACATTCCGCACCCTTATTTTACCCATTTTAGCTATCGAGAAAAATACCTAAAATATCATCCGTCTTCTTCAGTTCATGTAGTTATATCATGTTTGACGAAATTCATCCAATTTGTAAGTCATCATTATATCTTAAATATATTCTTTAAAAAATATTAGAGATCTGTGTCAAACTGTCAAATTTGTGAAAATTATGAAGATGTATTTACTGTGTGATATTATTTTCTTTCGTATGTTTTGTAATCTTGAAGCGGAAGGTAATCCTCTCTTCGCCAACATAATCATTTGTAGTTTATTCTTATTTTAAGAAAGTTTCCGCCAATGTGTAGGCAGCACTTTAATCAATCGCCAACGTATTTGAAGTAGTGTATATGTTATTTAAAAAAAGTTCATGCCAAGGTGCCGATACAGGATTTTTTATTAATCCTCAACATATTTTTTGTAGTGTCCATTTTATTTTTAGAAGTATCTCCATTGCACAAATTCGATATCAATGGGCAGTTCCACGGTTACGGAGTGACATTCAGAAACAACTTTTTTTGCATTCAAACAAAGATATCACCCATATTTGAATAGTTATTTGCAAAGAAATGGTACCTGACAGTAGTTGCTGAAACCCACTTTTCAAAATAATAAAATTCATTATTTTAATCCACTGAATTCATGAGATATCAATATTCATAATCATGGTTACGGAGTGACGCAAAATGGACATGCATATTTTAGGAGAAAACATATTGCTCAAACTCTGTGAATTTCGAATTGCTATCATAATTTTGATTTATTGATTGGATTCTATGTTGTTCTAGCTTTTACATGCTGCATTACATTAAAAAATTGGTGTATTATTTCATTAATTACGACTTAAAACGTAAACCCATATCCGGTAACGGAGTGACGGTTACGGAGTGACATGAGAAATATCCACTCACAGGCAACATAAACAGATTTTCGACACTATATCAATTATAATTTCCTTTGTCGGGTGAAGGTGGGTTTTGAACAACCCATCTTCCAAAATAAGAGACTTCAAAGGGTCCCATTTAATTGAGAATGAAAACATCAATGAGACGGGGCACTATATACGAAACGACAACAAATCTGAATTCATAAGGTTGGAAAAAAATTAAATGTGCCCAGTGAGTGTTAGATGATACTCGGCTTTAATTTTTAAAAATGGCCCTTTGCCCAAGCTTTAGTTGGAATTTTAAGAGAAAACACGGATACCGTGATGTCGTAAAAATCTATTTCATTTTTCAGCCTTTTACTGTTAACCCTCAAAGTTGACTTGTGAGGTGAAACCAAAATCATATCAGATGTAACGCTCAAAAACTGCTAAATGGGAAAATGTGTAAATCTTGCATTAGCACACGATTTACTGTGAAAGGGACTAATGAGGGGTAGCAACGTTGTTCCTGAGTCGCCTCCATAAGGAATGAGAATGATATGTGGATCACAATCATCATCTTTTTTCTTTCAGGTTTTTTTTTTGGGGGGGTACATTTTGTAGATGAACCCTATCCGAGGAGAGTAATAAATGCATGCTAACTGGAGGCACATGGTCTTGATTTCTTATATCTTGATAAGGAAAAGCACGATCTCCCTCCTCGGTACACGAGTAAACATTTCGCGAGGTGACTGTATATGAATTTACCTATGCCACGTAAGGGAGACTGAATAGTACGAAATGGTAAATTTTTGGAAACTGAAAAATTATATGGGGTTTTCTTCCATTATCACCGAATATCCCTTTTCCCCCTTTTGTATTCTGCATATTCTGCACGGAGTATAATTATATAACTGCTTGTATTTTTTCTTCAGAATCACCAGTCAATAGTACACCTTATAATCATGGATTGTAGTTTTGTCTTTCTTAGGTCATTAACAGGCACGGCGGCTCAGTGGTGGAGCGTCCGCCTCATGAACGGGAGGTCGTGGGTTCGATCTTTGACTGACTCATGCCGAATATCAATACAAATGGGACCTTCTACCTTCTTGTATTGCTATATACATGATATAGGCGCTCAGCGTTTTTATTGGAGAAGGGTAATGATATAAAAATTGTTATTCAGGGGCAGCTCGTACCTAGTAGATCAGTTTCGTAACTGAAATGTCTTCCCTGTTGATTAATGAAACACACGCAAATAATTGGGATAATCGGCCTCGTAACTCACAGGACATACTGTATGGTATCTATTTTTTTGTAATAATACTGTATGGTATCTCTTTTATTGGTAATAATTTAACAGGGAGGACATTTCAGTTACGAAACTTATCGACTAGGTACGAGCCGCCCCTGAATAACAAATTTTTTTATATTATACCCTGCTCCAATCTTAACGATAAATTGATGGATTGCTGGTAATTGAAACACTGACACGCTTTAATCTCTACAAATCCCACATTCCGCACCCTTATTTTACCCATTTTAGCTATCGAGAAAAATACCTAAAATATCATCCGTCTTCTTCAGTTCATGTAGTTATATCATGTTTGACGAAATTCATCCAATTTGTAAGTCATCATTATATCTTAAATATATTCTTTAAAAAATATTAGAGATCTGTGTCAAACTGTCAAATTTGTGAAAATTATGAAGATGTATTTACTGTGTGATATTATTTTCTTTCGTATGTTTTGTAATCTTGAAGCGGAAGGTAATCCTCTCTTCGCCAACATAATCATTTGTAGTTTATTCTTATTTTAAGAAAGTTTCCGCCAATGTGTAGGCAGCACTTTAATCAATCGCCAACGTATTTGAAGTAGTGTATATGTTATTTAAAAAAAGTTCATGCCAAGGTGCCGATACAGGATTTTTTATTAATCCTCAACATATTTTTTGTAGTGTCCATTTTATTTTTAGAAGTATCTCCATTGCACAAATTCGATATCAATGGGCAGTTCCACGGTTACGGAGTGACATTCAGAAACAACTTTTTTTGCATTCAAACAAAGATATCACCCATATTTGAATAGTTATTTGCAAAGAAATGGTACCTGACAGTAGTTGCTGAAACCCACTTTTCAAAATAATAAAATTCATTATTTTAATCCACTGAATTCATGAGATATCAATATTCATAATCATGGTTACGGAGTGACGCAAAATGGACATGCATATTTTAGGAGAAAACATATTGCTCAAACTCTGTGAATTTCGAATTGCTATCATAATTTTGATTTATTGATTGGATTCTATGTTGTTCTAGCTTTTACATGCTGCATTACATTAAAAAATTGGTGTATTATTTCATTAATTACGACTTAAAACGTAAACCCATATCCGGTAACGGAGTGACGGTTACGGAGTGACATGAGAAATATCCACTCACAGGCAACATAAACAGATTTTCGACACTATATCAATTATAATTTCCTTTGTCGGGTGAAGGTGGGTTTTGAACAACCCATCTTCCAAAATAAGAGACTTCAAAGGGTCCCATTTAATTGAGAATGAAAACATCAATGAGACGGGGCACTATATACGAAACAACAACAAATCTGAATTCATAAGGTTGGAAAAAAATTAAATGTGCCCAGTGAGTGTTAGATGATACTCGGCTTTAATTTTTAAAAATGGCCCTTTGCCCAAGCTTTAGTTGGAATTTTAAGAGAAAACACGGATACCGTGATGTCGTAAAAATCTATTTCATTTTTCAGCCTTTTACTGTTAACCCTCAAAGTTGACTTGTGAGGTGAAACCAAAATCATATCAGATGTAACGCTCAAAAACTGCTAAATGGGAAAATGTGTAAATCTTGCATTAGCACACGATTTACTGTGAAAGGGACTAATGAGGGGTAGCAACGTTGTTCCTGAGTCGCCTCCATAAGGAATGAGAATGATATGTGGATCACAATCATCATCTTTTTTCTTTCAGGTTTTTTTTTTGGGGGGGTACATTTTGTAGATGAACCCTATCCGAGGAGAGTAATAAATGCATGCTAACTGGAGGCACATGGTCTTGATTTCTTATATCTTGATAAGGAAAAGCACGATCTCCCTCCTCGGTACACGAGTAAACATTTCGCGAGGTGACTGTATATGAATTTACCTATGCCACGTAAGGGAGACTGAATAGTACGAAATGGTAAATTTTTGGAAACTGAAAAATTATATGGGGTTTTCTTCCATTATCACCGAATATCCCTTTTCCCCCTTTTGTATTCTGCATATTCTGCACGGAGTATAATTATATAACTGCTTGTATTTTTTCTTCAGAATCACCAGTCAATAGTACACCTTATAATCATGGATTGTAGTTTTGTCTTTCTTAGGTCATTAACAGGCACGGCGGCTCAGTGGTGGAGCGTCCGCCTCATGAACGGGAGGTCGTGGGTTCGATCTTTGACTGACTCATGCCGAATATCAATACAAATGGGACCTTCTACCTTCTTGTATTGCTATATACATGATATAGGCGCTCAGCGTTTTTATTGGAGAAGGGTAATGATATAAAAATTGTTATTCAGGGGCAGCTCGTACCTAGTAGATCAGTTTCGTAACTGAAATGTCTTCCCTGTTGATTAATGAAACACACGCAAATAATTGGGATAATCGGCCTCGTAACTCACAGGACATACTGTATGGTATCTATTTTTTTGTAATAATACTGTATGGTATCTCTTTTATTGGTAATAATTTAACAGGGAGGACATTTCAGTTACGAAACTTATCTACTAGGTACGAGCCGCCCCTGAATAACAAAATTTTTTATATTATACCCTGCTCCAATCTTAACGATAAATTGATGGATTGCTGGTAATTGAAACACTGACACGCTTTAATCTCTACAAATCCCACATTCCGCACCCTTATTTTACCCATTTTAGCTATCGAGAAAAATACCTAAAATATCATCCGTCTTCTTCAGTTCATGTAGTTATATCATGTTTGACGAAATTCATCCAATTTGTAAGTCATCATTATATCTTAAATATATTCTTTAAAAAATATTAGAGATCTGTGTCAAACTGTCAAATTTGTGAAAATTATGAAGATGTATTTACTGTGTGATATTATTTTCTTTCGTATGTTTTGTAATCTTGAAGCGGAAGGTAATCCTCTCTTCGCCAACATAATCATTTGTAGTTTATTCTTATTTTAAGAAAGTTTCCGCCAATGTGTAGGCAGCACTTTAATCAATCGCCAACGTATTTGAAGTAGTGTATATGTTATTTAAAAAAAGTTCATGCCAAGGTGCCGATACAGGATTTTTTATTAATCCTCAACATATTTTTTGTAGTGTCCATTTTATTTTTAGAAGTATCTCCATTGCACAAATTCGATATCAATGGGCAGTTCCACGGTTACGGAGTGACATTCAGAAACAACTTTTTTTGCATTCAAACAAAGATATCACCCATATTTGAATAGTTATTTGCAAAGAAATGGTACCTGACAGTAGTTGCTGAAACCCACTTTTCAAAATAATAAAATTCATTATTTTAATCCACTGAATTCATGAGATATCAATATTCATAATCATGGTTACGGAGTGACGCAAAATGGACATGCATATTTTAGGAGAAAACATATTGCTCAAACTCTGTGAATTTCGAATTGCTATCATAATTTTGATTTATTGATTGGATTCTATGTTGTTCTAGCTTTTACATGCTGCATTACATTAAAAAATTGGTGTATTATTTCATTAATTACGACTTAAAACGTAAACCCATATCCGGTAACGGAGTGACGGTTACGGAGTGACATGAGAAATATCCACTCACAGGCAACATAAAATGAGCTTATATTTTAAAATTTTTGTTTGATATGATGTAAGATGATGACCTTCAGATTATCCAAAAAATTTTTTTACAAAACAAGCAATAGTTTTCTGTTAAATTGAAATTTAGTAAAAAACAATATATGTAGTCCCATGTATATAATTTCTTGTATGGTTCGGATTCTCCTATAAAGAGATGAGTAAGGAAAACAAATTGTGGGTAATTATGTTCCCCTTTTGTATTTATGTAATTCCATATGAGTTTTGATAGAAAAATTTGATCCAGATTTGAAATAGAGCCAATGTAATTTTTTGGAAAATGTCCACTTTTGCTTGGAATTGCCCCAATATTTAGTCCGACTGCAATGAACCACTACAACAATATCGGGTACTCCCCAGTTAAGGCGATTGGCGTATATACGTTTCCTTGTACCTTGCCCTAAAATATTCTTCGGCCTTCTCTAATCATGATGAGCATTAATAGGGAGTTTTAGCTTCCATGAAGCACGACGGATTCCAGAACATAGACAATGCATTGTCAAAATAATGTACTTCATGACAATGAACAACCAAGAAGTCTTTGTCGGGAATCGTTGAATCAAAACGGCAGTTTTCTCCTGCATGGACTCTACACAAACGACATTGCCTCTTTGACAATGAATATATGTTATGTACTTGCTCAGTCATTCATGTCCACTTTCTCTTTCCATTTTATCTCGCTTGATCTCTTCTCCCTGGCTTCCATCCTATCATTTTTTTTTCTTTCTTTATAATGTATAAACTGGATGACGTAAGTATAACAAGTGTACCTCGCCACGAACTACTGGTTTAGGGAAATTACGCCTTCTTTCATTAAAAACATACCCAAAATACATTATGTTCTTTCCTGAAATATTTATTTTGAAAAATTTAACTTAGGACTAACTCTTTTTTAAACGACACTGAGAACTACTCGAGGTAATATTAGTACTTCAATGCAGTATTTAAAATCGCATTTCTTTTTTGCAATTTTTCCTCAGCTCCCGAAACCTAAGACGAAACTGCTGTTTCGGTTCACCGATTTTCGACAAAGACCCCTTGCTGGTCATTGTCATCTTGACGGGCATTTTCAATACATTGACTGCGTTCTTGAATTCGTTGTGCAAGCTCAACTCCTTCAAGCCAATTATCGATCCTCGTATATTAAAGTGATTATCCTAAGGTAACTCGTAGACGCTTTCAAAATCCTAAGAAACTGTGATCTTATATGTTTTGCGTCATTTACAAGCCTACGTCACAACAATCTAATAAGCCAATTAGCAATGCACCATCCAGTAGTTCTCGGTAGACAGTTTCCACGGTTGGATGATACCGACGAGCAGAGGCCAGTGGCAATTTGTTCGACAGTCATCTGTTTCACCGATAATGTGCCATTTTAAATCCTTAAAGGTCAAGTCCACCCCAGAAAAAAGTTGATTTGGATAAATAGAGAAAAATCAAACAAGAATAACGCTGAAAACCTCATCAAAATCGGATGTAAAATAAGAAAGTTATGACATTTCAAAGTTTTGCTTATCTTTCACAAAACAGTTCTATGCTCAACTCCGTGATATGCAAATGAGAGAGTCGATGATGTCCATCACTCACTATTTCTTTTGCTCTTTATTGTTTGAATAATACAATATTTCAATTTTTACAGATTTGACAATAAGGATCAACTTAATTTAACCATTAAATGTTAAATCAATGGTAATTCCACATGTTCAGGGAGAAATAAAACTTTGTTTCATTTGACGAGGAGGAGAAAATTAGAATATTTCATATTTCATATAATAAAATACAAAAGAAATAGTGAATGGGTGACGTCATCAGTCTGCCAATTTGCATACCGACCAGGATGTGCATATAAATGTTTTGTGAAACTAAGCGAAACTTTAAAATGTCATAACTTTCTTATTTTACATCCGATTTTGATGAATTTTTCAGTGTTTTGCTTGTTGGATTTTTCTCCTTTTTTTAAATCAAAATTTTTTGGGGTGGACTTGTCCTTTAAGGGTAAAACCATCTCCTGCATTCATTTAAAGCTGCAAATCGAAATACTATTTTAAGTATCTATATTAAATTATTTAAATTACATTTGTCATGAAATAACATAAATACATTTTTGATTTGTTTACTGAAGAAGGCGATATTTCTATAAAAAATATTCCGGGGCGAGATGAGCTTCTTACCACTTACGCAATTACGCAATACAGTATCTATAATACAAAGAAAGAAAAAAATGATAGGAAAAAGCCAGGTAGGAGGAATCAAGCGAGACAAAGTTGAGTGGGAAAGTGGACATGAATTACTAAGCAAGTACAATATTATGTATAATGTCAAAGAGGCTGTAAGAACAATTGCACGTATATAGTTCAAATTATCATGAAATAAATTGAATTGTTATAATAATAAAATTATATATTTGTAGAGTATTAATGATGTCGTTCTCTCATTTTGTTCTCGCAGCTGGTTTTAGACTGATTGTTTTGGTATAGTCGGGAATATCATTCCATATTTTAGGACAAGTATATTCAATATTGTATTAAAAAGAAAAATGTGGTGGTCCGTTGCATGTCTCTTTTCTTCCCCCAGTTAAACCTTCTTCTTGCGTTTCTAATCTTATACTAGTTATTGCCATCAGTATGAGTATACTCACCATTATCATCGTCGGCATAAGCCCGGTGCACACTACACAACCCGTTATGATCATATCTTAACGACATTGAAATACCATTTAATATGAGCATTATAATCTTTAAATCTTTATTTACGAACAATGATATTAATACTAGAAATGTCGAGCAAATTCAATTCTAAATTGTAATAACATCATCTGCATGCAGCAAAGCAGAATTTTTATTCTAAAATCACTCCAAAAGTCAAATTAAACAATTTTACTTCTTGGAACTTTCATATTTAATGCAAAATGTGTGATGTGTTCCGGCCTTCAAATGTTTCTTCTACTCAGTAAGGACTAGTCTAGACCATGAAGACGTGGAGTACATCGGCTTTTCTAGGTCGAGTACGTCGACAAACGAGAGATAATTGGAACTTCAAGTAGAAAACAAGCAGCTGCGATGAGTAATTAAAAAGAAAGATAGAAAAAATAGAGACATGGAAAGAAAGCTTAAGAGAAAGAAAGAGTGAGAGATGGAACACAGAAAGAGAGATGGTGAAAGAGCATTGTGTCGCGATGGTAGTTCAGGAATGCAATTAGGAGTTGCTGCATGACTTCGTAGAAAAAAATAATTGGGTCTTAGAAAACAGGTGACAGCGCGTCCGGGGTTGGGTGCCAAGGCTACCTTTTCGTACCTGTAATACTCAACATCATAACGAACCAATTTGCGAGGAGTATCACACGTGGCTAGGCGATGTTCATATCCGAATATAATCTTCAAGATCAGGTACACTGTTAGAAAAATTTCTACTTAAAAAAACAAAAATTCCTGCAGCAGAGTCTCGAGAACACCTGTAATCTTACTGCACTGAGTAATGTTACATGCATTTGTGTAAAATAACAGAAAATTTGTATTTGCTGTATGTAACTTAACAAAATTATTGTAATAAGACTGTTTTCTCTTTCAAAAACAGACCTGTTCTGTAAAATTGTAGAAAATCTTTCCTGTTATAACAATTTCCAGAATGATTTGGTTATTTCTGTCTGTAAAATCTTGTTTTAATTTTTCTTCTGTAAAATCTTCTATTTTTTCTAACAGTGTAGATTTACTCTCATATTTGAAAACTGGTATATGTCATTTTTTTTATTCTTCATATGGGTTCTTTTTTTCTTTAAATTGTAGCATTTTAAGCCGGAATACCAAGCTTATACTTTCGCTTGGCATGCTAGGTGTCGTAATAAAACTAAATGCTTAGTGGGTTGTTATTTTTCCTCATTTTTAATTTTTTTTTTTTTGTACTCTTAGTTCTCTTTACTTTTATGTTTCGCTCTCCTAAAGCGCCTTGAGCATTTAATAAAAATGGAAAAGACGCTATATAAATCCTATGTATTATTATTATTATTAATTAATACATTCATTATATTTTCTACAACAATCGGAAATAAATGACTCAAATTTTGAATCATGAAACATATTTGAAAAGAAATATTTTTTTCTTAACTATGAATAGACATGATAAGACCTTAAGTTTTGCCCTTACCATGGAAATAACTGAGATCTAATAAAAGCAGAACATTTTCGAGTGTGTTTGGAGCAAATAACAATATCAGAAATGGCAAGACATATTATTTTGATTTTTATCTTCAATTTTTGTTTTTTGTTTAAAAATGACCAGTCACAATATTCTTTACTAACGACAATCATGACATTAGGGGATATTATGTGTCATGCAAAGTAATGATTATGTGACCGGCGAGAATAAATTTAGAAGTAGACGTAGAAGTTTGAGTAGTAGAGGAAGTAGGATTGAAGGTAGAAGTAGAAATAGAAATAAAAGTATTATCAAAAGTTAAGGTGGAAGTATAAGTATATACTTGTAGTAGAAGTAAAACATGAAGTTTAAGTAGAAATATAGGGGTAAAAGTAGAATTTGAAGTAGATGTAGAAGTGGGAGTAAAAGTAGAATTTGAAGTAGAGGTAGAAGTAGAAGTAAAGGTTGAAGTAGAAACTGAAGTTGAAGTAGGGTTAGAAGTCAAAGCTGAAGAAGAAGAATAATTAGAAGTAGAAAGATTGGTAGAAGTAGGCCCAACTCCCCAGTAGAAGTAAAGAAGAAGCACACCCTGTATTCATATTTTTCCAAAAAAAAAAGAACTCTACCCTGAAGAGTGATTAGGCCATCGAGAGAATGTAAAGTCGTCGAGTGTCCTTGCACATGCACGCTCTCCAACGCACAATTACGTAAAACGCATCATCTTTGTTACGTCACCATGTTTGATTAAGCGCACTGGCGTCTTTTGGTTACGGTGTTGGCTCTTATCCTGAGGAGATTTAATCACGGCCTTACGTCTTGATTCTCGGAAAGACCATTGCGCTACCAAGTACAAAGCCACTTGGAAGATACGCCGATGACTGACTCAGTGACAATAAAAATAAAAATTGATTGACCCAATACGAAACCCAGATATCTATTTAACATCTTCATGTTCTTATTTTTATTTTTAATCTAGCATTTATGATTCAATGAATTGATAACCCACTGATTAAGCTCTACTTTGCAAAATCAAATGGTATTAAAAACATGTAATTACCGTCATGTAGGCCTATAACTTGTACCTCATTCTTTGTTACATTGTTATTTGTATTCCTATCTAAAGGGCATAGGCCTATAAAATCATGCTTATTATGCGCTGTACTGGTGACGACGACGATGACGGATGATGATGATTATTATTATTATTACTACTATCATCAATATCTTTATTAACATTTCTTTTATTAATTATTGTTATTATTACCATTATTAGTATTATTATTATCATCATCATCATATTCAATGTAATCATTAATATCACCGTTATTTATTATTTTTTTCTTCTTATTATTATTATCGTCATCTCTATTATTACTATCATTATTATTATTATTGATATTAATATTTTACCAAATATGTATTAGCTCCATTTGCATCATTCGTAAGATGTTTATGATTTCTCTCTTTCTTGCTAACCTGAAAATATGAATACCACAGAGCAGCCACAGGATAAAAGGATAGGTGCCTGCAAAAAGGAAGATTATTAAGTCATCTTTTTCGCATCCATATGAATATTTTAATCATAGCTGAATGTAGACATTAAACAGAAAACACAATGATGTATTGATATGACGTCACTCTATGGACGGGCGGGTAGTGACCGCGTTTCCCTTCTTCTTTTTCAACCTAGATACGGCGAAATGTGTTATGTTGCCATTCTCTCAACAATGTCAATAGCCTCCTTAAATTAGTACATTCGTGGGGGGGGGGGGAATGAATGCTAGCACATTGCAGGTAGAGTTAACTTAATAAACGCAACGGAATAAATGCATATCCCAAGTGCGCGATTCTTAATGGTTGAAAGTGAAATTGCGTTAGATTTTTTTTATTATTCATTTATTCATTTTATTTTAATTTTATTCATTCTTTCTACAACAGCCCGAACAAGAGTAGCAGTGATGTTGTGATGGATTTTATGAGACGCTGTATTGCAGATAACAAGCATGGAAGTTTGAATGTATAGGGAATAATTATATCGTTGAAAAAGGGCAGCCCGATTACCAATGATGCTGCATAAAATTTTGTTTGACGTTCAAGATTGACAAGGTCCATTTTTCATTGTTAAAACAAGAACATTGAACTAATCAACGATGTTCATGCATATAATATTTTCTTATTCTGTAGTTTGGCATTTACATTCTTGATATCATTCACAGTGCTTCTTTTCCTATCACGTTTTGTCCGTTTAATTCCTTCTTCCCCAAACCTTTAATAGAGTGAAAGATCCTTTGTCATTTCGCTGCAACTGTACAGTTAGGCACGTTTTGGTCATCACAAAATCACTGCACTATCTGTCATCTCAAGCCGCATACTCTCGTGTTACGATTTTTCTTGCTTTGATTTGCTTTCGAAGCGGAGCTTCTTTTAATCAGAGTTACCCTTTTCCATAATTATTATCTCACAAAGGCATTCCACTGTTTGTGGATCGGATCATGGATCCTACCTCCATGATCGGATGGACTACTTCTTGCTAACTACGTCATTTTATTGTCCTGGTGTGTATTTTTTTTTGGGGGGGAGTAGGTACGTGACAATAGAAACTAGTACTTCAACGCTCCAATAACTTCACAATGTGTCTCATCTTAGCATCACCTAGTAACCTCTCTCTGTACCCGGCCGGCTTGGGTCCGTCCAGGGTATTTTTAGCTTCGAAATTTTACATCTATATATTTTTTTAAATATGATAAAATAATATGCAATTATTATGTGTGTACCCATACAATTAATTCGACAACTGACTTCATCCTGCGTCACTGAGTTCAATCTTTTCGTGCGGAATAGGTTAAAGGGTTGGTCCGGGCTGATTTTTTTAATATCTTAATAAATAGAGTAGGATTCACAGAGCAAAATGCTGGAAATTTCATCGAAATCGGATAACAAATAATGAAGTGATTGAATTTTAAAGTTTATCAATATTTTGTGGAGGGCTGATGGTAGACTGATGATGTCATGACCCCTTTTCTTTTTTCTTATGTTATTACATGAAATCATAATTGTTTCATTTTTGCATACATGTGTAAATAATGTGTCTCCATTATGATGAAATAAGTTGCGGCAATAAATAACTAATGCACTTAATCAGTTGTCAATCCAATTGTTTCAGTTCTTGGTTGAAGAATTTTGAATAAACCTAATTTCATATAATAAAATACAAAATAACAAGTGGGGATATGACATCATCTGCCCACCTAATGAATATTCATGAAGACATGCCTAGAACTGTAAGTTTCACCGGAATAATGCAAATCTTAAAATTCAATAGCTTTGTTATTTGTTATCCGATTTTGATCAAATTTTCAGCATTTTGCTCTGTGAATTTTACTCTTTTTATTGAGACATAATTATCTCCAGCCTGACCCATCCATTTAACGTATAGGTGTAATGCAAAGATTGACTTGCACATGAAGAAAATACTGTTCCCACCTTCCTCCTCCTTACTCCTCTTTTCCAACACTTAAGTTGAACCTAGTTTCTCTTCTCGTTTCTTATAAAAAATAAATATATTTTATTATCCCCCCCCCCTTCGCAAGTTTTACATCCGACTAACCATGCAGCATTGCGTTATCCATCCATGAGGGTTTTCGACATCCACCATGTCCACCATTATCAAGGAGCTTCGTACAATGTACATATCCAAGAACAGGAAAGTCTTAGACAACTGGCATTTCCTTATTTGATCAATCCAGGAAGCAATGGTCGAGTAGGTCTGAAAGGGCTACCCTGTTACAATAAAACGACAAATAAATAACTAAATAAACTGTTTCCGTGCACCATACCCTTTGTATACCATGAACTGAGTATAAGGATACGTATTTTGTACACCAAAGGAACTCAAACTTACCAAATAAGGCATTGATAGATGACATTCTCTGTCAGAAGTATTGTCTCATTTTTGTGGTTGTTATCGCATCACGTGGTTATTTTAATATACTTCATTGTCAAAACTATCTTCATATTTTGTGATACTTGGGATTTTCCCCACATTTCATTTCATAAAGGTTTGTATTCATAAGAATGCAACAGTGAGAAACATTGTTTTCCCGTATGAGAAATAAAGTTCTATTCAATTTATCCCATCCCCAATCCACTTCAGTGGCCTCCGAACAAGTTGGATTCCCTTATCATAATCATCGTCAGCACTATTATTATCAATGTTTCATTCAAAATGCAAATACTCAATACACACTTTGAAAACATCGTCATCACTATCATGATTATCAATGTTCATTTGAAATGTAAATACGCAATACACAGTTTGAAGCAAACCATAAAAAGCATACATGTTAGCAAAGCTAAACAAAAAAACTTTGTAATTTTGTTGGGAAACTGAGTTGGTCAAGTATCACTTAAAAATGCCTCCATGTCAGTGGTAAAAATGCTCCTAGATGTTCTGACGTACGAGGTAACGGACTTGCTTTAACTTTGAAGCATACTTTCGTTGACACTTTTTACGTTGCCTAAAGACGCGTCTATTCATTGCTTCCTTCTCTGAAAACTCAATTACTTATATCGTTTGAAACATCGTCACTATCATTATTATCTATGTTTCATTTGGAATGTAAATACGCAATACACAGTTTGAAGCAAACCATAAAAACATTGATGTTTGCAGTTCTACAAAAAAGAAACTCCCATGAGAGTAATTTTGTTGGGAAACTGAGTTGGTCAAGTATCACTTTAAACAATGCCTCCGTGTCAGTGGTAAAAAATGCTTCTAGATGTTCTGACGTATGAGGTAACGGACTTGCTCTAACTTTGAAGCATACTTTCGTTGACACTTTTAACGTTGCATTAAAACGCGACTATTCATTGCTTCCTTCTCTTAATACTCAATTACTTATATTGTCTTAATCATGGCATATTTTTCCCTCTCTCTCCTTTTTTTGCGCCCTGCATGGGCACTCTTCAGAGTGGATTTGGTGCACTTTAAATCCTATCTATCATGTATATTATTATTATTATTATCATTATCATTATTATTGTTTTTGTTGTTGCTATTATTATTATACTTCATCGAAAATGGAGGAAATATATTCCGTTTTATTTGAAGTAGGCCTACATATCTGTTCGTTTAACCGATTCCCAGTAATGAAATCATTGCGGAAGAGTAATACATTAATAATATGGAGAGAGCCATAACATGAATTTTTTTTCAATTTCGACAAGATTTATTTATGATTATGCTTTGTAATCAGAGTGTAGTTTGAAAATTTAGTCGATTATGATCTTACATTTTGTCTGTTACCTCTTTTCAGGCATGTTCACATAAAGTGCTAGAGGAGAAAATCACAGATTCAGTAATAAATTGATGATTTTCAAATCAAAGATTCTTGGTTGTCGAACCGAAAAAATAGTAGGTATACCTTCATTTCGAAAAGCCAAACGTTCATGAGGAAAATTCAGATTTTAATTATTATACAGAAAAGGAAATTCTTCATGAATTTATTTATAGATGTTCATTGATAACGTTAAACCTTTGTTTGTTTTTTCGTCATTTCAAAATGAAAAGGTAACAAAGATCCTTTCACAGTTGCCTAGTGACTCTAATCTTGACATTTTAAATTTAGATACCAAACTATTAAGTATAGCGGCTCCTTTTGTAAGTGCATCATTGAGTGTAATTTTTAATGAAAGCCTGTCTCGCGGATCTATACCAGATGACTGGAAGATCGCTCGAACCACTCCAATTTATAAAGGTAAAGGGGATTTGGATGATATGACTAATTACAGGCCAATATCTGTTGTATGCCATTTGGCAAAGTTACTCGAAAAAGAGGTACAAAGTCAGTTTCTTTTTTATCTTAAAAAACACAATTTCATAAACATTGACCAATATGCATTTTTACCTAATCATTCGACAACTACATGTTTACATAAAATATTAGATGATTGGTATGATTCTTTTAACGAACGTGAGGTGGTCGGTGCTTGTTTTTTGGACATATCTAAATGTTTTGACTGTATTAATAATAATTTTCTATTGAAAAAATTGGAAAGATATGGTGTTAAAAATAATGAGTTGATATGGTTTACTAATTACTTATCAGGTAGAAAACAAACTGTTTATTGTCATGGAAAACTGTCTAAATTTAATAATCTTTCTGTAGGAATTCCCCAGGGTAGTGCCCTTGGACCCCTACTTTTTCTTGTTTTTATTAATGACTTAAGTGAATGTTTATTATCATGTTCATGCAATATATAAGCAGATGATGTTGTTATTTATATTTCTGATAAAAGTACCGAAGTCATTACGTCTAAATTACAGGCTGATCTTGAAAACATAAGTAGGTGGTATAAGAGAAATAAATTAAAAGTTAATGTTGACAAAACGTATGCTATGTTGTTAAAACGAAGCACACGTACTTCTCAAGAATTAAACATACATCTGGATAATAACATTATAAAACAAGTAAAACATATTCGGTATCTAGGAATCGAAATTGATGAGAATCTTACGTGGAATTTGCAAGTAAAGAACCTAAGTAGATCTTTAGCTTTTATATTATTTTCTTTGAAAAAGGTCAGTAATTTCACTAATACGAGTGTTCTCAATAAAATTTATAATTGTACAGTTCAACCTATACTGGATTACGCTTGTTCGGTATGGGGGAACTGTTCTGTCAGTAATAGGAAAATTTTGTTTAGATTACAAAAAAGAGCAGCAAGAATAGTAGAAAAGAATTTTTATTTTACTCATGGTGGTATTGACATTATCAAGAGATTAAAGTGGCAGGTTTTAGAAAACAGACGAAATTATTTCCTTGCATGTATTATGTATAACTGTGTCTATGGATATGCTCCGGTACGTTTATGTAATTCTATTGATATGGTTTTTGATAGACATCCAATGAATACAAGATATGCCAATTCGCTCAACGTTGTTATACCTAAACCGAACATTGAGTTTTTTAAGAATTGCTTAAGATATGCAGGAGGAAATGTATGGAATAGTTTAGATTCAGAACTTCAGAATGCAACTTCAATTGATACTTTTAAAAGGAAATATAAGAAAACACACTTCGCGTAACACTCTCTCCGCTCTTCATTCTATTCATCTTTATGCCGGTTTATGTTTACAACTTTCAATTTAGTATTCATCACCCAGTGCACATATATCTTTTGTTTTTTATATATCTATGTTTGTTAATACCGATGTCACTCATTTTTTAATACTATTTACTATGTCTGAATTTAAATTGTTTAATGCATTTTTTTCTGTACATTGTTAGATGTTTACTATGTCAACAGGACCATGTTGAAAAACAGTGTATATATTATCTGAACATGCTTATCCTGTATAAAGATTTTTAAATAAATAATTTTTATTTAAATAAATAAATAAACAATACGGAGCAGATTAAAGAGGGAAAATATATTATCAAACAAACAGCATGACGTTCGAAAAGTTTTGTTGGACCGTTTATCCGACAAGAGCTGTTTTATCCGACAATTACCATAGTAACAGTGCTTCTCAGCCAATCAAAATCAAGGAAAGTTGTCAGATCTGACAACTTGTCAGACATATATATTGATGAAACTCTCCCCTGGAGACATATCAGTATAACGGTGCTTTTTAACAGACGTCCATTGATTTCATTGTTAAAATTTGAACCTGTGATATTTTTTTCTTGTCTTATTCGTCTGAAGCACCGTTAACGATGGAAAATGTTCTATATAAATCATATGTATTATTATTATCATCATTATTGTTATATTATTATTATCATTATTATCATCATTATTATTATTATCATTATTATTATTGTTATCATTATTACTATTATGATTAGAAGTAGTAGAAGCATTATAAAAGAAAATGAGTTGATAAAGAACAAAAGCAAGATGATGAATTTTTTTTGTTAATAACAATAACTGATTCTTAACATAAAAATATCCAGATTAAACTTCAAACGGGAAGATGCACCCTCACTTATTTCCTGATCATTCAAATAAATTATATTTTCAGGTGAACTGCAGAACAATTTGTACGTGACCACGTTGTTTGCTCTGTTAACCTGACTGATCCGCATTGAGGATTCTTTGGTCAAGGTCAAAAGGATTTACACATGATTATACATGTACATGTATACACTCATGTTTTCTTTCATACGTACCGAGGAGCTCTTCTTGAAGCTCATGGGGGCATTATTGAACTGGGATAGTAGTCCGGGTTATAATTGAGCAAGGTGCCACACGGAAAAGGAGAAATTTTCATATAGGGCTTCTAGACCAGTTTTTCACGCTGAATATGAATATATGAGGTAACCAGGCTGTATCCTGAAAATTAACCCATGAGGGCGCTTTTTTCAAAATGGCCGCCAAATTTTCAGAACATTTGAATTTTCGTACATAGATTTTGACATAAACATTCCATTGCCACAAAATTAGTGTCATATGAAAGACAAATACATTTCCTACAATTTGGTACCATTTATAGGGGATAAGTAGGTTATTTGGCTGAGATTTTAAGTAGAAAACTGCATTTTTTGGCATTTTTTTCCAAAAATTTAAAATTTTGCAAATACATGATTTTACATATTTCTAAGAAAAATGAATCAATTACCTTGAAATGTTCCAGAAAACTTTATTGATATACTATTATCATGTGGATGAAATTCCAACTCTGTATCATTCTTCTTAGCAAATTTATAAGGTATCAAACTTGAATACTTCAATTTCAGAAATGTCGCTTTTTGTATGCATTTCCATAGACTAATACGTATAACATGTATAATGTATAGTTACAAATTAAATGCAATTATCTCTGCTCGTTAATCACTTGGATAGTTAAGGGTAGGCTTTTCTCTATCAGCTACATAAAACAAAATGTTGGCACATCAAGGCCTAACACTCTCATGGGGTGGGGGTGTCGAAGCCCCCCCCCCCCCCTTGGCTATATCATGTTGTTGTATATTGCCTATTTGTTGGAAAAAAATCACTGTTTTTTTGGAGCACCCATTGAGGCAAAAGGCATTTCTGCTATACAATACAGCCACTTTAATTACTTTCAAACCACTTGGAGAGGGAAAGAGTAGGCTTTGTTCTACCAGCTACATCAAAAGAAGTGGCACGCACATCGTAGCCAACCCCTCTCGGGGGGGGGGCTGGGGAAGTCACCCCTCCCCCTTTTGCTAATTGCCAATTTATTTGGAAATTCACAATTTTGGACCCAACATTGGGGTAAAAAAGTGTTTGTGCTTTATAGTATTTTATTGCTTTGAGAGAGTAGAATTAGTTCTACCAGCTACATAAATAAGCGCTAGCACATCGAATCCTAGCCCTCTCAGGGGCTGTCAAAGTCACCCCCTCCTCTATATCATGTATATTGCCTACTTATAGAAAATTTCACCATTTTGGATCACCCATTGAGGCATAAGGGCGTTTCTATATCATACAGCCAATTTTATTTTCTTGCAATTACTTGGAGAGAAAAGCTTAGACTTTGCTCTATCAGCTACATATTATCAAGAAGCGCTGGCACATCGAAACCTATCCCACTCAGGGGCTGTCTAAGTCAACCCCTCCCCCTCTATATCATGTATATTGCCTATTTATTGGAAATTACACCATTTTGAATCGCCCATTGAGGCAAAAGTGCGTTTCTACTAAATAGT
The DNA here is from genome assembly GCF_037042905.1 of Lytechinus pictus. Taxonomy (NCBI): domain Eukaryota; kingdom Metazoa; phylum Echinodermata; class Echinoidea; order Temnopleuroida; family Toxopneustidae; genus Lytechinus; species Lytechinus pictus. The sequence continues at coordinate 11,258,257 of NC_087247.1, read as the reverse complement.
ACAGCCAATTTCATTTTCTTGCAATGACTTGGAGAGGAAAGAGTAGGCTTTGCTCTATCAGCTACATATAAACAAGTGCTGGCAAAGAAAAGCCTACCCCCTCCGGGAAGCTGTTGAAACCACCCCATCCCTTTTGCATTATAGCATAATTATTGAAAAATTCACCATTTTGAAGCCCCCATTTACGCAAAAAGGGGTTTATGATATATAGTTCTGCCACTTTTACTGCCTTGAAACCACTTAGGGAGGAAAGAATGGGTTTTGTTTTATCAGCCACATAAAGAAGTGCAGGCAAATAAAATCATACCCCCTCCGGGAGGCTGTTGAAATCACCCCATCCCTTTTGCATTATTGCCTATTTATTGGAAAATTCACCATTTTGGAGCCCCCATTTAGGCAAAAAGGCGTTCCTGATATATAGTTCTGCCGCTTTTACTGCCTTGAAACCACTTAGGGAGGAAATAATAGGTTTTGCTTAATCAGCCACATACATGTATAAAGAAGTGCAGGCAAATAAAAGCCTACCCCCTCCAGGAGGCTGTCGAAATCACCCATCTCTTTTGCATTGCCTATTTATTGAAAAAGTCACCACTTTGGAGCCCCCATTGAGGCAGAAAGTCATTTCTGATTATGTTTCTGCCGTTTTTCACCCTTGAAAACATTTGGAGAGAAAAATAATAGGCTTTGCTTTAACAGCTACATATAAAGACATGCTCGCAAAAAAAGGCCTATCCCCATCAGAGGGCTGTTGAATTCACCCCACCCCTATTTCATTATTGCTTATTTATTGGAAAATTGACAATTTTTGAGCCCCCATTTAGGCAAAAAGGCGGTTCTGATATATAGTTCTGCCACTATTACCGCCTTAAAACTACTTGGAGAGGAAAGAGTAGGCTTTCCTCTAACAGGTACATATAAAGAAGTGGCTCTACTATATACCAGAAACACGTTTTTTGCCTCAATGGGGGCTCCAAAATGGCGAGTTTTCCAATGAATTGGCAAAAATCGTAAAAAAGGTGGGGTAACATCTACATGTATCGTCCCCTGAAGTGGGTCAGGCTTCGATATGGCAGCAATTCGTTATATATATCTGTAAGAGAGGAACCTACTCTTTCCTCTCCAAGTGGTTTCAAGAAAGAGAAATTGGGTGTTTTATACAGCAGAAGTGCATATCTCCTCAATGGGGGCTCAAAAATTGTGAATTTTCAAATAATTATGCAATTAATGCAAGAGGGGTGGGGGTGATTTGACAGCCGCCCAGATGGGTATGCTTCAATGTTCCAGCACTTCTTTATAGAGCAAAGCATATTCTTTCCTCCTTAATTGGTTTCAAGGCAGTAAAAGTGGCAGAACTATATATCAGTGATGCCTCTTTACCTCAATGGGGGCTCAAAAATTGTGAATTTCCAATAAATAAGCAATAACGCAAAGGGGTGAGGGGGCTGATTTCGACAGCCCCCGGAAGGGGTAGGCTTTTATTTGCCAGCACAAAATTATGTAGCTGATAGAGCAAAGCCTAAATGGTTTCAAGGCAATAAAAGTGGCAGAACTATATATCAGAGACACCTTTTTGCTTCAATGGGGGCTCCAAAATGGTGACTTTTCAACAAATAGCCAAATACCGAAAATTAGTGGGGTAACTTCTAAAGCCGCCTGAAGGAGATAGGATTCGATTTGCCAACACTTATGTAGCTGATAGAGCAAAGCCTACTCTTTCTTCTCAAAGTCATTGCAAGAAAATAAAATTGGCTGTACTTTATAGTAGGAACGCGCTTTTGCCTCAATGGGTGATCTAAAATGGTGAAATATCCAATAAATCGGCAATATACTTGATATAGAGGGGGGGGGTGACTTAGACTGCCCCCGAGAGGGCTAGGGTTCGATGTGCCAGTGCTTATTTATATGTAGCTGGTAGAACAAACTATACTCTTTCCTAAGTGGTTTCAAATCAATAAAATGGGGTGTACAACAAAGCACAACCGCTCTTTGGCCTCAATGTTGGGTCAAAAATTGTGAATTTTCAAATAAATATGCAATATTAAGCAAAAGCCCCCCCCCCCCCCGAGAGGGGTAGGCTTCGATGTTCCACTTCTTTGGATGTAGCTGGTAGAACAAAGCCTACTCTTTCCTATCCAAGTGGTTTCAAAGCAATCAAAGTGGCTGTACTGTATAGTAGAAATGCCTGTTTTTGCTTCAATGGGTGCTCCAAAAAACAGTGATTTTTTTCAACAAATAGGCAATATACAACAACATGATATAGCCAAGGGGGGGGGGGGGCTTCGACACCCCCACCCCATGAGAGTGTTAGGCCTTGATGTGCCAACATTTTGTTTTATGTAGCTGATAGAGAAAAGCCTACCCTTAACTATCCAAGTGATTATAAACGAGCAGAGATAATTGCATTTAATTTGTAACTATACATTATACATATTATACATGTTATACGTATTAGTCTATGAAAATGCATACAAAAAGCGACATTTCTGAAATTGAAGTATTCAAGTTTGATACCTTATAAATTTGCTAAGAAGAATGATACAGAGTTGGAATTTCATCCACATGATAATAGTATATCAATAAAGTTTTCTGGAACATTTCAAGGTAATTGATTCATTTTTTCTTAGAATTATGTAAAATCATGTATTTGCAAAATTTTAAATTTTTGGAAAAAAATGCCAAAAAATGCAGTTTTCTACTTAAAATCTCAGCCAAATGACCTACTTATCCCCTATAAATGGTACCAAATTGTAGGAAATTTATTTGTCTTTCATATGATACTAATTATGTGGCAATGGAATGTTTATGTCAAAATCTATGTACGAAAATTCAAATGTTCTGAAAATTTGGCAGCCATTTTGAAAAAAGCGCCCTCACGGGTTAATTTTCAGGATACAGCCTGGTTACCTCATATATTCATATTCAGCGTAAAAAACTGTTCTAGAAGCCCTATATGAAAATTTCTCCTTTTCCGTGTGGCACCTTGCTCAATTATAACCCGGACTATAGTCAAGTGCCACTTTCAACATGTCCAAGAATGTCTCTGCATCATCGATAAAGATGATGCTGGATGTTCTGACGCACGAGGTAGTCTCGAACAAAAATCCCCATCCCCTCTTCAAGTTTATTTTTGTTTCTTTTCTTAGAAAATTAATGTAGATTTAAGATGACCTCCGTTACAAGTGATTAGCTATGGATTTTTTTTTTTAACTCTGTGAACATGTATATTTCATATTGGTTGTTCTTAATCAAGCAACGCCAGTGGCGGTACAAGGCTAGTTTAAATTTAGATTTATTGATTTATTTCATTTCTTTTCTATCCATTTTTCACATACAAATAAAAAATACATAAATACAAATACATAATTACAATTACAAACAAAAAATGAACAAAAGTATGGACCTTACATTTGCAAAAATTGGGTAATGTAAATTATACAAACAAAATACGATACTTATATCATCATTTTATAAAACTAAACATTCTTAAAAGTATGAGTATTCGTGTGTATGTTAAAAAAAAGAAAGGGGTGAAATGAAAAGAGAGACCAGCTGAGAACCTTGGCTTGTTGGACACTGATCTCTCGAATATGTAAATAACGTAATATAATAACTTGGTAAATGATCATTCAAATCAAAGGAACGTAAATAGTAGGATAATCGCTGAAAGTGTGGAAGATTCGGGGCGACGGCGGAGGGGCGGGAGATGGAGGCAAGACGTCCTAAAGGAAACGTCATGACTATTTCTCAATAATTACTGGGGTAAGAGTAAACTTTCTACTTCTTTACCCATTTTCTCCATCTTTTATCCCATTTTTTCTCCGTATTCTTTTTCGACTTGTATAATTAAACAAAATAATCGAGATGACAGCACCCTACCCTTGTGGCACCACCCGTGAGTACATCTATACGTTATCCAAAGAAAAATCCCTTTTTCATTTTTTTTCCATCTATACAATCGTCGTAACACCTGTGTTTCACTGTTGATACAATTTGTCAACTTGTGCAAAATTATGTCATGAAACTGTACTACCGAATACCAACAAAAGATTAAAATGTGAAGATTCTGGCGATTCTTTAATGGCTACGGGCGAGGTGCCGGACTGGTCTAAGGCGACCGTGGAGGAGCCGTGGTGTAGTTGTTCTGACCCTCGCCTTGTAAACAGAGGGTCGTGTGTTCGAATCCCACCGCGGTCTGGCGTCCTTTGGCAAGGCGTTAATCCACACTTTGCCACTCTCGACCCAGGTGCTAAATTGGTACCCGGTAGGATGTGAAAGTCATTGTAACTTGTCAAGTACTGTGTGCGCCTCACCGGCGACTGACTGGAATACTCCTCAGGGAGTGAAGGATGTGCACACATTGTGTGCGGGAATGACATTGAATCCGATGACGGTGTAATAATATATCTGTAAAGCACTTAGACACGTCGTTCCGATGTATTAAGCGCTAAAAAAAACCGGATTATTATTATTATACACCTTGAGAGTCCCGGGTTCGATTACCGGCAAGGCCCTTGACCAAGGCATTTTTACCTACATTGCTCTTTTTATCCAACATCAAATAAATGGAAATACTTTATGCATTATTGATAGCAACGTGTGCACATGTAAATAATAATAATAATAATAACAATAATGATATAGGGCCATCAGTACACAAGGCATTAGTAGGCTGCACATTAACACCCTTGACTCGAGTAAGTTTGCCCAGCAGACTTATATACGAACGGGTATATATTACAAAAAAATACAGTATTGCATCACCCACTGGAATTCAAAGCTACATCCTGGTGAAAGTCTGGCGCCTTCCGTCTTGCTGCTTAGTTCACCGACAATTTAAGGGGTAAATAAAAAAAAGTATGGCTATATTTTACATCGTGCAAGAAAATGACAAAACGGGGTATCCAAAGTGACAACCCAGATGGGTGTAAATTGCCAATTCGTCTACTGCCAACTTGTCCACTCACCACACGATCTACTTTCATTTAGTCTAATGCCATTCCGTCCATCAACAGTTCGTCTAACAACCAATTGGTCCAATCATCACTTCGTCTTATCACCATTTCGTCTGTGACCATTTCGCCTCATAACCAGTTGGTCTAATATCCATTTCATTTTCATTCAGTTTGCACAGTTTAACACTTTAGTCCGATTTGACCAAATGGTATATGGACTAAATGGCTATTGGGCCAACTGGTTATTAGACGGAATGGCATTAGACTAAATGAAAGTAGATCATATGGTGAGTGGACGAACTGGCAACAGACGAATTGGAAAAAAACACAGTTGGTGTAGACATCAGTGAAAGTTTCTTCTAGGTCTTACATTTGGGATAACAATTAATTTCGTAATTGTTTTCTTTTTAACATCAGATAGGTGAGTGAAGCATGATTTCAGAGATATAATGAAAATCTGTGGGGTCACTCATCTTTTCTGATAGATTTGAAATGTAAAATTCAGTAATTCAATAATCTATGAAAACCTATTCAGCGCCACCCCCACGGTACTCGACCTACACTCTAAAATTTGGATAACGAACCAAAGGGTAAAGAAAAATGCAAAGCATTCATCTCTTGGCGTAATAACCACTGGTAGACGACATATCAATGGTTATTAATCATTAAGATCAAAATGATTATCTTCCCAGCTACACGTGTTCGGCAGTCACGCTGTATTATTATCAGTAACTGACATACATGTATATATTTACTTTGAACTCGAGCTTTTTAATATCCAACTCCATTCGCCTATAAACTTTCAAGAGGTTTCGTCTACGTTCGAGGCTTATCTCAGTCTCTTTGTAAATCATGAAGTCTCGTGACATCACGGAATATGACTTTGCAATGGTGTTTCAAGGGTCCGTTATTGGAAAATCAAATTTTTTTTACCCTTTTTGGTAAACTGACGCAGGAAAACGAACATAGATCAGCAATTACTATTCTACAAGAGTTGCTTGCATTGTAGTTTTTTCTTCCAAAACCAATTAGAGTAAAACGAATGTGGTTGCAGCAAACATCCATTTCAGACACTGTGTATTATTATCATATCTTAGGGGGAAAAGACCTGTTATCTTGCTAAAACACCATGTTTATTTTCCAAATTCCTTTCTTCAAGAACCATGTGGGGGGTTACATACAAACACTTTGGTAGTCATATTAATGAATTCTGTTTGAACTCAGAAATTGAATTTTATATGCAACCCCTTCTCAAGCATGGAATGAGTTGAAAATTCGTAAATAAGAAAACACTCCTCTGATTATGGGCCTTTTACTTCATAATGTATTTTTTTCATTATACCTCTTTTTTTTTTCTTTTTTTTTGTGGGGGGGTCTTTTTATTTTTATGACTGTATAGTGGCTAGCCTTTTAGTATCACAAGCGCAACTGCATGTTGTATGAGCATAATTATGTAGCATCGGAATTCATACATTTCATATGAAAAAAAAAAGAATCTATTTTTAGGTGTCATATAAACCAATGTTCTTTTCATTCGTGCAACGGACAGAATACTTCATTCGGTCAACGAGGCGTAGCCGAGTTGAATGGATCATTTTATCTTTCCCCTCATACCCAGTAAGTGTTCTAGCCTTTTGGTATCACAAGCGCAACTGGAGGAGTGGACTCATTTCATGTCAACTACATGAATAATTGTATTTATATGACACCTAGATTTGATTTTCATTTTATTGGTTGTTCGATATCGATCATTCAGCCCATTTTACAATGACGTCCATTGCACTCATAAACATTCATTATATGTATACTATATCTCTTGTCTCATAATAAAGATATAATATATGTAGAAAGGGCTTGAGAACGATTAGTTCGTGGGTGTGTGTGTGTGTGCGCGCGCTTGCGTGGGAGGGTGCGCGCGAGTATACATGAGTGTGCGGGGTCTGGTCTAAATGTAGGAGGGTTAAAGGGGAATCCAACCCAAATAAAAACTTGTTTTTATAAGAAAAATAAAAATCAGACAAGTTGATAGGTGAAAGTTTGAACAATATTGGACAAACAACAAGAAAGTTATGATTTTTTTTAAGTTGTAAATATTGGTAATCACTATACTCATGGAGACTTCAAATTGGCCGCATATGGGATGTCATAGTGATGTAAGGCAAGGACTACTCTTCCATGTACTCCAAAACATATTATGGCTAAAATGTCATTTTTCCCAAAAGTTTTATTTCAAATTATATTTTTCTTTCATGAGGACATAAAACAATATACTACCTGGCTTATATTGAGATTACTGCCCCAGGGGAATGGGTACTTAGGAGAAAACCACAAATCCCTGATAATAAAGTACATGGCCTATGGGAAAGTTGTCCTTGCCCCTTGTCATAATTTACTTACCCAGTTGCCAATTTGAAATCTACATACTATTAGTGATCTCAATTTTAAAGCAGCTACAACTTTCTTATTGCTTGTCCGATTTCTTTCAAACTTTCACTATTCTGTTTGGTTTATTTTTCTCCTTCCCAACACAATATTTTATGGCCAAAGCTGGATTCCCCTTTAGTCAACTCAGCATCGTATATAGTTAGTTACTATAGTAACTCTATGGTATTATTAACTCTCCTTTATGGCTATTATATTCTGTAAGCTGCGACAGGGTGGGAGAGATACTGTCGAAGTACACTTGTTTTTACACATCCACCCATCGTCAAAGCCTTTGCATTAATATGATGCATTTTTTTTATGTGGTGAGGCTTTTCGTTCCAGTTCAAATGACTTCAGTTTAGGTTCCTCAATGTCTCTTTTTTTTATTTACCTCTTCGTTTTCTCTTCCTCTTTATCTCCCTCTGTCCTAAAGCTCTCTCCATCGTGGTTTTTTCTGTTTCCCATCAGGCACGTTATACCCCATTCTGCAACCATAAATTCCATTTCCTTGCCTCTCCCGCTCTCTCTCTCTCTTTATTCCATCCTCTCTCCTCTCCATCCGTCCCTCCCTCCCTCACAGTATTTAATCATTTCTTGTTCGAGGTCTGACAAACCATGGAGGTACATGTATATAGAAAGAAATGGACAAACCAATGATTTTTAATATTCCACGTCTACAACACAGTCTAATCACGTTTTCTTTTCTCTTCTCCCCCCCCCCCCCATCCCATGTTTGGATTGTAATCAAATAAAAAGCTGTCCGCACAAAGTAGGTTGGTGATAATTGACTCCCAGGGACTGCCGTCTAGGGCCCCCATACGGAATGATAAACTTACATTGAAAGTCCGACATTTGACAGCTCGGGGCTAGGATTGGGTGTCGATGTAAACACAGTTACCTCGCTGTATGTTTGGTGTATCATCATACCGAAAGAAATGAACTGCGTTGCACAAAATGAACTAAATGAAGAAAACTATTCAGTCCTTGGAATATTGGGAATAGTAGGAGTCGGTGTAGGAGACTGGGGAGGTAATACTGTTTTTTTTTATATAGAAATATGGGCCCTATGAAACCAGCGCTTTTAACTTTTGTCAAAAACGCGCTATGTTAATATCATTAATAGCATTATTATTGTTATTATCTTTCCATTTCGTTTGTGTTTTATTTCCTTCTTGCCTCCATTTCTCTCTCTCTCTCTCTCTCTCTCTCTCTTCTATTTTCTTTTTTTACCTTTTTCTTTATGTTTCCCGGTCCGCTGACGTTTCAGTATAGTATGGTCGCTCTATTCGATACAGGTGTACCCACAAATAGATTAAATGTGAAGTTTTTAAATTTTCAGTCAGATTTTTTTTTTACTCATCTGTCTTTTCACAATGTTATTTCAATCAACCGATTAATATTCACATATGACTGTTGTCATGTCATGTACCTTTTTACAATGGATTGCTAAATTCTTTTTAATTTAGTTTTACTCTGGGCGCCGGGGGACATTACGTAACCTTTTTAGTTGCTCTCCCCTGGCCCTCAACATAAATATGAAATGGGTAGTGTTATGTTACTCAATTTGTATTTATTTGTTTATTTGTTTTATTGTATTCTTTTCTTTAATATGAAATGTGAGCCCAAGATGATTTTGATGAAACCTTTGTTTTTGTTCATGACAATCAATAAATTCAATCCATCGGTATACATGATATAGGTACAAATGTTAATGTACATATAATGTTCTTTAATTCTCAGAATTGGACAGGTGGCGCCTGAAGAAAAGAGCAATGAACTACGCGCGGTAGCTATACTGCATTTCCAGCATGGATAGATTTGAAACTTTTTTCATATTTAAACTCTTGGTGTCACCTGTGAAAAATACTGCAGGTGGCGCCTGAAGAAAAGAGCAATGAACTACGCGCGGTAGTTATACTGCATTACCAAGCATGGATAGATTTGAAACTATTTTCATATTTTTAACTTTTGGTGTAACACCTATGAAAAATACTTCGTCCATGTTAATAATATTTATATTAATATAAAATAAGGAGTGGCATAGCAGGACTAATGTTAAATACTATACACTCTAAAAATAGAGATAAAAAATTGCATGTTTGCTGGGTATTTTTTTCCCCTCAATATTGGGCAAAATGCATGTTGGGTGAATTTCAACGCAACATTCCGTAAAATTTACCAAGTATTGGTATCTTTGTACCCGCCAAACGTAGTATGTTCCCATTTTACCCAATATTGGAAACCTTTTTTTTTTAGAGTGTAGTGGACAGGAAATAGAACCTTAATCAACAGAGTGTCTATAATGTGAATGTAAATCACTCCACTGTTCCTTCTTGGAAGTGATATTTGTCCATTAAAAGGAAGAATGATAAGAGGAACGAACAACAGAAGCGAGATCGAAATAAATAGGGCAATAAGAAGAAAAGCATACATTAAGTGACAAAAAGGGGCAAGGTCGGATGTCCAAAAGCAAGAACATGGACGAGGATTGAAAACAAGAACATAAATCGGTGCATAAATCATGAATTGAAAGAGCACAGGAACTAGAAGAACAAAAATAACCTGGATGAAATAAAAAACAAAAACGATAGTGAGTTTATTTTAACTGAATACGGGATTCTTCTTTATACTTTGACAAATTACTTATAGATACACGGGAGGGTATTGTCGTTTTTGTCTTATCAAACCATGCTAATAGTTCTAACGTTATTTAGAAGCCAATACATTGCTGAAATATGCATAAAAATGAATAAAAAATTAATGGTAATAAAAATCAGAAAACAGACATATAAAGCTTATAGAAAGAGAAAAAGGACAACACCCAAAAGTTTGTTTGACGATGAGAGAATGTATATAAATAATGGGAATTGAGATTGAAAAAGGAAGGATGAAAGACGGAGGGCCAAAAGTGACAAGAATTAAACCACAAAAATGTAAATGAAATAAAAAAAACATTATATAAAAAATATAAAAATTATAAAGATGAAATAAGAAACGAAAGAAGACGAGAACAAATTGGACATTAAGACAAAATGAAGCAAACAAAGGATAAGAAAAAAAAGGACAAGAACGAGGACAAACATAGGACTGTTCATCATTAACTTTTCTTTCTTGTTTTCAAAATAGACTCTTTATATAGCAAAGGTGAAGGGCTTCATGAATGATTCAAATCCACCATTATTTTCAGGATGAAAATGATTTTTCTTTCCGTTCCTAGAATAGGAATATGATAACCTTGGCTCAGTAATTAGGGTTTATGCTCAAGTAACTACAGTGCCATGTCTTTTTATTTTTTTGTATCAATATTGATAACATATTCCCAACGAGAACAAAAACATCTTTAATGAATTATGTCCATAACAACTACAGGTTGTATGTGTGTGAGAGAGGGGGTGTGTGTGTGTGTAAGAGAGAGAGAGGGTGTGAGGGTGTGTGTGTGTGTTTGTGTGTGTGAGCATGATTATATACGTGTATCAGTCGTGTGTGATTGTTCACCTATGCGCCGAACCTTAACGTACATCCGCGCACGCCACAACGTCCAGATAATGCGTGGGTTTTGTCCCTTCAATTGTTGCTTTCCCCTTACATTTATTCATTTTATCACGCAAAAAAATATATTTTCTGAATAATATAATCGACTTTAATCAACTTTATTGATAATAGATATGCGCATGCTGTGAACAATAAGATGTCACCAGACAAGTTTAAATTTCTAAGGTATAATGTGTTTAATACATAAAAGCCAAAGAAATTGTTTTTTACAAATTTACAATATCGTATTTGCTTTCCACCAAGGGTGGCGTATCTATGAGAGGCTTCAAGCAAAGGCAGAAAATGCTCCTTTCCCACTGTTAATGATAATGGTTTCTTTTGACTTTGACTTTTGACTTGAAATTTTCATTATAAAAAAGAAGCTACTTTTACGCCCCCATAAACGTGACACCAAGGAGCACTCCCTCTTTCTTTACCCCCTAGCCACGGCGTCTAATAGGCTATCGACCTTTGTCGCCACCCCCCCCCCCCCCACTCGTTCAAGTAGCCAGATCTTTCATGTTTTTCCTTTCTTTCTGTTTTGATTTCCATGTACCTTTCTTCAATTATTATCATCTCTTATTATTTTCTCTTCATGTCAACCATGTCCTTTTCTTGAAAATTAGATTATAGACGTCATAAGTGTGGAATGACTTTTCGAAAACCTCGCCTTCTGAAGTATTACATCTCCTAAGATGTTTGTTTTCTTTCTCCTTGACGATTAGTGAAAGGGAAGAAAAGTGTCCTTTTTGTTGACCCAGGGGACCATATTTACATTTTGATTCTTTCCCTGAAACAAAGTTATTATTTATACATGGCGAAATCTTACTTGTGCTTAATACATTAGGCTACTGCATGGATCATTTCATTTTCTCCATTTCTTTTTCCCCCCAATCTTTCTCAAACATGATAATGCCAGTTCAGTTTTCTAATTTTTCACCGCTCTGGGTTTATTTAGTTTATGATTAAAATCTAGAATTTCTAGGAATTTCGTCATAGTGTGATCATGGGCGGAGACAGGGTCTTTCGGTTGGGAGCAAGAGTTAGACGACCTATAGCTCATTTTGATATTTTTTTTCCTTCTTTCTTTTTCTTTCCATCTCCCCTTTGTTTACTTGCTTTCCTCCTTTTGTTTACTACGTGAAAAAGAAGTGAATTAAAATACTTCCTAAATATGAAGTTAGAAAGGTCAAAGATAAGCTTACCCTTTCTGCATGTTACAAAACCTATTTGTTAAAAAAGAGAAAATACAAAAATAAAGTAAAAGGATAACACGCAAGTAGAACATTATGGTAATTGAAAAAAAAAGAGCAGGCGTAAAGGTATAATATAGTTTTAGTAGGACTCTCGCAAATGCTTAAAGCTCGATTAACGCTCCGTCAAATTCTTGTCGGAGGATTTTTGTTGTTTCATCTACATTTTTATTAGGTGGAATTTCCCAATTGCGTTCGTTTAAAAATCCAAACGAAATTAACCCCCATTCCACCACCATCTCGGCCAGCTATTGATATTATGTCACCTACCTTTTTAATAACTGAATGATGCTGGACAGGATGAATGTTTTAGGGGAGATGGAACTGGTCTGACGTCATCCACGACGAAAGCCATGCTAAATCATTGAAAACTTCCAATAATAAAACATGTTTACACCACATGACAAACGTTCGATGAAAAAGGTTAATCACCATCTCGTTTATACAGAGAAGCATTTAAAACAAGGACGACAGCAATAATGATGTTTTTGATTTTGTTTGGATGATGATGACGATGATGATGACGACGAAACTAAATGATGATGATGACGGTCCAAAGCTTATGAACAGTATATCGTCAAATAATACTGATTTCTCTACTGAATTGAGAGAGTCAATGCCCTGTTTCTGTTGTTGTTATTATTAGTATCCTTATTTCTATTATTTTTATTTTTATTATTATTATCATCATTATCATTATTATTATAATTATTACTATTATTATTATCGTTTTTTTTTATTGCTGTTATTATAAATATTATTTATAATTAATTAAAGTAATTCATATTGTCATTACCATCATAATTGCAAACGTTGTTACCAGTTATAATATTTGATAGGTGTTAAATTCCACACTGTTTTACACACTACTGGAATGCATCTCACCCTCAATCACTATCAATCCCATCAGTTGTATTTAAAATGTGACCTTTATACACTCGATTTTTTGTACAAATAACTTTTAGGGATGTGTCTTTAGATCATTTAAATCTTTAGATCTTTCGTTCCCAATTTCTTCTCTTATTATTAACTTATCAAAAACTTCTGATTTATTTTTTATTTTTCCAGGTTTCTCTGTCAGTCATTTTTTCTTTCTTTTCTTCTTTTTAACCGAACTTTATTTTTTCCACCGTTTGATTTTGCCTTCATTCGTATCCTACATGGTATTTAAATTTGAAATACAAGAGGCCTAGAATAAAATTTGCGTTTTTGAAGTTTGCCGTTCTTAAAGTAAACAATTCTACTTTTAGAACGTAATATGTATTCATCACGGCATGACAAAGTGTCATTATAAATAGATATTCGAAATAGCTTAATTGTTGTAGATCTAAAGTTGGAAATATCAAATGTGAGGCTCCTTGAGAAACTTATTTTTATATCAAAATAACCGCCAGTAAGAGACAAAGGAAATCCAGAGATGCTAAAAATACATATACATCTGTACTAAGAATCGCATCGGAGCACGTCCCCGCTATAGACAATATTATCCCCTGGGTAAAATGCCTATGATAATAATCCTTAATCCTTAATTTAAGATATATGTGGGGGTTATTGATATTGACTGGATTTTATCATCTCACATTCCACACAAAGTATTCACATTATTCACTTGAACATATAAAACAATGATGACAAAAGCAACATTCTCTTCCTGACAAAGACATGCAATAATGTTGGCGGGCGGGTGCCGCAACCAATAGCTGAAATGAGTGGCCAACATTGAGCTTTCCAAAAACATTAAAAAAATTACCATACTTTCGAGACCAAAATGATGAATCTCGTCGTGGGTATTTTACAAATACCTATAGAAAAAGAAAAAAGATTCGCAATAATCCTCAAAATCTTGCTGAAAGTTTGCTTTTAATTTCAAGTATATTTACCTTTTAAATCTTTGTCTTTGAATAATACCAGTGTAAGGTTTGATTGTCATGCCTACAGTACATGTTTAAGATGCAATGACGTACTTATGAATACGATATAAATCCCTGATTTCTTATTTTCCATGGAGACCGCTCCCCCGCCCATCGTGACCAAGAACGACTTTAATCCATGCTTTCAACGGAGGCTTTATTTCAACTTTTACATTTCATTTTCTAAAGAGGAACAATAGAGGTAATCCAAATATTGAATCAATTTCCCCAGGGAAGCACACGATCCCAGGGGTGGCATTGTGGTATTTTATTCCCTTTGAAAAGTTCTGACATAAGGTGGTTTCAAACCACCCGTTAAATCCCCGTTAAATTACGAGAACTTTTTCACGCAAGTAAATACCCGTTATTATTCCCACATTCACACCGCCCCGAAACATATCCTTCGGGATTAGTTCCTGAAGTTACGAGCATGCGCAGTATACGGTCTGATAAGCAAGCAAGGCGCGAGATTCACAATGGCTAGCTCAGCAGCCATCCACGGCGCCGCGGCGCTGTGCTAAAAGTTCCTGTAATTTGGTTTCACTTTGCCAAAATACCTGCGACCTTGGAAAAATCCCAGCGAAAGTTCTCGTAATTTCGACAATTACCTACTAAGAGGGGGCGGCAAGGCGCCGTATAGGCGCCGTTACTATTTTTTTTTTTTTTTTTAAAATGAAACAGATAAAGCGATGGTCCCAACCGGCCTTACTTGCAAGTGCGTGCGGTCTACTTGCAAAGACGTGGGCTAACCTTTTGGATCCGTACATTGTGAGTACCGCTTCCGTACGGATTTGGGAGCACGCAGACAAGACGTAGTACTTTTACTGCATGAAAACTTTCGCTGTTTACGGTCTTCGTGCGGGCTATATGGATTCACCCCCAGTACAGGGTGACGTGCGTGCCCACTTCTGTCATCGTTCGTCCGTCGCACGCACTTGTACGCTCTTACAATTTGAGAGTGAGCAAGGACACCGTATGTGAGTAGTACGTGTAAGTACAGCCTGCGAACGATGACGTGACAATCGCACGGAGATCGTAACTTGGAAGCTGTAAGCACGTTCAACTCACTTACCACGTGCACACAATACGATGCACGCAACCGCTCTGGGGAAAGTAAAGCATAATGCCCATTACATTGTGTGCTAGAAGCATATCGTTTGTGTAGGAGTAAACAAATTAAAGGAAAAAACCCGCACGTATACATGTTGTGTACATAATCAACGCATGCGAAATGGTTTCGGCTGGAGAGGTGATTTGACCCATTGCCAGAGATCCACCAATAATCCACATTAAATGCAATATCGATTCGATGGATTGTAATGATCTATATCTAAGCCTTAATTCAGTAACTTTTTCCTCACTCAATATCTACTCGATTTGTTTGAAAAACCACTTTCTTATCCATGTCATAATCTATTTTAGGTCGTGCATTTCGAATATCTCCAGACATCAGTCGTAATGTACATGCATGTATGGTGCGGGTGTCGCGGGAAATAATTTTGCACACGTAAAGCAGATCTGTATGGCCTGTAACCCCATGTAACACAAAGCTTAGCATTGATTGTAGAGTAGTTTTCTACGTTTGATTCTATTGACTATAATGTACAATCAATCTTAAAAATCAAGTGTATAATTAAGCGTTAACTTTTGTGTTAGGGGACCCTAATATTAGCGTCCGTGAGGATTGCGAAAGGTGGCAATTGAGTCTTTATTCGCACTTCCCAATTTCATGCATATCAAACTTTTTAAGAAAACCTGGTTGTTACTTTATTCCTATAGTGTGTGTGGTGGTAAACAAATATACTTGCTTGACGTCATTGAGGTACACCGCCAGCCACACTTCAAAAAATTAATTGTTTACTCCTTTTCCCGTTTCTACCATACCTCTTTGTGTTTTCATTACTGTTTCCTAAGACAAACCTGTGCCGTGCAGTGCCATTGAAGAGGGGGGGGGGGGGGGCTGAACTAACAAACACTATGTTTAGTCTCTCGTTCACTGTCACTTGTTCAAAATGAAATATACCTTATGACAAATTTGAGGCAATATTAGAAATAAATTAGCCTATTACTTTATTTGTATAGAGAAACTGAATTGTTTTTTTTTATAGGAAAAGTACTTACTTCGCTACTATGGTAACATATTGATTGCGGTATAAATCAATTTGAGTTGAAGTGGGCCTGTATTTCAACGCTACACTGCTCAGAAAGTTGCATTATGGACCAAGAATTTGCCAGATCGTGCAGATTCGAGTAGTTGAGGACTTGATGAGGTGGTGATTTTGAAGCTGCTGGTTTGTGGTGGTATTTCGCTGCGATTTCATGTGAGGTTTTTTTTCGACACGGTGTGGGGGGGGGGCAAGGTGATCTTATCCAGGGGGGGGTAAAACAAATTACGGGTCACGTCCTTTCCGATCGGATTTTGTTACCTTCTATCGAATCGAATAAAAAAAAAACATTTTCAGTTAGCTTGGCTTGAGCATGTTGAGTATGGGTCTACGGTGAGATGGGTCAGCACTCTTGATGAAGGGTCCAGAAAGAAAGGCCAAGGGTTCAAGACTTCTTTAGCATCAGAGTCCCCTTGAGAGGACGGATTGCTTGCCTCCGTATTTGTTATGATCTCTTTCAAAGCAGTGAAAACTGGCTGCACTTTACTGTTTGTATCTTTAGAGACATCGGGGACCCTTTCATCATTTTGTCATCTGAAGGGTTTTCTGATCTGACAACTGTCCTTGATTTTGATTGGCTGATGAGAAGCATATTTCATGTGTTTTGGAGATAATATTACCATGATTATTTTTTGTTTTGGACTGTTCCCTTTTCCCATGTATTAATAAAGAAAAATCGCTTCTTTTAATAAGAATGAGTTTACATTTCAAGTAATATCCTCAATGATCTCACAATTTCACGATATTTAGCAGAGGTGATCAATATTTGATAAGATAAAACCTTTGATGAAATAAGTCACCAATAGTGGATCAACATTAGTTCTTTCTAATGCGAGGGTCGGTGGGCAAATTAAATGTGTGATGTTTGCGTTTTCTGACACCTCACGATTTGTGCGTCATTTTGCATCGTGAAAAACTCATAACCACATAATGGGAAAAAACTTTATAAGAAATCAGGTGATGTGTGTGTATCATATACGTTATGAGGTCAACGTTTCATTGTTGTGATGAAGTTCACTTTTACGTCGATCGTTCTTATATGAACTCAACTGAATTCATATGTTTTTAGAATTAGGTAAAATAACTAAAAAATTTAATTCTGCATCGGAATGTGACGTTTAGATTCTTTTAATCTCTGATGCAATTTTTCGGTTGTTGGTTACTTATAGAATAAAGAAGGATTCATAATTTTCTATAGGCAAATAAATATTTTGTTATCTATGAACAAATGAATCATGTAACTACTCACAAAAAATAGCGAATTGAAAAGCAGTTTATTTACGCTCGCAATCGATCGTCTTATTACAGTGCATTTAACGACAAATGAAGGGTATCGATTTAACCCCATCGATCGTTGACTTTCTCAAATCACCTACAATGAAACGATGATGAACCGTTTTCATCACTTCGTAGTAATGTCAACCACACGGATTAAATGATTTACAAGTATAGCCCTATCTGTAGGGTTTAAAAAATGACCAGTCTGCCGATGACGCATGTCAGCTTTTGGTCAGGCCAAATTTAGAGAATTTTCTTTTAAATCATCGATCTGTGGTTTGAAAGTAATAAATTGAGCAGCCTTGAACACTCCCCTCTATTAGAGAATATGTTCTTTGTTCTTAAAATGATCACGTAACATATTCATTTGTTCAAACAAATACAAAACCCCAACCACAAACTTAACCGTCTCTTACCAGCGAAACGTGAAACCAGATACGCACTGAGAAAAAACAATGATCTTGACGTATCAAAGTGTAGAACCAATAGGTATGAAAATATGTTAGACTAAAAATATACCTGTTACTCAATTTAGATAATTGTACTATTTTGCTAATAGTCAATTCATAATTAGCTTTGGTCAAATAGCAAGGTGAGCTTTTAAGTTATTATTAAGTAGCTAGAATATCTCTATTGTGCTTCTGACCAGCTCTGAACCATCGAGTAGTCTTCACCTAATTATTCTCTTTTGTATCCATATTAGTAAAACCCAGAAAACCTTCCTTTGATTCCCACCGCACGTATTACCCTACATCATTTTGACAAATACAACTGGAAATTAATAGAACTGCCATCTTTGTATTTCTTTCTCTCCTCCCTCTTCTCTCCTCCCTCCTTTTGTCTGAAATACAAAGATATACTTATCCTTCACCTAGCTGGTAACAATTCCTTTCCCACTTTTTTGAATAGAACTAATAGACCTTTTCATATATGGTTAGGATTTGGACCAATGTTGGAGTCCTTTATTCACTTTGCAATATTGAATAAAAGAGTAGACAAATTGTCACTCTGGGTTCTTCTTGGGTTTGTGACTCTCCGGATCACATCCCTCCCAGTGCTTTTAACTCTAGGCCAAACCTATGGCCGGTAACGGAGTCACCAGCTTATAAATGCTATTTTATCTATATATATATACACATATTCATATTGTCTGGAAGATCAGTATCTACAATATCTTATATTATATTACAATTTACCTTCTCTACCTTCAAGAGAGGTAATAATAAATACTCCGGAACTTTTAACTTCAGTTTCTCCTGGTTCATCTATGTTTCATCTGTTTGTATCATATATGTAGTGACACTCGCCATCGAAATTAACTTTACTTCTACATCAATAAACTAGTGAGATACAGAGTGTTACAAATAGTTTTATTCCCTAGTGCTTATATAATTTGCAATGATAATATATGTTTCGTTTCAAATCTTGTTTTTGTCTGGACTGAGTTAATTAATGGCATTATAATGGGCATGCAATTTTAGACAGTATTTCTTGATTTTATGTATGTCTGTGTATGTTTTTCTCTTTTTAAATGTATAATAATATTATGATTTCTTACTTTAGATGTTTTATAAGATACTCTTTAATATGATGTTTAATCAATTTAAATATATGAATTACCAATCTTTGTAAGATATGAAATTTATAATTGTCAACCATTTTTATTTGTACATAATCCAACCTTGTATACGGTTGCAATAAAGATTGAATTGAATTGAATTTTAATTGAATTTGTATTTTTAGGTGTAAAATCATTGAATACATGGATCCGATTCGCTTTTTTAATCTGTGCTAAGCCTAAGATGCCCGAATTGTCACTGTCTGACACTATGTGGGGGCGTCGTGGTCTACATGGTCTAGGTGAAACAAAACAGCTGTGTCTTCCTTGACTCTGGAGTCTGGACAAACGACATATTTGCAATTTTTGTCCAGTCTGAATCTTAAGACGATGTGCTGTCCCGGTCCACCAACTTTCGACAATGACCTATAATCTGTCCATTGTGACTTGACAGGCATTTTCAATAGATTTTGAACGTTGCAGAAAGCGTCTGCGAAGTGGATACTAAAGAACGGTAGTATGAAGCGGGTCCCGACAGAAATAAGCGAGTTACTGTAGTTTAATTATTTTTCACCAGCTCCCTAATCCATCATTTCAACTTAAGATTACCCCGCAACAGATTTATATTTCATAACAGGAATTTATATCCATTATCAGGTTACAAAATCTGGTGTTATGAAATGATGGAATTAGGAGTTTGATTGTGGTACGCATAAACGAGCAAAGAAGGAACTTGGATTGATGAACAGGCAAACATGCCAATGGCATCGTGGTATATCAAAGTAAAGTAAAGTAAAATCAAATGAAGTAAAACAAGTAAAGTAGAGGAAAATAAGGTGAAGTAAGTAACGTAAAGCAAAGTAAACTAAAGTAAAAGTAAGTAATGTGAAGCAAAAAAAAGCAAAGGTAAAGTATGGAAATAAATCAAAGCAAAGTAAAGTAAGGTACCATTAGCAACCTAAAGCAAAGTAAAGTAAAGAAAATTAAAATAAAGCAAAGCAAAGTAAAATAAGCAAAAGAAAGTAAAGCAAAGTAAAGTAACAAAAGAAAAGTCAAGCTAAGCAAACGAAAGTGAAATAAAGTTTGTCCAAGTTCTTGAAAATAATTATATGATCTTAGTTTGATTCTTTACTTGATGGCTATACCCGACTTGGTTATTCAAAGTTTATATCAATAAAAAAAAAAGGTTCATGAACTCATAAGGTTAATACCCTTGACTGTTCGCGCTTTATCATCATTCAGGCCTAATCAAATACGAATAAGATGACATCAAGTTATGATACTCTAACATGAGTGTGCCATGAGTTTCTACATGTGTTTTTAACGCTTACACTCTAAAAAAAAAGTTTACCCATTATTTTGGGTAAAAAATGGGAACATGTATGTTTGCTGGGTAAAATGATACCAAATACTATGTAAATTTTACGTAATGTTGCGTTGAAATTTACCCTTTAAAACTTGCATTTTGCCCAATATGGGGGAAAAACTTACACAGCAAACATGCTTGTTCCCTTTATACCCAATTTTGGGTAAATTTTTACTCAATCTTTTTTTAGAGTGTAATGGTATATTTCTTGTTAAAGGTCAGTGGTTGGCTAATGTTTTAAAGTGTTAATATAAAAAATGCAATGTTCACTTTTTTAAAAACAAAAGGTATCAGAATTGAAGATTGCTATTCAAATATAATCATTTAAAAATATTTGATAATACCCTCTCAATATTATAATATATTTATAAGGTTCATATTGTATTACAGTTTTCATAAAGCCTTCTTCTAACTACTGTAAATGAAACTATTCCATTGAAATAAAAACATGTTTATAATATAAATCTTGTTTATAATATAAATCATGTTTATAATATAAATCTTTATATATATCTTAGTGATATAAGTCTTCTTAAAAAAAACAAAAAAAGAGAACAGGATGAGTTATGTTTGCGTGGACACTTTCCCTTCTGAGACGCAGATGACTACCCCCTCCTTTCCCCAGCAGATAAGCTGTTATATTAATGCTACTTTATCATGAAGATGTTAAAGTAATCCCTTGGCAAAAACTGGGCCGATAATGGCTGTGTCATAATTTGTGCATTTATACAATACCCCCCACCCCCAAGGCAAAGCGAGCATCGGAAAACATACATTCAATAAAAGCACATGTTTTTTAAACTGTATTTCTCTCCGCGGCTCACGTATCTCATGAATTTCAGCGGCGTTGTTTTTATGTAGAAAAAAAACATAGGTCTAGAAATTAATCTCTTGAAATATTATGTCATTTACGTGACTAAACATCTTCTCTCAAGTTGTTTAGGATAATGCGCCGAAATGAGGGGTTTACTGTAATTTATTGATTAAGTGAGAATCCCAAATATTCCATCCGATGCTTTACGTTCAAATTAATATTAAAACTCATTAAATCTCGGCAGCAAAATCAAACTGATCTGCAGTTGCCTTTAGACAAAATTAAATTATTCACCTTGTAAGTGAATACTCTTTTACACGATCTTTTCATAACATCCGTTTATAATTTTCCAATGAATTCTATTTTTCAAATAAGTTCAATCTAGACCGGTCAATTTTGACATAATTATACAAGGCATGGAGTGCATCGAAATTATCTTTTTTTCGGGGGGGGGTGTAAAGATCTCTCTCAATTAGCGAGGGAAGTACAGACTCATGCCCGTATTCTGAAGTCAGGTTTAACTAAGACCACGGTCTAACTCTACTAAAATTATGGGGAGCCAAATATTCAAAATTTCTGTCTGTATTATAGATTTCATATGTTAGCTTTTTTGTTTCCTTTTGACTTCAAAACGAAGAGTAATACTTCAAAATACTTCATTTATTATTCCCAGACAATTATGAACAATTTGAGTGTTATATCATTTAATAATTTGTATGTGTATTTTAGGGATTTGTGCCCTAATTGGCTATCCATAGTTAAACCACAACTTTAAACCAGGGTTTAATTTAAACCCGAGCTCAGAATACGGGCCTCAGAGTGTAGATCAGTTCATAGTTCGCCCTTGTCCCAAACGACCATATCCACTGATTTATATATTTGTTTGACTGGAAGGTCCTTTTATTGTTCATTTAACTAATGCACGAATATAAGTGTCTCACGAATGGCTTTAAATCCCCATTTCGAGATTCATTTTTGTGGATATATAAAGCTGGAATGGCAACACGAGTAAGGCCCCAATTCCACAGAGGGGAGAACTTTGAAGGACCTTTCAAAGACCAAAAATTGGCAAGGTCTTACAGCAGTCTCCAAGAAAACTGAAATTTGTCATCTCTGTGGAATGGCCCAGAAAGACCCCTTAAAGAACTCTGAAAGACAAATTGATATTTCTTGTCTTTGTCCTATAGAAATCTTTCAATAGTTTTTCAGAGATCTTTTATGCAACAAGTGATCTTTCAGAATTCTTTCCATGGACTTTGTCTGGTCTTTCAGTGATCTTTCAATGATCTCTCATGAGTCTTTCAGTGATCTCCGCAAAAATCTTGAGAGACTGCCGAAAGATCATGGAAAGATAATAAGAACTTTGAAAGTTCATTGAAAGACTGCTGAAAGACCATCAAAAGACAATTTCCCTGTAAAACCACTGTAAGACTGTTTTGAACCGTTTCAAAAAGTATTGGGACTCACGAGGACCACGAAGACCATTAAAAGATCCATCAGGAATCGTGAAATTTTTGCATGCCACATTCAGCTACGCGCGCCTACGCTGTTAAAACTGGTGAGTCCTAGCTGCCAGTAATAATGACTGTTTTTTTACAGGGTTGTAAAAAAAAGAGTAATTAAACAGTTATTGTTTTATTTAAATTACTTTGTTTTACATCCTACGTTACATATCGCTGCATAAATACGTTTGGTTTGTTAAATTAATTGTGTCGTCTGTTTTTAAAAGATAAACATCCGGTAAATTCCCGATTTTTCTCTGTAAAATTAGTAGTACTTTTAACAGTGTACAATTTTCTATCCTCGCGCTGTAAGGCTCTGTGTTTGAAATCCAGATTGCATGGACTAATGATGTGCTGCTATACCAGGCAATCCTCTTGGTGATTCTGCCAGGGGTTTCAGATTTAACTTCATGGTCTTTTTCTCGCCTGCATCGTCAATCTTTCTGAAGTGGGGGTGGGCACATCTGGCAAGCTGTCAACAAGGATCCGATAAAAATCTTTTCTCAAATCCCCTTTTTAAATCCTATTTACTTTAGCAAAATATCGATGCTGATCTAAATGCGACTTTAGCTGGTGAAATTGAAATCACTGGTACTTTATTAGGCATATTCAAGTCGTTCTTAACGTCGCGCGTAACCATGGTAACATTTTGCACAGTACATCTTCATGATACACTTGGGGGTCTGTATGGGGTTTATAATCCCTGCACTCAAATGTTCTCACTTAATGCAAGCATCATTAATACCGTTCAATATTATTATGGTAACAATCATAACGTTTTAGTTATCCAGGGTAGTCATTTCAACAATTATCAAAATGCGCTCGGAGGGAGGGTCCTGAATTACTTTGATTAGACAGATACTTTTGTTTAGAGCATTCTGTCATTTTATTTTTGCGAAACATAACGACCCAGGGCTTTGTTTAAGATCTGTAATTGATTTTAAAATCAAATGCGCAATCTTAATAAAAAAAATATATAAAAACAGTCTCATCCTCCTTCATGTTAATCCCGAATCCGCCCATAGTAAGGCGTACTTGACCCGGTTGGCTGGAGCAATTCCCTTAATCTTAATAAAAAAAATATATAAAAACAGTCTCATCCTCCTTCATGTTAATCCCGAATCCGCCCATAGTAAGGCGTACTTGACCCGGTTGGCTGGAGCAATTCCCTTAATAACTTTTTTTACCAACGGTTCGAACCCTTCAAACGAGTTAAGGGTCTGAATGTGCAGCCTACGCATGCTCTCTCGCTCAGGAATTGAAACAGCAAGTTTTGTATGTGCTAGTCTTCGCGTGCTGATCAAAGTTTCAATCAGGGTCTGTGCCTGCAGACTACAGCGGGCCCTGCATAATTATGTTCTTGATACCATTCTCCAATTTGAGTGCCAAGCTTTAAGGTAATAGGTTCAAATTATGAAGTCATTGCTTTGACTCGGCCGGGGATTGAACCCACAACCTCCCGTTCTAGAGGCCGATGCTCTTTCAACATGTCCAATGAGAAATCATGCCCGGTTAAGGTGAAAGGTGTACCTTTTCAGTACCGGTTTTTTCGTATACTGACATTTGTTGTTTATTTTAGATATGTACACTTAAAATGTTTGGCGACATACTGTCCACTGTGTTGGGTATGAAAAAAATATATATTTTCCGGGCAATTATTATCCAAGTGAGCAAATTTATTACCCAATTATTGATTGTTATTACCCAATTTGGGCAGATTTCAACCAATAGTTGTGTGGACAGTATGTTGCCCAGGTTTGGTTAAAAGTTGGGCATTTTTTGCCCAACTATTTTAAGAGTGTATCCAACTTGTTATTTTTGTAAATCGGAATTAGTTGGGAGAGAACGGAAGTTGAATCGTTGAAATTGAAGTTGAATTTGAATATGGATTTTATTCAAATTTGAATTCCAAACTGAATTTGGGTTTGAAATAGATAGGGATAGTGTATTTCATGAATGATATTTGAGCTGAATCCAATGCTAAGACTGATTTTACATCTCCCTAGTGGATGACGATATGGCTCCCTCTGATGAGCTGGAGAAAAAAATTAATAGGCCTACCAATGTTCATTTTGCCCTTCGTGATGACCACTTATGTTTAAGGCTGAAGAAGAAGTCTCACCTCTATCGATTATACCTCTTGTATTTCTGCTCTTATTAAAAGCCTTCAATGTGCAATGAGGTCCTGCAACCTTATAGAATGATCCAGTTTGCGAAACAATATCGACAGATAGACCAATAATAATCCCGCGCTCGGCGTGCCTCGGATCGAGAGTGAGTGGAGGCTCGCTGAGTCTATCTATACGCAAGTGCAACGTAAGTCCGACGCACGGAATAACTTAAGGCAAACGGGATTTATACCGATATAAAAACATGGTAACAGATTACTTTTCAAAAATAAAAATGTCAGAGAAACAAGGTCAGTGTTGGTTTCTGTGTCTCCGATGCACGTGTGAAACGGTGTGAATTTTTTTTTTTCTCTCTCTCCCCTCCTTTTCTCTCTCCCCTTCCTCTTATCTCTCTCTATTTCCATCTGCTTCTTTAAGATCATTGTTCCCTCCTTCGCGTCATTTATTGTATCTTTTCTTTTCCGCCTCCAAAACATTTATTTTTACAGTCTATCGATTTGAACAACTTACTTGTTAACTATCCTGTTGTTTCTCGCTGTTATTCCCTTTTCTATTTCTCTTTCCTCGCATAATCTTTGTCTCCCCCACCCCCTCTCTCTAATTCCCTTTCTATTGTCCTTTCGCAACATACCTTGCGTATTTTCCTTTTGTCCTGCACGTGTTTTAACATGCTGTTTTGCCGTCAAATGCTTAATTTGGTCTAAAAAGAGAAAAAATCATTATCTTCATGCTACAATTTTAGAAAGACAGAAGATTATTGCATCCCTTGTAGACGATATCACCTATTTATTATATACTTAAGAGCTGTCTCAAGGAGGTTAGTTCAATAATATTTTTTACTTTAAATAGAATAGGCCTAATCTCAATAATCCTTTTTTCAACTTTATGAAAATGGTTTCTCATCATGATTGGTTTTTATTCTAAATTTCAAATTCATAGGGGTTGAAAGAAATTAATTTGACCATGGAATCAAAGATATAGGTAAAGCAATATCTGCTGAAAATCGAATCTTTATAACCCTATGTCAATGGAATTTAAGGCTCCTTCTCTCTTAGTTATTGAACCGGTAACCTTTCCGTTGGTCAATATAACCAACAGCTTTAACTCTAAGAAGAACGTAAAGAAAGCAAAGATTTCAAATGAACCCCTTTGACTGCAATTATGAATTTATATATATATATATATATATTGGCAAAGAAGCTCAAAAAGCATTGAAGCTAGAGACGTAGCCTGGATTTCTTCAACTTTTCTTAGTACAAGCTTTCGGCCATTTATTTGGGCCTTCTTCAGGTATCTGAAGATGTAAAAGACATAATGGCTTTACAATTACCATGCATATATTTGGATTAATTTACGAAATATAGGTATATCTTAAAAGAAAATGTTTTACATCGGTAATGTTTAATTAGGATTATCCAATAGCTATTAAAATCATATATATATATATATATATATATATATATATATATATATATATATATATATATATATATATATATAAACATATATATATATATATACATATATATATCATCATCTGATATTACTGTTTGCACTCGTAGGAGACGACTCAACGACAAATTTAAGTGTAATCATAAGCCAATGACAAGCAGCGACCATTCCAATCCTTTAAAAACCGGGCCCACTATTGAACGTAATTCAAACAAAAATACAGTGTAATACCAAAACTATTTTATCCGCAGCAGGATATAACAATAAATTATTTCAGTACTTGTAGATTGACGATAAATGAACTTTTGATTGATTTATAATAAGTGATATCACCATTATATATATCGTTTTGACCTGAAGTCGAAATTTAGAATGTCAGAACTTCTTACCCAACATCTCTTTTTATGGTATTTCCAGTGTTACTTTTACCTGATATTTCTTTTTTATTTTTTTTAAACTCGACTTGTTGTATGACCTAGCCTACAAATAAAAAATTGAAAGACCATGCATTCAACATTATTCTTTCGTTGAAATTAATTCCCCAAGCAAAGGATTGATGACGCTGAGATGAGATGATCGATCCAAATCAAGTCTGATTCAAAATTTACCAAAAACAATTATTGAAGGGTATAAGCATTAGCATAAATACAATGTATATCCTTTATCTTCCACGTTTTCAGTATATCTGACCAACACGCAGTGGCTTAAACGATTTCAATAAGTTAGAGAAGAAAAAAACCGGAAGAGCTCAATTTAGAATGATAATTATTTCTGGATTTGTAACCAATTAAATACTAAAAATGGCCCATATTCAAAGAAAACCTTCAGTGTTTACAACAGCCCGAGCACATCGTTGGAAACGTGTCTGACTATAACTCGCATCAATATTGATATCTTCTAGAGCATCAGCTTATCGTTATGAACAATAGCCTTCAGCTCCATACATACTCACGTGGAAAACCATGCACTTGTTTTGAAGTAAAAATATTGCCTGTCTTTGTCATCGCTTTCTTGGATTTGATTTTGTTTTTTGTAAATTTCCTGGCCTTACTTTATGCTCATTAAACGTGTTTTCTTCATTTAGACATGATGATTTGAGCTACTTTTAAATCGTTTTTAAATCGTTTTTATAAAAAGAAAAAGAAAAAGTTATGTATCGGGTAAGAACGTTGATTAGACAGAAAAACATAAAGTGTGGGATTGAACAAAAGTTAGAAAGGCACACATAAAGAGGAGGCAGTAACCACATTTATACTGCACACGTACGATCAATGAATGAAGAAAGATAAAAATAAATAAAAGTAAATGAATGAATTATGGTAATTTATTGAAACAAAAATGAAATGAATGAATTAATGATAATAATTTATTTAAAAACATTTCTTTTTTAGATTTTCGCCGTGTAATTGTTTTTTCTAAAATAATTTGTGAAGGAATAAATGGCCTCTGAATATCGCCGAATTTTGTTCTTTATAAGAAATATGGTAATTAAGGCAATAGTCATTACTTGAAAAGAAATTAATATCATGGGTTATTGTTTTTATTATTTCAATTTATAATATGGGTTATTGCAATCATGGACCTACTAGTAATAAGTCTTAGTCTGCAGGCACAGACCCTGATTGAAATTTTGAGGGCCTTTAGTACACAAACCATTGTAGGCTATTCATTCACACCCCTTATAGACTCAAGTGAATGTACTGTAAAATAGACTATACAGTGCGTATCAAAAAAAGTTTACACTTAGAAAAAATCCTGTAAAATTATACATTTGTAATATCCTGAAGATTTTTCCACATTTTACCCTTGGTACAGATCCGTTTAGCATATGACGATATAACTATCGAACGATATTTCCGCTTGAGTGAGCACCACTTACTTGTGACAAGTTAGTGAAAAATGATTTGCGCAGAAGTTTGAAATAGTTATGCGATTAAAAGTAGACCTTAATCATGAAGAAAACGTGGAATTTAGCTAGTAAAATTGATTTGAAGATATCTTTGATCTTTTTTAATTTGTTTCCTTGCCCAAAACACTTCGAAGAGTGCATTTTGCCCCCGGGATTTCGCCCCACCCCCACTCCCCCACACACCGAGGCCATCGTGACGATATTTGCTTTACACTGAGCTGTGATTTACATGAAATGGCTTAGGCTTGATTTTCATTTCGTTAATCATTGTCAAGCTTGGAAAAAGTGTGGAGAAACAAGTATTAAATAAAAAATGAAACATAAACCCACTTTAAATGATAAAAACTTAGTGAAAAAATGCTGGAGTTGCTGATATAAACTTTTGTTCAGATTTAGTTATGTCCTCAGATCCAGCTGGCACAAAAAGGGTAAAGGTTGTACTTACTAAGTGTTGCAATGACAATCTGGTTGGCAAAATTGTTACAAAATGCTTGAATGTATCCGTTTTATTTCAATTGACTAAAAGTGCAAGGGAAATGTATGAGAAATGTTTCGCAGAGTTATATCCCTTTCATAAACCCATCCTCCAATTAGCCGCCTAAGAGTAATGCGGATAATTCAATAAAAATTGCGTTCACAAACTCCGAAAATAATCCGCACTATTTTTACGAGCGCCCGTCCTAAAAAAGGCGGGTAATCGTCATGGCAACCGCACACATCCCCTCCGATGCGGTTGTGTTGGAAAAGGGTGACCTTGTGACCGCCCATGGCAATTATCCGCATTACTTTGGAATGTGTTCATAAAGTCAAATCTGGTCCCGATGCCGCTATTATGCGGATAATTGCAGCATCAAAATAATGCGGATAACTCTGGTCCTCCTCTTATTTTACGACCAAATTATGCTGCTATTAGCCGCATAATTGGTTTATGAAAGGGGTATAAGTTTGATTTCGCCCTATCCCCTTGACACAGCGTGAAAACGAGAATTTCTGCGCAAACAGATTTCTGCGAGCTTTAAAGGTCAAGTCCACCCCAGGAAAATGCTGACTTGAATAAATAGAGAAAAATCAAACTAGCATAGTGCTGAAAATTTCATCAAAATCGGATGTAAAATAATGAAGTTATGGCATTTAAAGTTTCGCTTATTTTTCACAAAACATTGATATGCACAACCAGGGGAGTCAGTCGATGATGTCCATCACTCACTATTTCTTTTGTTTTTATTTTTTGAATTATACCATATTTCATTTTGTTATATATTTGACAATAAGGACCAACTTGACTGAACCATTATAGTATTAAACAATGCTAATTCCACATGTTCAGAGAGGAATCAATCGTTGTATCACTTGACAATGAGGAGAAAATTAGAATATTTCATATTTCATATAATAAAATACAAAAGAAATAGTGAGTGGATGACGTCATAGTCTCCTAATTTGCATACCAGCCAGGATGTGCATATAACTGTTTTGTGAAATTAAGCGAAACTTTAAAATATCATTACTTTCTTATTTTACATCCGATTTTGATGAAATTTTCAGTGTTATGCTTAATTGATGGATTTTTCTCTTTTTATTCAAATCAACTTTTTGTTGGGGTGGACTTGTCCTTTAAAAAAATGGGCGGTGCTCACCCAAGTGTAACATTCTGTCAGAACTTTTACTTACATTGGATAGATGAGACCCAAACCAAAGATTATAAAATTATGTGAAAAAAAAATACCCACATGTATATTTTTTAATTCCCATGGCTTTTTCGAAGTGTAAACTTTTTTTGATACGCACTATATAGATAGATCTCTGTCCGTTTTTTTTTATTACACCATGACCATCGCTCTCTGATTATGTTCATTTTCATGTTGATGATAACGGGGGGGGGGTTCCCTCTAAACGCGTCCCCAAAAAAGGGGATGCTCAATGGTACTTTTTTCAAAAGGGATACAGCCCTGTCTCTTGAATCAGCGCCGGACCCGAGAATAAAAATGACTTTTGGAAAGGAAAACCTGATGAATGTTATGGGAGTGGCAGTCTTGGCCATCGCCGTGTAAATCAGAGGGTCGTATGTTCGAATCCCATCCCAGCGTTGCGTCCTTCGGAAAGGGGACAATCCACACTTTGCAACTCTTATCTGCGGGTGTTAAATTGGTAGTCTGCAAGCACAGACTCAAATTTGACACTTTGACTAAAATCATGCCTAGAGTGAAGACTAGACTCCGTTCTCTCTCTCTCTGTCAAATATGAGCCAGCAGCAGTACATAGTGAATCTAGTCTCACTACTTCAGAATATGTATTGTGCACTATGCGAATTGTGAAAACCAAGGGGTTTGTGCCTGTAGACTATCAAATACGTTCCCGACAGGATGAAAAGGCTACGTAGTATGTCCATCAGCTGAGTGTGGAAACTCTTGTTCGAATGCTCCCCCAGGGAGTGGAAAGTGCATATTTTTGATGACCGGGATAAACCAACAACAAAAAATATCTGCAAAGGTAAGAGACATCGGGTCGTTAAACTCCAAGTGAGAACGGAATATCATATACTAGAATGCGAAAATAATCATTTTATTGGGCTAAGATCGCTGGTAATTACATTTAACAAAAGATTCAGTGAACGCAGATTTTCTAATCAAACTCATCATCTTTCAATGCTTCTATCGTGGAAATTTTTTAATTACTTTCTGTCAGTCTGAAGCATTTGGATTAAGTACCACTGTTGCCATGATGAAATTAAAAAAAAAATGTTATTTTCGTAATCACATCGTTGAAAACGTGATTACTCCCAATATTAATCGCGTCGTGACATTTAGAAAGATATTAATCTTGAAAACAAATCTAATCGAATAAAAAATGGTAAAACTTTTGACCGTCGAAAACACATTGTCAAAACGTGATGTTCAGACCGGTCTCCCCAAATAAGCCTCTCTTTAGCATCATGAAATTAAGATTAATATTCTACACGCGTAGCCCCATGCTATTAAAGTGGGGATGTTTTTTTTTTTTCAAAGTTGTGGTCCGATGGTAAAAAGAAAAATAGAAAATGAAACACTGCCGCATTGTTAATCGATTTCAGTTAAAAACAGCTCAAAACATGCCATATCTTAATATTGAAAGTCTTTTGTATTAAACATTAACTTAACAAAACTATATATGTTGTTATTTTTATTTCATTTACAGAAAACTCCTTCGCTGAGTCAAATTTCGACAAAGTCATGGTGTGCAAAATAGATGGAGAGGACACTTGCTTATATCAGAGGTAGGACCAGGATATTTCATCGGGGGTGAATGACTATTTAATGATGACTTCATTTTAAGCGCATGGAGACATATTATTATGTGTTATGCGCTATATAAAAGCTGATTATTATTATTATCATCATTATTACTCCTGATTAATCAGGGGTATAAATACTGTTACAGGACCCAAGCTTTTCTTTTGTATACGCTTCTTTCTATTTCTTCTTCCCCTATTTTTTATGTAATAAAACATCATCATAGAGGACAGTCGCTATCTTGCCCATTTGAAGTGTTGCACCTTGTTTTCTTTGCATTACGTTGAGACAAATAAATGACACCCGGATAAGAGGACCAAAAGGATCCTGTATAACTATACCCCCCAAAAAAAAAAGAGAGAGAGAGAGAAAGAGAGAGCGAGGGATAGAGGGGAGGAGGGGAGGGGGAGAGCTAAACATGAAGAATGAATGAATACATAAATGTAGTAGAATAACACATGATTAACCTCGTCATTATTAGACTAAAAAATACACCTAGGCTCATTCAGTAATGTAGACAAACGCAAATATTTATACAGTAATGATATTTTAAGGTTTCGCTCAATTTCGCCAAATGGTTTAATGAACAGTACGGGTGATATGCGATTGAGAGAGTCAATTATGGTCACACGATCAAAATTTCCTCAATATTTTGATATATGAAATATAGGATATTCTAATTTTGCACATTTTCCCAATGAATTATCTCATTGAATTATAATACGTCGCAAAAATTACAATCCTATTATATTCAAGCAGAAAATACAGTAAATCCTGTTTCATAATATTATGAGAAAAAACAGTAAGATATTTCATATTTTCGTTTCATTCAAATAAACTTAAAAGGAACTTACACTTTGAATGCGCAAGTTAACCTTTACCTCCGTAGACCTTTTATCCCCACTAACTCCTTTAAAAACATATTATCCTCTTTCTTCCTAAATTAAAACCCCTACACAGCAAAAACTGTGTTGTTAACCGGTGTACATAGAGGACCACACCGGTTATTTTACACCGGTGTTAAATTTACAGTGTTAGTTTAACACATATAGGTGTTATTACACCTTTGGTTGTTACATTTACACTCTTTGTTGCCATGTTCAATCTCTAGGGTGTAATTTTAACACCTCAGGGTGTGGTCCTCTATTAACACCAACTGGTGTCAGTTTTAACACCACACTTTGTACAGTGTAACATAAAAAGATAACACTGTTCTGAAACTTGAAAGCATGTTGTTGAAAGGGTGTTGCTGGCATCTCCTATACGCGCTTGATAAACCCATTGATATCATGGAAATACCGTCAGAATTGTATGATCTTGGTCACGACCGATGTTTCCATGAACGTTGTCACAATAAATTTAGCATCGGGCCCCCTGAATGGCTGTGGTAAGCAACACGTTTAATTTGTAATTCAAATCTTTGAGCATCATATTAAAATAATTTGGTTTAAAAATTAATACCAGTGTTCGGCGTAATCACAGCGGATAGGGATGGAAATCCAGGAAATTTGGAGCAAATGCTAAAAAAATAGGATTTCAAATTGGGAAATTATAGGATTTGGCCAATAAAGGACCCCCAAGGGTGCTGATGAATGCAATTATGTTCATTTTATGCACCTTATAAGGGGTGCACTTAGCAAAGTTACGCACCTTAGGGGTACAGAGGTGGACCATATGACCATAATAAGGTGAAAACGTGTTTATCGTAGAATGGTAATTGTGCACCCTAAAAAATGCAAAGATGCACCTTTTAGGATTCATACGAGTATTTTGGGGTGTAAATGATAACGATGTTATCCACTAAGGGTATAAGATTACACCCCAAATGGTGGGGCCACGAGTCACATTGACGGTGTAATCTTGAACGTTTATTTCTTAGGCTGTATCATTCTGCGGCCAGATTCACGATAATGGGTATCTTGTGACGTATTTCGTAACTATGTTCTATATGAATTTTAAAAAGAATTGATACCACGATCAAAATTATCCCAAAACCGACGATAGATATATTCCAATCTCTCATTATATTTATTATTGTCAATGTTATTATTATAAATATTGTTCATAATTATCATTATCATCATTATTATCGTGATTATATTCATGCTAATACCAGTATATGTTCGATACCACTTTTTTCTTCAATATTTTGTGTTTTCTCAGAGTTACAAACAAATTCTTCACTAAAATATAAGTAGAGAATCAATAGAATTTATTTGTATATTTGTTTATTTGTTATTTGTATATAGTAAGTAAATATTTCCAATCAAACTTTGGAGCACTCTGTGCTTAAATTCTATAGCGAAATTTAGTATTTGAAAATTTGTTGTAAGTTATTCAGGATAAGACCGATCTACTTCGGGGACTTTTATCTTCTTCTTAATAGTGGCAATTAGAAAAAAGGATTCCCTTTAGAATACTAATAATTATTCACTTCTTTGTGAATAACCTTTGTAGTGAAATAGGAACGCCACAAAGACTGCATGGGACTACACGTGCTTTGTGGGATAGTTAATTTGACATCGTGACGCAATGGAGAGGCTTATCGAGGGAGTAGCTCTAAAACGATCACGTTTTCAACGATGTGCTTTTTACAATCCAAACAATTATGCACTATTTTCTTTTGATTAGGGCTTTTAATTTGTTGATGACGAAAGTGGTGCTTCCAGCGTAACGTATTTCGCCCGAAGTTCCGGGGTCTCAGAATATCATCATGATGATTGGTAGGTTGAACGTAGCAGGTATGATTATTTCTTTTTTCTGTTATATTTTTGTATTCTGAAAAAAAACAACATATTATTCAAGTATGTTCGCGTGCATGTGAGAGGGTGAGGGTGTATTTGTGTGTGTAAGAGAGTGTAAGAAACAGAGTGAGATATTTTGTGTATGGGGGTGTGTGGTTATTGAGTATCTCCCTCCTTCAATTTGCTCATTAAGAATTGATGGTTTGAAAAATAAAAATTAACGAAAGTGTGTTACGGAAAAAAGAAGAAAAACATGCAGGAGTTGAAAATTTTTTAAGGACTTGATGGAAGGTAATTTCCTGAAGTTTTATAATAATAACTGCTTTATTTTTCTAGCTAATTCATTGGAAAAAAAACATGAATAATATGACATTCATATGTTTATTGAATATGTATGATTTATTGTAATATGTGTTTATAATTGACGAAGAAGAAATAAAATGTTTTTAAAAAAAAAGTGTGCGGCGTGTGTGGGTGGTAGGGTGGGTGTGTGTGTGTGATGTTGCTGCAACGGACAAGATGAGGGTGCATGTGTGTAGGTGCCGTAACAGAGTGGTTCATTAAGGCGCCACACATAAGAGAAGTCCGAGGTTCGATTCCCAGCACGGCACTGCATGTTTTTCTCTCGAATTAAATTCATGCAATACAGTTCACAAAGTAACAATTGTAAAAAAGAATTCGAACAAATTACTTAAACTCTTATACATTATGCACATCATGTAATAGTATTCGAAGACACTGTATCGTACCAGATGAGGTGTGGCTCACTAATATCTGAGTAAAAGACTTTTAAAAGTATATGCGCGATTGTATCTGCCCGCTCCTTATCCACCCTCCCCCTTCCCTCCGACACATACGCAAACACCCACACTCCACACCCTCAAACACTCACACATCGGTCCACAAAATCAATTAAAAAGTATCAACGCATTATTTATACCAACATGTAATTTTTGTTTTAAAACGTATGTATGAATGAATGTGTGTGTATGTGAAAATTGTATGTATGAATGAGTGAATGACATGCCGAAATACAGCGTGTTAATCTTATTTGATCAGTATGGCGTTTCAAAATCGATATCGCAATATTCATTATTCCTATTACTTTCCGCCAACACTCACGTGTATTATCATGCCTCTACGAATTATGAGTCTTGATGATTCTTGATTATTGATTATTCATTACGTACATGCATCTATTGGCGACCACGTAAGATGTCATTATTATTCTTGAATGCTTTTATCTTGCAATATTGCTTGTAAACTAATTATTCGTCTTCAACACAGCGTAAGAGATGCAGTAACTGCCCATAAACTCATAGATCAAATTACAAACTTTGTTTTGGAGTTGGGTTAGTCAGGAGAGTTGGAGTCATTTGACATTCAAATACTCCATAGGCTTGAATAGTATACAAGGAATATGCCAACATACACGTCCCAAGAATCAAGCAAATATTACATTTGTTTAAGCAAAAGTGGAAAGTTAAACGAATTCAATCAAAAAATGAAAAATAGGACCACTCAAGAATTGATCTTAATCTGCTGTGATCATTTCCTCTCATTGAGGAAATCATAGCGTCCTTTGGCAAGGCGTTAATCCACACTTTGCCACTCTCGACCCAGGTGCTAAATGGGTACCCGGTAGGATGCGAAAGATATTGTATGTTTGATTTTGCCAGCGCCATAATGAGGCTGCAAGGAATGCTCCCCAGGGAGTGGAAATTGTGCACTTTTCGTGCGGGATTGAAATGAATCCACTGACCGTGGTAATAATATGCTGTAACGCGCGCTTTGAGCCATTCTGGGAAAAGCGCTTTATAAAAATTGGCTATTATTATTATTATTACTATTATTATTATTGAGGTTAATCATATGAGAGGTAGGAGCCAAGTTATCAGTAGCGTACGCATGATTTTTAAAGGGGGGGGGGGGGTTCAAGCCGAATGAAATGTTGACAAGCAAAAAAAAGGTCATCGCCACAAATTTTACGTCGTTTCGTAACACAAAAAATTGTACAAGCCAAAAAACAAGAAAAATTTCTTTAATTTTTAGGGGGGGGCTTGGGTATCAAAAAAATTAAGGGGGTTGAACCACCCCTGCGTACGCTACTGAGACTGTGTCAATTTGAGTTTATATCCACAAAGATAATGATGTCCCATAATTGCATGGGGCAGGGGGTATTAAAAGTGCCCTGGAGGGAACGTTGAGGGGTGCAAAAAAAAAACTGACTAACAAACTAAAGGAATTTCTATTGTAAAAGATAAAGCAAAATAACATATTTAGAGGATTTTCAATTAATTTTAATTTGAATCGTTTGCTGACAGAAGTCAATCTTGAATATTTTATTTCCCTCTAGAAATGGAGACATATGTTGAGAATTTGACTTTTTTTTTAAATATGAACAGAAGTTGTTATTTTAGCAAAAGAAATTAAATACAAAAGGACCCAGTTACAGTAGAGCATGAATAAGAAAATGTTGAGATGTGTTTGTAAAAAGATATGTCGAGCAAAATTGATCGAATTCAAAGGGACGGATTGGCGGATTTAAAAAGATATACACATTATTTATTAATCTATGGTTTAAAATGCTAATTTTCCGACTGTTAAATAGCAATTCTTTGACAGCAGAAGAAGAAAGCACGTGTTTAGCAACATGCAATTCCATTTGTAGAGATTAGTTTGAAGACAATTTGCATTCTAAACGACAGCTTTATATGCTTATTGCACATGTAATTCATTTATTCTTGCGTCATGGCAATTTACCATTTTTTTTTTGCTGTTGATTTTAAAAAGTCACATGGGATGGCAGGTGCACCTGTCAACATTGTCAATATAAAAAAAATGAACGGCACTCCCAAAATCCTGCAAGCCTAGAGTTTGTTATAAATTCCAAAATCCTCTTGATCCATCGATTTAAATGCAAATTGCGTAACATGTCAATGCATTACGCTGTAAGAATTTGTTTTTATCAGACTCTGTACATACACAGTTTGCACACTGCACTTCACCAGTACGATAATACCGATCATATTTTAACATCAACTTCGCAGACGCCTTCTGCAACGTTCAGAATCTATTGAAAATGCCCGTCAATTCACGATGGACAGATCATTAGAGGTCATTGTGTTGGTGAACCAGGATAGCACATTGTCTTAAAATTCGGACTGGGCAAAAAATTTGCAAATATATATGTCGTTTGTCCAGAGTTTAGGAGACTTGTTATCATAACAAAGGCAATATTTCTATAACAAATTTACTATCAGCCAATCAGATCGAAGGATTTCAGTAGCTATTAACTGTTAATGCAAATTTGTTACTACAACAAGTTTCATGAAACAGGCCCCAGATCTGCGAAGCGGACTGTACTGTTACCTGAAAAGAAATTACGCACATCCCAAACACTTGATATCCAGTTTGTAGTAAAAAAGAAATTTCTCAAAATATGTAAATAAATACAATTACCTTCTCTTTCGTGTGGGAGACCCTTCACTTTCGTCAACCTCCCCTTACTGCTTGGACCGGTTGTACACCATTTTGATGATTTACGTATTTGAAGACAATGCATATTATTTTTAAGAGGGAAACATACAATAGCATGAATCAGTGGCGGATAGAGCCATTATCAAAATTTATAATGTAAAGAAGCCGTTCTTACACGAGTGTGCCCCCACCTATGAAAGTCACAGCATACAAGTGAGGACCTTGTTTTTTGCATGTCAAATTTTTCGTGGACGAAAAGACCTTCAATTTTCGGTGTGAACCTTTTTTTTTCCTTTTTTTTTTTGCTTTTCAAATATTCAGCGGAAAACGTCCACCCCCCCCCCCCCCCCCTTGGAAGAATCCTTAATCCGCCCCTGGCATGAATTAACAGTTCTGGAACAAAGGGCCTTCTTGTAAATCAGTCTACGTAACGGAGGGGGCTACCCTGGCAAAAGCAAACTGAAATAAATGAATAATTAAAAAAAAAGCGGACCCAACCACTCCTCACCCTGAAAACATGTTGTAATTAATTATCATGTAAATTAATATGATGGAGGTCGCATGCTTCCGATCATGCCAATTATTTCTATTCTTAGATTCATGTGTTAAAGGTGAGAAATCACAAGTAATAATGGATGAACAATGACAAACTAAAAGGATATAATTTCATAAAAATTATTTACATCTTTCTTGAGATACGTTTTACCCCAGCCTTTTTGCCCACAGAATTCTATTTATATGTCGTTCCCCAGGGGCCAATTTTGGGACCACTAGTTTTTATCATGGTAGAAAATTGTAGTATTTATTATGTTTCATTAATTTAATTTTGTCCCGTTTCTTCCCCGATAGTCAGATAGTTATGGATTGCATCCATGTGTTATTCTGTTTGTTAGTACCACTATTAGAGGAAGTAAAGAAAAGTGACTGATATTGAACTTTGTCCCAATATCTTGCATTCTTTGGGTGAGATCCATGGTTTGTCTTTCTGTCTTTTGGTGGCGTTGACAGCTTTCTCGATCTAAGAGCGTAGTCAAGACATGTCGAGCTTGTACTCATGGGATGTGACTGGATGGCGTACTCGTCCTGTTGACATGGAATAGAAATTGAGACGCTCATCCTGACCTTTGTTCCGACACCTTCCATTCTGAGATGGCGTTACGACTTTCTGAAGTTACAAGAACAGTCTAGAATCAACGCATTTCCTTCTGAGGCGAGATCCTTCATTGTGCTACGGTCACACCTATATATGAAACCGGATCCAAACCGATCAATTGAAATGCCATTCGAAATAGTGTTATACATTTGATCGGTCTGGAGTCGGTGGTGTTGTTGTAATTGTTGCTTTATGATGGAGTGCTATCTTGTTTGCCTCGGTGATTAGCATATAACGTGAGATCACCGAACGATCTTGAACCTGACCGTCTTTAGATTTTCTTTCTCACACCTGTTCGAGGTGTGAACAACAAGCTATCTAGCATTATTTTACGAAACATAGTAAACGGAAATGTTAACCGATATAAGCCATTTAGATTATGCGATTGTATTTTCGAATGATTCTTTCATATAAACGTAGGGGAAAAACACCTACCGTACATTGTGATTATGATAAGATAATCATGTGAACAATTTGTTTATTAACTATCTGCAATATCAATTTCGATTAGATAATCTACAAACAGTTGCTCGTCTAATTCAAGTGAGTGCTAGAAAAATCCAAAACATTTTCTTTGTTGTATGGACAAGAATACTCTTCTACTTTTAAACTCGCATTATTCTTCATTTGACAACGAGAGTCATTCAGTGCCTAAGGCTAAGATCCCATTTCCATTCTAATGGAAGTAAGCTTTATACAAACGATTCTCGAATGGATATAAAGAAGTTCGTGGGAAACCGTGTTATAAATCAGCCATAACATAACGCGGCGTGGAAATGATATGACATTGTAATGGAAGTTGTTATATTTTCATGATGACATGTGGCAAAAAGTACAATGTATCTAAACATGATGCATCGTTGACATTTGGAATATGTGCTCATTAATTAGTTTCTTACTGTAAGGAAATCAAATTGTATATTTGATTTTATTTCCTTTATAATTAAGAAACTATATATATAGGTAATGAGCACAGATTCCAAGTTTAAACTATAAATGAATAAGTTTAAATAAGTGTTTATCACACACCTGAATGCTTATTTAAAACAACAAAAATTAACTATAATAATTCATTATTATACTCTCTAATTTCACATTTTCCTGAAAAATCGTCTGGCAGACATCATTCATTTTTATTTATTTATAACTATGTAAGTTTTGTTTAGTTCTGTGAACATTTTTTTTGCTGTTACCATTATCAGAGTTTATCATTAAATGGGGATAGTTAGGTAACTATGGGATAAGTGAGAGATTAACTTGATGGAAAACCTGATTGATTGTGCTTTATATAAGCTGCTACTTTGTCCATCAGTAGGACAATCTGACAGAACCATTATCGGGATAGGATTATGTTGATGCATTATGGATGATGGATTACAGGGGGTACAGAGTAAATGAAATAACGGGATTAGGGGGAGGGGAGCGTTTCACAAACAGTTATATCTGACCGGTTTCATTGCATTTGATCCGGCGACAATTGCTACAATGGAAATTATGCGCGTTAAGCCAAACAGAAAATATATCATCCAGAAACTAAACAAACCCTACTCATTATCTTTACATTTTTCTGAACCAAAAACTGTCACAATCTTAACTTTACCCCTATGCCCTCTGAGATATTAAGACCGGGGCAAATTTCGCAG
This sequence comes from Lytechinus pictus, assembly GCF_037042905.1. Lineage (NCBI taxonomy): Eukaryota > Metazoa > Echinodermata > Echinoidea > Temnopleuroida > Toxopneustidae > Lytechinus > Lytechinus pictus. Next base: position 11,217,725 of record NC_087247.1, on the reverse strand, counting down.
GAGTAAATTGTCGGGTCGAATTGCTAACTCACACACTATATTCAATGTACCATCTCACTGATAAAAACGCGATACCAATGCGATGATGCGTCACATACCAAACATAACATAACTGGAAATTTAAAGTGACTTTATTCATACTTATTTATCTTTGTGAAACAGAGGATCTAGCGAAAAAAAAGATATTCCGACTGTACCTTACACTTTAAAAGATCATTAAAAAAATGGCATCTCACTAAAACATACAGCAAATGAGCCCCAAAGTCAAGTTCAATTTGACCCCTTAATGTTAAATATCATTTTGGCGCCCCTAAATTGAACATTGAATTGGTGCCCCCCCCCCCCCTGCAGCTTCATTGATTTTCTTTTCTTCTGTTATTCTTCCCCCGTTTCTCTCTCTCTTCTCATTTTGTCAAGAAGGGTCTTTAACAATAGATTCTCAACGTTCCAGAAAACGTCTGCGCAGTGGATGTGAAAAATTCAAAATTATAACGGTTATCATGATGACGTGATAGAGATGTTGAAGAGGACAGCGTTGATTACTTTGCTCATGATGAGGGTAATGATATATTATCTAGATAATGAATTATGCTACAATCAACCCCAACAAAACCGTCTTCAAATCGACCAATGTTCTGTCATAGTTAATAACAGAAATTGTCTGTCTGGAGTTGGTTTCACCGGTATGACCGTAACATGATACACAACTCGTGGGGTGCAACCACTACGCAGACGCTTCCTGAAACGTAGAGAATCTATTGTCAAAAGCCCTTCATGACAAAACATCCTTTGTCGGAAATCAGTGAATCAAAACAGCATTGTCGTCCTGCACTAAGGACAAACGACATAATTTGCCATTTTTCGTCGGCTCCGATTCTGAGGACGATCCGCTGTCCCGGTTCACCAATATTCGACGGAGACCTCTATGCAGTCTATTGTGATTTGACGGGAATTTTCAATAGATTTACTGTGTTGTAGAATCCGTCGCCGTTGCAATTGCAAAAACTCATCACTTGCCAACGAAGGTCGCTCCTTAACGATTGAACATTCTCAAGGATCATGGAGCTTTCCTGCGCTTCATCTTATTTTACTTTGAGTTCATTACTTTCTCCCCTAAAGGAGCAAAACTACTACTTTGGGGACGCGGATAGGTACTTTTATTGCCCCTGTTAAAATCCTGGCTTTTCAGCAAGTAACACCTTCTGGCAAATAGCAATCACCGTAGGCGGTAGTACCCTTGCTTCTTCGAAATCCCAGTAGTGGCATTCTACTCGCTGCTTCAATGGACTAAGCACCGTATGAAATCAATATCGATTAAGATCTCATTAGTGGAGACGATAAGCGATTATAATCCCCTGTCGGATTATCCTTTCAGAAATCAATGTATATATATCCCTCTTCATGCCTCATTTATATGTCTTTATCGTAAAAGACATAATAAGCAAACTTATGATAACAAAAACACGTTGGTGATAATGATCAAGGCAAACACCTTGAAATAAAAAATCGGCGTACCTCGTTTTGTATTCATGCATACAAACCGGAAAATGAAAACAGGAAATGAAAACATTCTGAATACCGATGCTAGTTAATGAAACCGTGTTTTTGAGAAACGTGTTGTCGAAGAGGATGAATTTAATCACGAAAGCGGGCTTCAGCCTTGCAGGTTTTCTTCTTCCTTTAACCTTGAAACACGTCATTTTCACCTGGGAATCGCAATACAATTTCAATTATGAATAGAAAAACAAATCGTTAATGTTTGCAGGCAACCCATGCAATATGAACGCCGTCAACAAAGGATAACACGATCCATTGGATGTTGCGACTTGCGAGGGTGTAATTTATTTGTTTGGCTACTATGCTTCAAGCAAATTTTTGCTTATATAGTTCGCCACTGCATTTTCCCCAATAACCTGTGCTTGCGACACTGTATTTATGTCCAACTCTATGATTATAAAATTGACACTTTGAAGTAATATATACGTTATGCCATGCTATTGTTATGTTTATGCATTGTAAACTTATTGTGTATATCCAATCCAATAAATGCAGAAGATCCTGCAAAAAAAATCTTATCGTATACGATTAAAAAACATATCAATACAAGTTAAGTTACCCGAAATCATGCTTGTCAGCTGGCAGCAACGTTTATTATTTCCCCCAGAACCAAATTAATTTGCCGATATATTTTTAAATCATGAGGGTATGCGTTTTTTGATTTATAACATGACTTTACAGAGTTACGAAACATGACCATATGTGGGCGCGGATCCAGGGGGAGAGGGGCGGACACATCCCTTAAAATTGCATTCTCAATCACCCCAATAGAGAGAGAGAGAAAGAGAGAAAATAACTAGATGAAAACGAACAAAAGTGCCTTTATTTATGATTTATAACTTTTTCTTACTTTTCTATTTTTATGGGGGGGGGGGGGCTTATCAATTTTTCCTGGAGAACAAGCGCCATTCATTTTAGTGAATTTAAATTTAATTCATTAGTAGAACATTACTGGCATTCGCCAATATTTTGTCCAAAACAAAAATACAAAGTTACACAAAACAAATATCCCTTTTACTGTAAATGAACGGAAATGACAGGAAGTGTCTTGTCCATTTTATCCAAATAAACATGTATCACATAACAGACTCCCGAGGAAATATGTTTTTTCAGTCAAATATATCTTGACAGTGTAAACAGGATTTTATTTTCTTTCGGTTCTTTTTTTACCCATAACCAATGTTAAATACAACACAGATCAGAATTTTCTATCTATGTCTTTCAGAAAGATATAATCTTTAGTGGGGGCAGGGCATTTTACCTTGTTTTTCCAATGTCATTTATTATTCATCATTGATATTGTTGATCATCATCCTGTTAATCAAAAATGTGAAATTGCCTTTTATTGTTAAAAAGAGTGTTCTTGTAAAAAGGTCGCTATTGACGTGTTTTATAAAACGTTTGTCAAAGTCATTTTTTGGGGAAAAATCTATCGGGAACGTGGAGGGGGGTAAATGTATCCAAACGAGGAACATTTCACCCCCAAAATGAAATAAAATATTAATTACAATAATTGATTAGTAGGTTATTTTAGATGATGAAAAATATTTTTTCAAATGAATTAATGAAATAAGATTTTTACCAAATGAAATACTAAATGTTAAAATGATATAAAATACACTTTTTGCTAGCTGTACGTAATAGCTAAATTTGTGATCATTAGGGAGCAAAGTCGAGTCAATTTTTAAATAAAAGACGATTAGAGGGGATATAAAAAAAATAAACAAACAAAACAAAACAAGAAAGTAGACATAAAATCAAGCGTGTGCTCAAATTGTCAAATAATTGTACATTTGCTTCTGATCTTCATAAAGTAGTAGTCCCTCGACGAAAAACACTTCCCGATCATTCTGCTCAGTGCACGCATTCGCATGTTGCTAAGAGTTATATATATATATATATATATATATAACTTTTGTCATTCATTTGATAAAAACGGTATGTAATCGTCGAAAATTTGTGGACTTCAATAAATTTTGTTGGATTGAAGCATGAAAGTTTCAACCTTGTTTCTCTTAATATTACTCCAACACGTGGAATATCTACCGAATATATATATATATATATATAATGAGAAGAGGGGAGGCCAACTCAACAGATGACGCAGGACACCATTATTAAGCAAATAATGGTGTCCTGCGTCATCTGTTGAGTTGGCCTCGCCTCTTCTCATTATGTTTAATATTCACAACTCAACAGCGATTGGTAGAAGTAAACTTATCATCACACTATATATATATATATATATAAATATATATATATATATAAATATATATATATATATATATATATATATATATATATATAAACAACGTAATTTAACCAACTGCTATTGCTAACATTTAACCAACCCTTGACGGTCTCTGATACTATCTTAGTGTTCTTTTATAGTTTATAGCGCTTTAATAGTTACCAGGGGTACAAAAATTAAAGCAAAGATATCCCCTATTACACATGAGCACATTGAAAACAATATTGAACATCCCACACACCCGGTCACAAAGGGACCATGCCCGCGGTGTTGGATGATAGATCGACATATGCTGAAAGGGGGTCAAGGAAAGAAGAAACATGTAACGAGAGTCGATGCATACACAAGAGTATTTTCACGAATAACATTGAAGTTTAGATAAGCGAATCAAAGTGCTTCTGGTAAGTTTCGCGTTATACTCCTTGATTCTTTGCCACAACAGACGGGTGGGAGTAGACTGCCCCCTAGAGGAATTTAGACGCGTTGCGGATACCTTGACTACCTGGGATTTAACAGAATTATGAGGGACTCTCATCTTTTTTTTTATACAGTGCTCTTGCACTCTCTAACATTATCTCTTTGTTATCTCCCGTTGACGCATCCTATCCTCATTGATATATCAACGCACTCTCTCTCGCTCTGTCTCTATCTCGCTGTGTGAGGGTGTGTGTGTGTGTATGGGTTGTCTCAACGCGTATGTGGGAGGGTGTGTATGTGTTTGTTTCTTATCAAAATTTCATATCGCGCAGTCATTCCCGAAACTCATTTACTTCTCCTCATCTCCCTCTCTCTCTTCCTCTCTCTCGCTCTCTCTCTCTCTCTCTCTCTTTATCCCACTCTGTTGTCGTCAGTCATCGTCTCATAGTTTTGCTCCACTTTTCATTTCAATTCATTTCAAGTTTATCTTGAAATAATTTGATGAGGTATTACAACAAACACTGTTTAATACCGATAATGACTGCTAATATGTATTGGAGTTCGAGATATGACTAGAGATGTTTTCCAAATAAAAATTATCACATCCAACGAATGAATGTTCTATCCTTATCTTACATGACATGAAACCACATTTTACCATAGCTTTGGTGAATACTAATTGTGGAAGGGCTCAAATTAAATTCCAATCAAATTATATCATGCGAGTCCATTCGAATTAGATCGAATCTATGTAATGATAGTCTTTATGAAGTGTTTTAAAGAGGGATTTTGAAATATAATATGTAAATCAGATCATATAAATCACATCAAATATAGACAGCTCCGACCAAATCAACCGGGCATCCTGGCTCAGTGGTAGACCGTCCGCCTCATGAACTGGAGGTCGTGGGTTCGATCCCCATTCGAGTCATACCAAAGACTTATAAAATTAGGAAATTATCCTTCTGGCCAGGAGCCCAGCATTCAGATTGGAGAAGAGCATTTTTTAAACTGAAGTGGCTACCCTGGGTAAATAAAACGTTATTCCTATCATTATCATTATTAAGTATGTACTACTATGGCAATAGTGGTGTACACTTGGAAAACGTTTAAAATACGAGTTGCATTCAAGTAACAAAAAATTATCGGTAACCATATTCTCAATGGGGTGCGGACGGGATATATACCAAAACAGAATTACCGGGAAGGTATTTTAATTAGTTTGCTATCAGAAGAAGATATGAACACATTACATTTTCAAATGCTAAATAATGTCAGTAACAATTCACAGAAACGTATATACAGAGAAATAATGTTGAATTATGTTTGGGTGTGCGAGTGTGTGAGGGTGCTGGGTGTGTGTGTGTGTGGAGTGTATGGGTGGTTATGTGAGTGTGCGAGGGTGGGTGAGGGATTAATCAGTGGTGACAGGTTTTCGGTAATTAGATTTGATATCTTCATCTCGTGATTTGCTTATAACTTGTTTTATTTAGAGATGCACACACACATACACACACACCCACACCCGCTTAATAGATTATGACTGCATTAACTGTAATGGCTTAAAGTGCTCAACTATATAAAAGATCATGTAGTGCGAAGTTTAAAATGCTGGAAAGAGTTGTCTATAGTGACTTAGCTGGAGAGTATATATGGGAAATATAAAGCTAAAAATTAAAAATCATTCATAATTTGAGATGTGTCTATAGTACTATAGGTTCGTAATTCCTTATTTTTCATTAATTAAAAAAATTAAAAAGATTACATGTGTCTTGTATGGAAAAGGGAAACAATTACGTAAGTCTTAAGTTTCCATTTTTGATTGATTAATCAAGAAAATTCTATTAGGCTAGTAATACTTGTATTACCTCATTAAAAAATGCTTCAATTTGATAATTTGATATTCGGTAATAATTTCATTTTTTAAACGGGAAGAAAGTAAAGATCATTCAAAACTAAAACTTGGGTGCGTTTGGGTTGATGGAGTATGTCTAAGTGTGATAGCGTGTCTGGGTGTGCCAGAATGATGGTATATTATCATGGATAAATACGGGTTGGAGTGTGCGTGTATCATTTTTACAATCTAAATCATATCACCAAGGCAAGCTTATAATTATTATTCCCAAATGAATTGCACAAGGGAGTCTACAATTAAAGTATTTTCACTTTAAAAGGTGCAAGCAAAATAGATTGGTATACTGGTTTGTGACATTGAATATGTCAGATGTAAATAGACTATTTAAATCTAATTTGGGATTTTTCTCTGAACATCATGGTGACATTTCGATTAATGCAGTATAAAAGTACTAGAAATGCTTCTTATTCCTGGTCACGTAGGAGTTTAAACTTTCTACTGACGCCTTCAATGTATCATTCGATACTCCTTAAATAGCTCCTAACACAGCCATGTCTTAGATTTTTTTTAATTTGGAAAATAATTATCTTTATCCCATTTCCATTTCTTTGCAAACGTTTGCATGATTGCGAGTTAAGAAATCTACTTTTTCTCTAAAATGTATTTTTAAAAACTTTGAAAAATAAAACGTATGTTTATTTTTGCCAAGCAAATATAATTTATTGGTTGAATGCCAGCATATTTACACTAAATATTCCAGGATAGCTTCTGTGTAAGCAGAACGTTACAGGGTATACATACATGTAAATAAAAAATGTAGGATCGATGTAGATCAAATGTGAAGCTTTATATTAATCATAGGCTCGGTTAGTAAATCGTCATAGTGGTATTTTAGTGCAGGTGGAATAATTGTAAAATTGAATTCGATTCAGTCCAATTCTATTCAATTTATTTAATTGTCAAGTATAATGAAAATACATAGTGCACATCAAAATTACAATACATACAGGCCTATTTTGAATATGACAATTTTACTACTGACAGGATTCCCGAGTAAAAGCAAAATTGCTTGATAAAATACGGAAACCAAACCAAAAAACAACTAATTGGCAAAGTGAATAGCTGTACATTACAATATTTGTTTGAAAAAGTCAATCAAAGATTTTACAGATAATGGTTGGATGTTTTATATTCAAGATAGTCAATCGGTTTTAGATCACGATCGAGACTCTTCTAAATCATAGTATCAATTGAATTGAATATTAGTTAATCTAACATATCTTGAGGAAATATTTTGTGAGACAAAAAAAAATCAAATCACTGCCTTTCTACTGTTCTACTAAATCAAGGAGGACCACGATGGTTATCTCAGAGCTTCGAATCAAATCGCGCGCTTCCCTTAGGATTAGGAACTGATCGCTTTTAAATAGGGATTTAACCAGTGGTGCTGGTCTTCATAAGTGATGCATCGAAGCTTTACACTCCCATGCAGAGTGGAATAAATGAATAGAGATGCCCCGAGGTTTTGAGAGAGAGAGGAAGAGAAAGATTTAAGAAAATGAGGAGCGTTAAATAAAATATAAACAGAAACAGGGGAAGGGAAATACAAATAAAAAATAGGGTGAGATAAACGGAGAAAAGGATAAGAGAGAAGGAGAAACAAAGAGAGAGAGAGAGAGCATTGACGTATAGAGATAGTGGTTTCACGGGGGTGCGTTAAATGTACTCTACACCAGGTATCAGTATGCTAAAATCACCTATAATTATACCAAAGAGACCAGAATAGAAAAAATAATCTAGGTCTCCAGCTATCAGATAGCCAAGATCTTTTCCGAGGTAAAATGATAGTCATGGTGTAGCGGTTCTGACTCTCGGTTCTGAATCAGAGGGTCGTGTGTTCGAATCCCACCATGGCCTAGCGTCCTTCGGCAAGGCGTCAATCCACAATTCGCAACTCTCCACCCAGAATTTAAATGGGTACCCGGTAGGATGCGAAAGCCTATGTAGTATGTCTAGTGAATGTGTCTTGGAACTCTTGTTGGAATGCTCCCCAGGGAGTGGAGAAGGTGCATTAATTTTATGCGGGCATTCCAGGATCCGATGACCGGGGTAATATTATATTTGTAAAGCGCTTAGAGACGTCGTTCTGATGTATTAAGCGCTATATAAAAGTGGATTATTATTATTATTATCAATACAAAAAAGTTCACGAAATCTGTATCTGTCATTTCCAAAAGCAAGATGTCTTAACTATCATATTCATAATCATAATTCATAATTCCTAATCACATAAGTACGGTAGATCTCTAAAGATTTAATTAAATTATATTTTTATTTTGCAAAGAAAATAATCGAATTATCTAAATGCAATGCCAAACTTGATTTGTTTCCATCATTATTTTTGTCAGTAATTCGTGTAAAAGAACATAAAAACTGTTGACAACCAATTACTATTATCATATATCATTATTTGTATCATTATCATCGTCATCATCATCGACGTCGTCGTTATCACCATTGCCAACTCCTTAAATACCATCACCACCATATCAGAATTCAATATTCTGCATTTTTCATTTCGCACTTTCTTTCAGTATAACCTGAAATATGGTCTATTCAGCATGTGTACTGCAGTTATACCAACAAAATCCCTGACAAAACACCGATTAAAATTAATACGTTGTTTCGAATGGCACATCTTCGGTCGATTCTCTTTAATGTGACTGCGGCATAAAGTTTGGATTTCAAAAGCCATTATCTTAACAATGGACTCGTACAAACGTGCAACTACTTACGGAGCCTGTGCTATTTCAAAAGTCATTAACTCTCTAAAGTGGCCACGTTGATCCTAATGAAATAGGGAGGCCATTATCTTCAGTTGACAAACGACATATCAATTTGTTAAAATGAATAGGCTTTCCCCATTAGCTTTGGGGTTTGCAAAGATGTAATATATAAAATGGTAAACACCATGCCCAGGTACCCTGCTTAGTAGTTGTCATAGAAACTAGAGTGCAAACGTCATCAAAACGCACTTCTGGTTTGCGTTTCATCATGTTCATAAAGCTGTTCGTTAGCTGTACGCTCGGTCTCATGGAACACCCACCAGATCTTTAAAAACAAAACTGATTCAAAATGGAAAACGTCAAAAAACGTGAAAAATTTTTTTTTGTCTGTCATGCGTCATGATTTTTTAAAAACATATATATATCTCCTTTTAGGACAATGGCAATTAAATGAAATTTGTAAACTGTTTTCTATCAATATATAATTTTTTCTCTAAAAAAGGGTTCATTGAACGATAAACAGAAAAGTCTACTGCTACAGCAGCGACACAAACGAAAACTGACTCTAAAAAATGATATATAATTTTAGAAATGTTTACACTTTTCATTAAACTAATAACCTGGATGCTCACATAGCTTACACGCTTACAGTTTCTAATTAAGATCCATGTTTGGTCGTAACAGAATGGCAAAGTTACATTGAAATAGAAAAGAAGTGATTTTAATCGTTATTAAAATGTAATGCGATATTTAATCAAAATATTTTAGTTTATCCCATCAGAACAAGAATTATCATTGCTTCGGTTTTTGTCTCACCTGCATAGCAGAGTGAGACTATAGGCGCCGCTTTTCTGAGGGCGGCTGTGGCGTCATCACCAAATCTTAACCGAAGGTTAAGTTTTTGAAATGACAGCATAACTTAGAAAGTATATAGACCTAGTTCATGAAACTTGGCCATAAGGGCAATCAAGTATTACTAAATATTCTGCCTGAGTTTCAGGTCACATGACCAAGGTCAAAGGTCATTTAGGGTCAATGATCTTAGACCATGTTGGGAGAATCAACATCAAAATCTTAACCTAAGGTTAAGGTTGTGAAATGTCATCATAACTTAGAAAATATATGGACCTAGTTCATGAAACTTGGACATAAGGTTAATCAAGTATTACTGAACATCCTGTGCGCATTTCAGGTCACATGATCAAGGTCAAAGGTCAATGAACTTTGGCCATGTGGGGGGGGGGGTATCTGTTGAATTACCATCATAACTTCGAAAGTTTATGGATCTGATTCATGAAACTTGGACATAAGAGTAATCAAGTATCACTGAACATCCTGTGCGAGTTTCAGGCCACATGATCATGGTCAAAGGTCATGTAAGGTCAATGAACTTTGGCCAAGTTGGGGGTATTTGTTGAATTGCCATCATAACTTTGAAAGTTTATTGGTCTAGTTCATTAAACTTGGACATAAGAGTCATCAAGTATCACTGAACATCCTGTGCGAATTTCAGGTCACTTGACCAACGTCAAAGGTCAATGAACTTTGGCCATGTGGGGGGGGGGGTATCTGTTGAATAACCATCATAACTTTGAAAGTTTATGGATCTGATTCATAAAGCATGAGCATAAGAGTCATCAAGTATCGCTGAACATCTCATGCGAGTTTCAGGTCACATGACCAAAGTTAAGGGTCATTTAAGGTAATTGAACTTTTGCCATTTTAGAGGTAATTATTAGATTGCTGTCATAACTTTCAAAGTTTATAGATATTGTGTATAAAATGTGGATATAGGGGTAATCAAGTATCACTGACAAGTTTTAGGTCACATTTACAATGGCGTTTTTTGTGAATAATTATTTTATATTAGTTTTCAAAGTCAGCACTGCTGCTATATTAAGTCGCGTGATGCAGGTGGGACCGCCAGAGGCATTCCACTTGTTTGTTATAAAATATATTGCAAATCACCTTGTCTTTCTCATTTCATATTCATACCATATTGAGACGTTCTTCAATTTGAATTTCCAGCTGACTACAAACCTATTACTGTCGTTGGATTATGGGTAAGGTAGTTGACACTCAAGATCATAACTTAAGTTGTGAAAACTAATTAGAAAAAATGATAATAATGCGAAAACATTTTGGGAAATCATAAGATACACTTTCTCTCTCATAAACAAAAGAAAAATATTTGAAGGAACTTATTTGACACAAAAGGGTACCATCAGTTGATCGTCTTCTGCTCGTGTGTTAATCAGTTTATTGTGCATTTGCAGTAAATACATGTAGATTGCCCAGTGGAATGGTTCAAAACATCATTAAAGGGATGGTCCGGGCTGAAAATATTTATTTCTAAATAAATAGAGTAAGATTCACAGAGCAAAATGCTGAAAATTTCATCAAAATCGGATAATACATAACGAAGTTATTGAATTTTTAAAGTTTATCAATACTTTGTGAAAACAGTTATGTGCACATTGTCATGAATATTCATTAGGTGGGCTGATCATGTCACATCCCACTTTCCTTTTTCTTATGTTGTTACAAGATATAATGAATGTTTAATTTTTTCATACATGTGTAATGTGTCTCCATTATGATGAAATAAGTTGTGGCATTAAATATCTAATGCACTTAATCAGTTGTCAATCCAATTATTTTAGTTCTTGGTAGAATTTTTTTGAATAAACCTAATTTCATATAATAAAATACAAAATAACAAGTGGGGATATGACATCATCAGCCCACCTAATGAATATTCATAAAGACATGCGTAGAACTAATTCACCGGAGTAATGCAAATCGTTAAAATTCCATAACTTCGTTATTTGTTATCCGATTTTGATCAAATTTTCAGCATTTTGCTTTGTGAAATTTACTCTATTTATTGAGATATAAATATCTCCAGCCTGGACTATCCCTTAAAAATGTTTAGCTTTAAACTGTTATATATTATATATCATTGCAAGAAGTTCCAAGAACGTTTAGAAAGAGAGAAAAAATAATCTCCATGCTACAATCATGACAATAACAACTTATATCGACATACAAGATGACAGTTGCGAGGCAGAATTCCTGTCCTTTATTTAAAAAATTGAATTGTTTTCAACCTCCTATATTTACATCTTCTTGTTTAAAATATCTGACTTCTAAAGAAAGAGTAGCTAGAGACGTGAACGTGATTTTCGCGTCAATTATTGCACGTTTCTTGTGAACTTTGCCGATGTCTGCATTTCAGTTTCCATTTTCTTGATGATTGCGTGGCTCTAAGATACCCATGTCCTGCAATATATAATTAAAAAATCTCGTTAGTTTGTCTCACGTGTGTGCAGGTCTGATTTTCACGTGCTCAGGTGGCCCTGATCCTAGCCAACGATATTTTTTCAGGTACATGTATCTTTTTATGGCCAAAGAACGTGAAGCAAATCAAGAATGGAATATGATATTACCACGACATACTATCAATCATGCACGTGCGTTGCACGGATAATCAACGGGTTATGATTTTTTTATTTGGGTCTGAAAGGGATTTCAAATATTGGTTTCTACAGTTCTTGAAGGACAATTCCACCCCTAACAAAATGTTGATTTGAAAAGAGAAAAATCAAGCAAGCATAAAACTGAAAATTTTATCAAAATCGACTGTAAAAAATAAGAAATTTATGACATTTCAAAGTTTCGCTTTATCACAAAATAGTTAAATGCACATCTTGGTTGGTATGCACATCAGGGACGGATGACATTATCCACTCACATTTCTCTTTTCTTTTCTGATCTACAAGCCATCGATTGGCAAAGTGTATATACATGTAGTGATGTTAATCATTCTCTTCTTCAATTCCAAACAATATTTTCTTCATTGTGTAATTTTCATGCCCCTATTAGGAAAAGCCGTATTAAGAAACACCGAAAACCTTGGATAAATACTGAAATTATTGATCTAATTCGTAAACGAGACAAATTGAAAGATAAAGCGACTCGAAAGCGTACGCGCGCAAATTGGAAAGCTTATAGAAAGAGTAAAAATTATGTCACTTACAAAATAAAGCAAAACAAACGTAAAACATTCCAAAAGAAAATTAAAGATTCAAAAGGAAATGTGAAGAACACGTGGAAAAACCTTAACATATTGATACCACGTAAGAATAAAAATACAAAAATTCAATGCTTGATAGTTGATGAGAAAGAAATTCATGAGACTAAAAAAATTTCACAGACATTGAATGATTTTTTCGTAAAGGTAGGCCCTAGACTTGCCGATACAATCGACAGTACAGGGTCTGCAAATGAAAATAATAATGCAATGCAATTTCACCCGCACTCGTTAGTTCATATCTTTCAACTTGTCCCAGTAACTGTAAGCGAAATAAAGAAACAATTATTGAAAATGTCTAGTGGCAAAGCGATGGGATGTGATATGATACCAATGAAACTTATAAATATAGCGATACCATGTATAACTGAACCCTTGGCACATATTATAAATGTGTCTATTACTACTGCATGTGTACCTACGGAGTGGAAAAAGGCAAGAGTTAGTGCCTTACATAAAGGCGGTGCAAATGAACCTTCTAATTTCAGGCCAATTTCGATATTACCTATTTTATCTAAGCTACTAGAACGTATAGTGTTTGATCAATTGTATGAATACTTGAACAGGAACAATTTGATTAATGACTACCAATCTGGCTTTCGGCCATTACATTCTACAGCAACGGCATTACTCAATACAACAGATGAATGGCTAAAAAGCTTTGATGAAGGCAAATTAGTATGCTCTGTCATGCTAGACTTAAAAAAAGCATTCGACACGGTTGATTTCGAATTGCTTATCCAAAAATTAAAGCAATATGGAATTGGGGATCACTCAATTGAATGGTTTACAAGTTACTTATATGGAAGATGCCAGAAAACGACAGTGCATGGTATATCATCTGATTTATTACCCATTAAATCTGGAATCCCTCAAGGGTCCATTTTAGGGCCGCTTCTTTTCATTTTACATATTAATGATCTACCTTTAGTTCTTAGAAATTGCAAAATAAGTATGTATGCAGATGACACTATTTTATATTATGCAAGTAACAACTACTCTGATCTAGAAAACAAAATCAATGAAGATTTGCAAAATGTGAAACGATGGCTTGATCACAATAAGCTTAGTTTGAATATCAAAAAAACTGAATATATTGTCCTAGGAACTAGAAATCGACTGAAACTATTCAAAGATGAATCGTTAAATATTCACATTGATGGAACCCCCCTAACAAGAGTTACCCAGTGTAAACATTTAGGAGTAATTTTAGATGAAAATCTGTCATGGGGAAAACACATTCAAAATGTGCAGAAGAAATGTAGTAGCGGTTTGTTTATGCTAAAATCGATACGAAGTATGGTTGACAAGGATACAATGATTCTAGTCTATAACGCCCTGATTTCATCTCATTTGTCATATTGTGATATAGTATGGGGAAATTGCGGCAAATGTTTAAAAGATAACCTCCAAAAGATTCAAAATCGGGCAGCTCGCGTTATCAATAATACCGCCTGGGATTCATCCGGAAACGAAAATCTAAATGAACTAAATTGGGATACACTTGAAAAGAAAAGGAATGAAAGTGTTGCAATAAAGATGTTTAACATACTCAATAACTTAGCCCCTTCATATCTAATCAATAGATTTTCCCTTAAAGAAAGATCACATAACACAAGAAGTGGGAATCTCAATTTGGAAATAATGCAAATAAAGTCTGAATCTGCAAAGCGCATGTTTATGTACAGAGGCGCCAGTATGTGGAACTCATTACCCACTAATATTCAAGCGGCACAAACGAAACACAATTTCAAAACAGGACTAAAGAGATTATCTGTGTGATATGGATCACAATGACTATTTTTCTGTTTAATTTTCTGTCCCCAGTACATGTATTATTTTCCAACCATTTCATATGTTTTGCTTTTATATGGCATGAGTATTAACTATATACGTTTTATAATTAATTTCAGTGCATGTTTAGTTATCATAAATTTTCTAGACATTTTTGTATGTTTAGTTTTTATCATTGATAAATCATGACTTGTATTCATTTTCTTGTACTTGTTTGTCCATTATAGAAACATGTATTTACTTTGACATTTTACTTTACCATGTACACATTTACTATTACCATGTATGCACCGCTTTGTTCCAATTTACCGATAGATATTTCATGTTGTAAATTATTGATGTTTTTGAAAACGGTATATAATTTCTTCGTCTTTTTCTTACTATCATTGTTATTCTTTTTCTTCTTCTTCTTTTCTTCTTCTGTTATCTTCTCTGTTGTCTTTTCTCTTTTTCGTCTCCCTCTCACTTTTCCCTTCTTATTTTTCCTTTTTTTTTCTTCTCCTCCCCTCCTCTTCACGTTTCAATGATTGTCTGTAATATTTCATTGATGCTCCTTTTCCATATATATTGTTCGTTATACACTGATTTTAAAATGTTTACTTTGTCAATTGTATGTTCCACACGGCCCCAATGGAAATCAGTCTGTGAACTGTTTGGGCTTTTTAACCGTGTATAAATAAAATAAATCTTATCTTATCTTATCTTATCTTATATGAAATATGTAAAATGTTAATTTTCTCTTCATTGTCATGTGAAACAAAGTGGTTTTCCTCCCTTAACATGTGAAAATCCCATTGTGTTAATATTTTGTGGTCCAGGCGCGTAGCCAGGGGGGGCGGTGGGGGCGGTCGCCCCCCAAAAAAAACGTCCCCAAAAATAAAAAAAAGAAGGGAAAAAAGAGAGGAGAAAAGGAAAAGGGAAGAAACGTAGCTTTGTGTTTTTTTTTCTTTTTATTCTTTATTTTTTTCTCAAAAGAGAGACTCCTTCACTAACTTTTGCTCTAAATTTATATATGAATTTTGCTTCCGCGCTGCGCGCGGTTAAATGACAATATTGAAGATCTCCATTGTTTCCCCCACCCTTTCTCTAACCCTGTTTTTCCACCTCAGCTATATGTGTTTCTTGCCAGTTAAAGTTCAAATGTATACATTAGGGCATGGAATTAGAGTGAGGTTAGGCCGAAGTATATGAAGTTATCTTTTTTTAATTGATCGCGCAACTTCTGGTCGGGTCGGCTCCGGGCGGGTAGAATCTTTATATCAATTTCTGCCGTCACCTCCATAAAGTCAACTTCTCCCGCTTTTCAGCTCATTACTAAACAACCATAATTTTGGGGCAAACATGTTCCTAATTTAAAAAGAGGAAGGTATAAAATTCGTGTCGTATTAAATTAAAAAAAGTACAATATTTTTTTATCAAATTCTATTAAACTTCATGTCATTTCCCTGCACATTCATCTCCTGTCCTGTTTTGCGCCCTCAGTTTGAAATTTTGAATGACACTTAAGTTTCTTTATAATTCAAAATGAAGCGCTTCATGATAAGTCAAAGAAATTAGGCATTCTTTTTTTTTTATAATTTCAATAAATCACAGAAGTTTCAACTTTTTGCGCACTTTTTTCCTTGTAATGAAGTTCAATAATCTTAGAAAATTAATTGAATTAGAGCCGATGGGGTATTGGAGATATCTGCATTTGATGAAACGTCCGCCCTTTGAAATTTCAAAGTTTCGTTGCTCTGCGCGGGGAGGAATATCTTCCTTCCGGCATATACACTTCTTCTCCTCTGTTTTGCGAGTTAAAGATATGCACTGTCGCTAAATTGTTTGTAATCAAATCTGATCTTTCAAAGGGAAGTATTCAATATATGTTTGAGAATACCGTTTTCTCGGGACCTTTTTCATGGCAAAAAATTGATAAAATGTTTTAGCTTCCGCGCTTCGCGCGGGGTTATTATTAATTTAATTTCCTCCATTGTATTCCTTTTTTGTGCGTTCACAATCTTTTTTAAAAAGAAGGTTCAAAATCACAATATAGTCAACTGAATTGGAGCTGATATAGGTACTAGAGACAAGAGAGACGGCTCCTTTTCATTTTAATTTATGAAACACCAAAAGCTTCGCGCTTCGCAAGGGAGGGGGAAACTCCCCCTCCCTGCACCCACCCCCTAGGGAGCGCGCTTCGCGCGCTCTGTAAGTGTTGGCACGCTTCGCGTGCATTTACCGCCCCCTCCAAAATGAAATCCTGGCTACGCGGTTGGTTCAGTTGCCCCTTATTGTTAAATCTGTAAAAATTGAAATAATATACAATTCAAACAATAAAAATCAAAGAAAATATTGAATGAGGGACATCACCAACTCTCTCATTTTCTTCTTATTCTTCCTATTCTTCTTCTAATTCTTCTCTTTCTACTTATTCTCCTCACTCAAGTTTTCTGTACAATTTTCCGTCAGCTCCTGAAATAGAGATGCATTCGTTATACCTTGTTATTTGCCAATTTGTATTATAAAAAAGCTTGTTAAAAATGCTTTAAGCTAGTAAATGGAAGCCACTGGGATCTTCACAAAAGGTCTCGAAGGAGGCTGGCTTCTGCAGGTTTAAATTGACCTAATTCTATCATAGAGCAAATTATCCCAGGGGGCCGTTTCATAAAGCTTATATCAATGATCGCAGAACATTTTTCTACGATTGATTCCATTGACTACAATGTACAAGCAATGGTCAAAATCAAGCGTACAATTAATCGATAGCCTTTGTGTTACGGGGCCCAGGAAGCATCAATCGCCGTCTCGGGGGGGGGGGGGGCTAAGGTTGGATGAGAGCTCACTAATTGACATTTTAACTCCCTTTGGCTAGGGTATTCTGAGATGACATCGATGATGCACCTTATCATTGTTTTCCATCCTTCATTCGTACACTTATAAAAGATCTCATGTAAGAAGAGAACATTACATTTCATTAAAATCGAATTTCCGTTCAAATATAGTCGATCGTTCCCGATCCTGTTATGGTTTGTGTTGGAATACGACAGCTAAATCATGAAAAGGATGATGGGAAATCGGGTTACAGTCATTTTAATCATGTTATTATTACCTATATAGATTTATCGATTTTGTTTGAACCTATCCCAGGCTAATCGTTCCTATAAAATGTTCAACGCTGTGGATTTTCGATCAAAATCAAATTTCAAATTAAATCCTGAAATGTGTGGGCTCAAAATTTGTTGTATGGTCATTTTAATCTAATTTGTCTTTTTCCGTAATCATAATCATCGATCACATTGCATTTTCCATTCACCATCCATAATGCTTTGTTTCTTCGTTTCTAACACTTTTATCTGGAAATTATTGATTCCGCTAAATAAATCAATGTCGGAAATATATCAACAAAAAGGGAAAACATATGAAGATGCAAATTGAGGATTTTTGTAACCCATTCCATAATTCCTTATATAGGCTTTTGGTATATGGTTTGTGACAAGAGCAATTGAAGAAGGGGATGTTTTTAATCTAATTTAATGAAATCTTTTTCTATTTTATTTCTGTATGAGATTGAAATAAAAAGGCATCTTCTGATTTGATAGTTTGATATTCAAACCACTAAGCCCCCAGCCTGCCCTAAGACAATGTATAATATTAGGAAGATATTAATTCCCGATTTGATTTCAAAATAGAAGCATTACTTGATATGAGTCTTTTTTATTATTTTCCTGCTTATATGAAAAAAGGAGCGTCTGTAAAGAAGACAACATAAACGCCCTCTTTTATGTTCAGTAACGATTTTTTTTTATTCACATTCATTCCACATTCAAATTCACATTTTTTTATTAGTATTTGCGCTTCTTATTTACATTCATAATCACTTTCAAATTCACATTCATTTTCACAATCACATTTACGTTCTGATTCACACTCTCATTAACATTCACGTTCACATTCGCAATCATATTTACATTCACGTTCAGATTAACATTCTCATTTATATTCACATCCAAGTCCACATTCACAATCATATTCACATTCACAGCTATGTTCTCATTCACATTTTGCATTGATATTTGTAGTATTATTTGTATTCAGAATTACATTCAAATTCACCTTTACATTCACATTCACAATCATATCCAGATTCACATTTATAAATCACATTCACATTTTACATTGTCATTTGCAATCTTATTTGCATTCAAAGTCACATACAAATTCACTTTTTACACATTCATGTTAACATTAACATTTGCAATCATGTTCTCATCCACATTCACGTTAGTATTCATATTCACATTTTGCATTACATTTGCAATCTAATTTTCATTTTAAAGTAACATACAAATTCACTTTTACATTCACGCTTACATTCACGTTCACAGTATAATTCAAACTTAGATTTACATATTGGATTGGCATTTGCATTCGTATTTGCATTAAAAATCACAACCTATCCCCTTTTCCAATCACAGTTGTAGTCGTTTTCATATTCAGATTAAAATTCACATTCACAATCATAAGAGCTTGAGTGGATCCAACGCATATACAGTGCACGGCTTCAAATCCAATTGAACGTGTGTGTGTGAGAGTTTCCTTGAATAGGGATCTATGAATGCTTTTGAGAGAAATACATTTACTGTAAAAGTACCTTTATATTCCGCAGTTTTTTCAGACTTTTGTTTTTTAATTACTCAAACACCATGAAAGTTACAATAATAAATCCCCTCTGTTCAATGTTACCAAATGTTTTCATTAAGTCTACTTTTATTATGTCCTTATTCAAAAACAAAGTGTTATTCTCATTAATTTCTGAATTTCTGCAAAATATGTCTCTTATCGGAGAATGTTTGACTTTTTAGGAACACATATTTTATTTAAAAATAACAAACAATGATATTCATTGAGGATATACTTAAACTGTTTTTGGTTCACGGTTGATGTATAAATCAAATTAAGGAGAGTATTTTTTCCAGGAGTGCAAAGTAATTAGGAACTTTCCCATTCGTCGAGTCATCGTAATTATTTTTTTTACAAGTTCAGTCTATTGATCACCTTATACTCACACGATGGGAAACTAACGAGTCATAATTATTAAAGTGGAAAGTTCGCTTTTAAAAGAGTAATGTCGAATTTTGTATTGTCACATAAAGGTTGTTTCTGAGTGTAATACAATCGACTTATTGTGGAAAATGAGTGAATAAACCAAAATTGAATGATGGATGTTTACAAAATTCGTTGAAAAAATAAGGTGACACCTGAAAATGGCATAAGCATATATGGTTGGAATTCATATACAAAATCTGCAAGTATCAAAATGTAATGATTAACAGAAATTATCTCAAATAGAGAAAAAATAGTGAAAAACGATTGATTTTATCTCGATGTATTGTGTTTTTTTTAGAGATATTTCATTAAATGACTGAATTTTAAGTTGAATATTTTAAATCGATATAATTTTATTTCAACTTCTGTTTTTCGTAGTGGTTGATTTCAATTCCTAATCAAGTTTTAAAGAAGGGAATTTGTACCACAAATATGGTGCAAACATTTGGTTTAATGTTTTTTTTAATCTAATTGTCTCAATATGTACATCTATCGGAAACGTTTTAAAGTAGTGAAATTATGAGCAATGATTCAAGACGGCGTTTAATGAATAATAACTATATCGTTCTTCACACATCGGTGTTGATTTTTATTGTGTTTTCTCAATATCGCTTTTCAACGTATCCAACGTCTTTCTTTTGATTGGTAATTATTGGACGAATTGGCATTAGACGAATTTGAAATAAACCCTCACACATATACCAACCAGGAAATATGTCCCAGTTGGTTTTAGATTTCACATAATGGAATATGATCCGACTGAAGAGGATCCGGAAGAAACTGATATTATCCACTACCAAGAATCGGACACCCTTTGAGAACACTGATGTG
This sequence comes from Lytechinus pictus, assembly GCF_037042905.1. Classification (NCBI taxonomy): domain Eukaryota; kingdom Metazoa; phylum Echinodermata; class Echinoidea; order Temnopleuroida; family Toxopneustidae; genus Lytechinus; species Lytechinus pictus. The sequence continues at coordinate 11,197,053 of NC_087247.1, read as the reverse complement.
GAATAGGTTTACAGTGCATCGACCATAGTGCGCAAAAGAGAGATGATTAAAATTGAAAAAGGAGCAGGCAGGAGAAACTGAGAAGATACACGCAGATATATAATGTGTAAAATATTGCGACCCATCGAAATGCTGAGAACATGAAGAAAGATATCAATTTCCTAAATATATTTAGAGTGGAGTGAATAGATGTATTTCACAGCAGGATATAAAAGACTCGGTCGATAGAAGGAGATATGTATCATATTGATTATCACAAAGTAGAATGCTCAAAGCACTAATCGATAAGATTGTTTGATTTAAGTACATAGACAGGTCTCTGTGTAGAAATATAATGAGTGAGATGTGTTAATGTATTCATTCTCGAGTAATTTCCTATGATGAGGCTGTGTTTGTACCTGTATATGGGTACGTGGGGCTGTGTGTGGGTGAGTACGTCCATTATTTTTTGTAAAGAAACACAAAAACATAGATATTGATAAGGAGATCAATATTTTAATGAACACGAGTTTCGGAAAAGAGGAGCTCAAAGAAATCGGAGGAACTGGAACCGATCAAAACATAGCTAGTAGAACGATTTTACAGATTGGAACCCAAATCTGTTACCTCAATGATTCTGTTCATGTATAGCGACCTTAAAAAGTGAGAAAAGGGAACAACATATTTCGTTAAAAGCAAATGAGAGGGAAAAGATCATTCTAATAATGAAATTATTGATATGGATAAAGCGTTGATCCCTTTATCTTATCGCTAGAATTTGATATTAGACCCTCGATATATCATTCCAAGCGGAAATAACATATCCTGTTTAAATCATATCAATAAAGAAAATCGATTTTGTGTGATTGGTATCACAATAAAAACGGATCGCATTTTGCTCATTTTCTAAAAATGTGAATGAACAGTTTGGGTTTTTTTTTTCAGGATCGATTAACTCTATAAGAATAATACAAATATAACAATTTTGGATAATTGCAAGCCTTAATTTTGGAATAAAGGCTAATTTTAGTTTGAAATCACAGCCAACCGTGCGATTGCTATGACGTCATTACGACTATATATTTCTAAGGATGAGAGCATAGTCACAGATTTGAACACAGTAAAATATTCCATGTATCATTATTAGCATCAAATTCAACTACGTTTTTTTTTTCCTCCAAAAATCTGGTCGGGGAGCAATTGTAAAGTCTGCGGTATAGAAATGCCTGTCTAGGGCGACAGTCACACCACTGAAACTGACTCCAAACCGACCGATGGTATGTCATTGGAAATAGCGTAATAACTTCTTCCCAGTCCGGTATCGGGTTTGATGGTGCGATTGGGACATAATGCCTACGTATAAATCGCAATATTAAAGGCAGCAAAAGTGCCCATTGATTTGATACACTAACGTATTGCTCAGCAAAATGTATTAAAGTAATTTTTTCAATGTGGTATGAACTATATCCATTCAGTTCAATGTTTTCTTCTTCGGATTTTAATTGTAATTGATCCAATTCACCGACTAAATCGATCGTAAAACTTGGTTTTCATTCGCGAAAAAACATGTTTTCTTCTTATTTGGGGTGTTTTTTATATTTATTCGCCAAAACGGAAGGGGGAATTATACGTCAATTGGCAGGAAATTAGACTCAAAAGGGTGGGTAATTATTATACATGTAATACCTAGAACATTCAAAGATATTTTTTTAATGAATTTTTTTTTTTTTTTTTTTTTTTGGGGGGGGGGTGATATCGCTCAACTGTTAAAACTATGCATTGCTCAAATCAAAGTATGCCTATATATATATATATATATATATATATATATATAGCTTTATAAAAATTCTATAATGTGAACTGTCATTCTATCACTTGACGTGTTAAAGGAACCCAAATATTATTGACCATTTTTATTTGACTGCATGAATTGGAATTAGCGCCCTCTTTCGTTCATTTGTCCTTTTCCATAATGAGTGTGTATTGAACCACTGGTATTGAACACGTCCTGGGTTGGGGCGGGTAGCCACTGATGGGAAGCAGTGGCGACCGCCACATTATCTTTCAAGCAGTGAAGAAAAAATTATGGCTAGCCGACATAGGTTTTTGCCTCCTTATCCAAAGTAAAACGATGTTTACTATATCATTATATGATTTTTACAGTAGTTGTTCAACAGTTTAAACTGCTGTGTTTTATTTACTGAAGATCGGATATTACACATTTAACTTTTGTTGTTTAAGATTTTAAACACTTCAGATTTTAAACCGTATACAACTACTGTTTAAGTTCATGAACAGCATATTTACTCTGTGCGCTTGATAATTTTCGCCATCTGCCTTTGAAACTGGCCGATGCAGGGGGGGGGGGCAAAATTTGTAATGAAAAATCTTTTTCGTGGATGAAATGTCCTTAATTTTTGTTAAAACCCCTTTAATTGTTTTGTTTTGCTTGTCAAATTTTTTCGTGGACAAAATGTCCTTAAAGGAGAATGAAACCCTTGAAACCAGCTGAATCCATATCAAAGAGAAAAATCAAAAAAACATACTGTTGAAAGTTTGAGGAAGATTGAATGAATAATAAGAAAGTTATGAGCATTTGAATATTGAGATCACTAATGCCATGTAGATCCTCCAATTGGCAATGCGACCAAGATCTGTGATGTCACACACGTACAACTCCCTCATTACTTTAGTACTTATTTCACTTATATTCTCACTTTTATAGAGTCTATCACAAGGTGAGGTGTTCTCTTTATGAGAGGACAAGTACAGAGGTTTCACAACATTATACCATTGATGAATCGTTTGTCATATGATTAGAATGAGCAAAAAGATATGTTTTGGGGTATATTTTCAGTGTCCAAAAGGGGAGAGTTGTTCATCTGTGACAGGATCTCCATAGCATTAGTGATCTCGACGTTCAAATGCTCATAACTCTTCTATTGCTAGTCCTATTTTACTCAAACTTTTGTTGATCTTATTCTTTGATTTTTCTGCTTTCACAAAAGCTAACTTGCTCCAAGAGTTTCATTCTCCTTTAAGATTTTGTTAACTCCCCCTCCCTTTTTGTTTTGCTTGTCTAATTTTCCTCGGAAAATGCCCCCCCCCCCCCTCCTGAAAAATCCTGGATACGCCCCTGGTCTTTGGTATACATGACTGCAACCTAAACTTTAGATCAGGAATAGTCATGAGATACTAGGTATAGGCCTTGATTCGTATACCAGTTAGAATATGTGTCTGCATGCGGTAAATTCCCCATCCATGAATTCATAATAGTAAATGGCCCAGCCCTGTTAAAATATTGATATGCTTTATTTGCTCTGTCAAACTCGAAAGGTCGCACGATATTGAACAACGGAAAAAAAGCCTGAAAATTAAATACAGCCATGTTTGAAAAAAGTGCCTCAATGTAAATAAAAATGATGCATGCTTTTGATACGAAACAGTATTGTTTCTATATTTGTTCATCCGGTACATAGGCTTCAGTCGGAGGAAGTGACTGGAAATCGTTAGAAACATATTCTACACTATTCATTCTTTTTTTTTTAAGTCCTCGTTGTACACTTGCCTCACTTCCTCTTATATTTGCTTCACTATACATGCCATAATTCGTATTATATTCTACACTATTCATTATTTTTAAAAACATCATTGTATTATATTCTACACTATTCATTCTTTTTAAAATCATCACTTGCCTCACCTCACCATATTCTACAATAATCATTCTATTTTAATAAAAACCAAGTTCTTAGAAATTCAACATCATATAATTTCAATATCACTTCTATTTTCCCGCACTTTTTCATATATTCACAACCCCTCCCCGAATATGCTTCCCTCTCTCTCCTCCACTCCCTCTATTTCTCTATCCCTACCCCTAATTTCCATGCACATATTACCATTTTTTAACGGTTAACGGTGACTTGACATATTGTTTTTTTTATAGAAGTTTGTATGAAATAGTATGTACTGCACTAAGAACTGACATGTATAAGATTGAAACTTTATTTACCACAATCTTCATAAAAAAACATACGTATAACACAAGTGAGTATATTTAAGAATAGTGGAAGGATCACTGAAAAGTGACAAAGAACTTATAAATTAATGATCCTGAAATTAACACAAAACAACACAATTAAAAAAAACCAAATGCAGTCAGGAAATACAGAACGAACAAACATAACATGTATACAATTGTATCTATATCAGTATTACTATTAGTATTAGACTTTCTGCATTAAAAATAATTTAAAAATAATTTCAATATCCTGAGAAGATGGCATTTTGTGGAATTTCGTATCCCACGGAAGTCTCTGATTGATCATCGCCGAGTCATGATAAATTTGTCATACTGCTCTCATCAAAACCAACTTGATGTCAGTATAAAATTCCCATCTAACTATCTGAGAAATGGGACAATGTTATATATTGATTATTATACGTGAAACCATGCACCAAAAGCTTTCAGCGCCTAACAAAATAATATCTTAAAAATAATGTTCTTTCATCTAGAATAAAGTGTCAAACAGGGCCCGATTTTTTTTTTACCAAAACCGAGTACAAAAACGTAAAAATGACCATCTGATTATTATTTTTGCATGGTAAGCCCCCCTGCCACTTTCAAAACCGTTCCGCGGCCCCTGTTAAAAACGTACTGTACACTTTAATGTTACTAGAATTGACTTGTATAGCCTATGTTTAGTCATCAACAGGGTCCTGACTTTCATGTCAATCACTAAAAACAGACATTACTGCAAAACAAGAAGGGAAAACTCATATGTTAATTTTATCAATTAATTATTGCGATGTAATCACCGTACTCGGAAATAACAATAGATTGCTCCACAGGTCAGAATTATTTGTAGCTGCTGATGTTTTCAGTTGGTTGTTTTGTTTTGACTTTTCTCAGGATGTGACGTCTCGATATATCTTGCATTTCCGAGAAATATCATGAATGAATCACCGAAACAGGACCAATTACACGACTGTCATGAATGAATTGAAAAATGATACATTACCATGCAGGCAACAGTTTTTACTACATTTGCTGGTTGGGCTGTTTCACGTTCTCACCCTCTAAAACACAGTTTACAGTTTTTTCATGAATATTGTACATAAAGTTATTATAGGAACCCAAAACTGAAATATAAGTTTTAAAATGAAGCTTCCAAGTGAGTTATCAAAGTATAATTCCTATATATTTACATTTACAGAATTTACATAATTTACAAACCACATACTTAAACAAAAAAAACGAATCAAGGTGCTGAGACAAGTACTACACGTTACCAATCCAATTTAATTTCGTCTTTATTCACATAAAAATAAATGAACGAGTCTAAACAAAAATAAAACCAATCATATAAAATCAAACAAATAAAACAAAACAGTATTGACCGCGACAGCACGTACTGGTGTTTTCAACTTACACATCCAAATACAATCAGAGTGAAAATATTTGTAAAAAAATACATATAATAAAACCATACAGTCATATAAGTATTGTAGTGATTACATAATGAAAATCTGGATCCACCCTTGAACCTCACCAACGAAGAGGTATTCATGAGTAATGTTGAAATCATCACATTCTACATGACCAGGTGTATGAAACATAACTCGTCATCACAACAACGGTTATATTTATTTCAAATCAGGCAGACAGAATACAAACGTGAGTCACCCATTTGGTAGGTACAGTATACCAGCATTTTCCCGCCTTGTTAGTCATGATAGTCATGACTGAGATATCATACGCTCATGGCCATGTCCGTATATACGATGATCAATAGACGCATTCGTCATAGCACTAAAATGTTATGATCAATAACGTCCTTGCGTGCATCACCATTATTAGAGCGCCTTGGAAATATATATCTATTTGCTGGATCTATTTCTAAAAGATGACTAATGATTTATACATTTATTTTTTATAGATCGACGTTTGAAAAATAGGCCTACTTCAAATGATTTTTATAGGCATTAAACACACCTGAAATTCATTCTGGAAATCTATTTATAGCATTGACTCAGAGTACAGCATAATGATAGGTAATACTTCGATTGTGGATGTATAATGTCTAAATTGAAGATAAATAATTTACTAGTATCACTAATAATTAAAGGAACATCATTGTAAAAAAATAAGGAAATTAACAGATTTAAAACAAGTCGGAGAATGATTGATATATTTCATTTCATGCATGGCATCAACAAGTGTATTGGTTTTTTTTTTCAACCAGTAATATTATGTCTACATAATAGGCTCCGTATAATAATAATACAATAAGCCCCGTCACCCGTTTTTTATCATAAGTATAAAATCCAAGTATCGATTTGTCTTTTAAGCAAAATTAATTCATTCATTCATTTTCATTTCCTTTATTTCCATATCAACATTTACAAAATGTTTTGTCCCATACATCTTGATATAATAAGCACTAAAAAAAGAATTTTTTACGAACAATAAAAATATTGAAAAAAAGATAATCACGGAAACAGATTGAAAATGGAGGAGGCACATATACGCATGCGCATAAGCCTGATTGGGCATCGAAAGTTTTTGCGCTTCTTCGTTACTTTCCTATTTCAAATTTCTGAAGCGTCAATAATCGATCTGCAGCATTTTCCTTATATTTTGTCAGTTTTATTAATCGGCCAATATTGATAGAGGGGTACGTCTCGGCATTCGTTTCCCTTGTTTAAAGGTCACAGTGCTTGTTGGACTCCCAATTAGTCTGGGTCGTTAAAATGACTTGATGATATTAACCGTGAGCGCGCGGTGAGGTGCCATGCGAGTCAATATTAGTCAACCCATGCCTCTTGCTCCTTAAAGGTCAAATCCACTTCAGAAAAATGTTGATTTGAATCAACAGAGAAAAATCAGACAAGCATAATGCTGAAAATTCATCAAATTCGGATGTAAAATAAGAAAGTTATGGCATTTTGAAGTTTTCGCTTATTTTTCACAAAATAGTTATGTGCACAATTTAGTCATATGCAAATGAGAGAAGCGATGGCGTCCCTCACTCACTATTTCTTTTGTTTTTATACAATATTTCAATTTTTACAGATTTGACGATAAGGACCAACTTGACTGGACCATAAAGTGTTAAACAATGGTAATTCTACATGTCCAGGGAGAAATGAAATTTTGTTTCACAGGACAATGAGGAGAAAATTAGAATATTTCATATTTCATATAACAAAATACAAAAGAAATAGTGAGTGAGTGATGTTGTCAGTTCCCTCATTTGCATACCGACCGGGATGTGCATGTAACTGTTTCGTGAAACTAAGCGAACGTCATAACTTTCTTATTTTATATCCGATTTGGATGAAATTTTCAGTGTTACTCCTGTTGGAATGTTCTCTTTTTATTCACATCAACTTTTTATTAGGGTGGACTTGTCCTTTAAGGCTGCCCCATTAATGTCTCTAGTCACGATATTCTCTCTCTCCCTCCCTCTCTCTCACTCTCGTTCTTTTCCCCACATGTGCATGTGCAGAAACATGTGACATTATGGGGGGTAGCTAGGGTATACTGTGATTAAAATTGATGATGAAAAAGGCCCGAAAGTTCAGAAAACAAAGGAATGCAATGACTGGCATTGATTATCCCTAATGACGCTTTTAACTTAATTGTTTCAATAACGATCCATGCATGAGTCCTGGGGTCCGTAACACAAGCTTAGCAATGATCGTAGAAACATTTTTCTATGATTGATTCCATTGACTACAACGCACAATCAATCGTGAAAATCAAGCGTACGATTAATCGCTAACCTTTGCGTTACGGGGCCCTGATGTGGCAATGTATCGGGACATGGGGATAATGCGTGGGTTGAGAGGATCGTACCCCCCCCCCTCATTCCCAGGATTCCGATCCGTGCCCCCCCCCCCCCCCCCCTAGTTTTAACCATTTGCAATATTCTGTACTTTTCTGCCATTCTACATTACTTCCGTTTATCATCCTTCTCATTTTCTTTAAAAAATATCCACATGTATAGCATAATTAATACAAAACAAGTCAAAAACAAATTGGTAATCAATGTACACTACATTGGTCAAAATGTTTGTCCGACTGAAAAAAAAAGAAAAAAGGGGATTACTTTGTGCATATTTTTTTCATCTGGATGAGATTCTTCTCTATTTTCTGGAGACCATTCGATTCTATACTCTGTTTCATAATATCTCGTCGTACACTATATTATATTCTATGTTATCTTGGTATTACATATCCTTTATACTTATCAAGTATATTCACTTTATTTGTGTCTTCTTTCCTATTTTGTTTTTCTCTCTCGCTCGTCTACGCCCGTTTTAAACGAACTCCACTGAGAGCCACCCCTATATATCGCCAAACAAACTAGAATCTGTTTTCAAATTTTCCTGGCATTTCACCAATCAGTAATTCGAATCAGGTCATGTTTGTCAGATTTGGAATTAACTGTCTTGTTATTTTCTAAACCAGGAGGTTGTTTTTAATGGATTAAAAGTGCTATGAGTCATGTCATCATCGCCCTATGAAATATGTTGTTGCGTGTGTCTGTGATATAGCGATAACATTAAACGCAACGCTGGCATTAATTACTAAACGATAGACGTGTTAATATTTTCTTAATAAGTCACGAATTTGTCAGCTCGTGTCATTATATATATATATATACGGTAGATTTAGAAAAATAGGGTTGAAACTTTCATGCATATTTCCAAGCAAAATTTATTGAAAATCACTTGTCGATTTCATTAAATTTTGTTGAAAAAAAAGCATGGAAGTTTCAACCTGATGTCTGTCTGTATGTATTTATTATGTTTGGGGGTGTGTATTTGCGTGTGCGGTGTGGGTGTGTGTGAGGGTACGTGTGTGAGGGTGTGTGTGTGTGTGTGTTTGACAGGTATACGAACCCGGTAAGTGGAGATGCTAAATCCCTACGGCGGTACTCGTTTTTATGCAATTTTCTGGATCTCGGGGTGGTTTTAGATATCATTAGTGCTGCTGTGATAATCAAGGTGTAAATCACAGTTATTAGAGGGGTCTATGGGTGGAAACCTCGGAATAATCTGAGGTATTACAGTATAATCATTTTATTTCTGCTGGAATGAAATATATGGAAACCACGTGGACTTACATGCCCGATTTGGGATACATAAATGTCGTTTTGGACGCGATGCCTCGGAAGGCACGTCGCGACGAGATTTACTGCAACTGAAGTGTGCTCAAGAGAGGGAGGGGGTTAAAAGGGCGTTATTTACGCAGAGGTGAAAAGGAGAGAAAGTGAGAGGTTATGGAGACAATAGACAGGGAGGGAAAGACAAGGGGTAGGAGAGGGAAAATGAATTAAATATATAGAGAGAGAAATAAAAGCAGTCAAATTGTTATAGAAAAGGAGGGGGAAAGAGAAATTAAGAAAGATAGAGAAGGGGTTTAAAAGGGGGCAAACGTGCCTGGGTAACTGGCAGAGGGAGAATATGAGACAGGCTAGATAGATAGATAGATAGATAGATAGATAGATAGATAGATAGATAGATAGATAGATATATAGATAGATAGAGGATATATAAATAAATAGAGAAAGAAAGAAAGAAAGAAAGAAAGAAGGCAGGAAAGAAAGAAAAAGAAAGAAAGAAAAAATAGAATAAAAGAAAGGCTTTGGGAGAAAGGGGGAGCGTAACATGAAGTAATGAAAGATAGAGAGGGGGGAGGGGGAGAGAGAGGGAAGGGTGATTGACCATGGTGACTGCGGTTGTGAATGAGGGAGTTAATGCAGACGACATGAGAGTAGCAAATGCGATATATAGCAGTATTGATTGTTTAAAATATTTCATAGGGAAGAAAAGAAATGAAGAAAAGAAAGTTCATAAAATATGTACAGAACGAGGTTATGGCAATCAACATTTTATAATGTTTTTAATTCAGCAGGAAGTTGGATTTTTTTAATTGACGAATATGTCACTCCTTTATATACAATACCAGAAAATAATGTATTTATTTCTTAAAAATTAATTTGGTCTATACTCTATACCGATTGTACGTTTGTAATGAATTTCTTAGTTTGAGTGCCCTCAATTATATAACATACGTTGATATTCCAAATATTTGGAGGTCATATTTCAAATTAGAGAGAACCCTTTCAGGGACCGCCCTTGATTAAACCATTGACGATTACGCAAATAACAGAATAATATAGGATAATCACTAAGTATAGAGAGCGTTTTCGCTGTAAGAAGTGATGAAGCGTAGGCTTAATGGTGTTAAATGAAAACTAACTTGCAAACACGTCTTGCATTGAAAATAACTACGTAAAGGACACAAAAATCTAATTAAAACCCAATTTTCCGCACCTCTCCACATAGACATTATCGAGGTTACGAGATGACCACATCACAGTAGGCCCAATAAAAAGGCGATTAGCCGTGGCTAATTTACGCAAAGTTTACCACAAGCTCCACATTACATGACGTCATCAATTCCATAACTTGATCTTAGATCTCTTACTACGTGTAGTTCCAATTTTTCAAAAATTAAAGACGCTTTGTAGAGACGTTAACTTTCTGCACCAAAAAAAAAAATATTCAAAACTTGCACGTTTTTAAATATTGTTTTTTTTTTTAAGTTTTTTTTTTTATTCATTCAACACAGCGTTGATATATCTAGTTTTTGTTCTAAAAACAACGTCTCTAACTTGAGCAGAGTGTTCTGACAAAAAAAATACTTAACAGCAAAAACGTCGTGTGTAGTAAAAACGCAGTTTAAAATCTATACAACGACGTTTACTATATGGACTTAACAGTAGTTATTTAACAATTTAAACAACCATGCTTAATTTATTGAAGATAAGATGTTAAAAATTAATATTAATTTCTTGTTTAAGATTTGAACCACTTGTTTAAACAACAACTGTAAATTTAATACGTATAGTGAACAGCGTTGTACAGACATTTTAAAAAGCTTTTACCAATGTGTACAAGTCGTGATACTACTGTGCCGTGCACATGGACCGAGTGTCTTGTCATGTGATTGGAATCGCTTTCCGCTCGATAAATTTTTATTTTTCTTAAAAGCATGTCCATCTTACAGCAGTCGGAAGAGCTAGATCATAAACCAATGACGAGGATCTTGAGAATAGGCGGGCATGCCCATGCATGGAAAACAGCACACACACCCACACAAATCACAGAATGTGTTCAACCAGTATATTTCACAGGGTCAAAGGTTACATCCGGGTGGATCTCAATTTCTTGTAAGTCTTTTCTGTATTTTATCCTTTTTTCTACATTACAAGGCTAAATATGAAGAAAGTGGGAAATTAAATCGTTTTTTTTTTCAATTTGGGACTGCCAAATCGCTCAACCTTTCAAAGTGACGTGGAGGGCGGAGTTCAAGCGGTGAAGCTTTAAACACGTGTGGGGCTCATTATGTTTATTTAGTGTAGAATGCACTCGAAAAACACCCTGGGGTCCGTTTCATAAAGTTGTTCATGAGTTAAGAGCGACTTTAAGAACGACTGGTGATCATTTTTACGCTCTTAACCATCGCCAATGAATCTACCATTTACCACAAGAAAGGATCACCAGCCGTTCTTAAAGTCGCTCTTAACTTACGAACAGCTTTATGAAACACCTATATCCGGTCATAAAATAACTAATGAATAAATAAATAAAATAAATGTATTGAATCCTGCAATGAATGTAGGAGTTACACAAAATCCAAGCGTTCGTCTTGACTTAAAGAAAATGTTTAACGGGAACGTCGACGGGGAAATCGAGTTGAGAAGCGGCAAATTGGGGGAAGATCAGTGAAAATTTGGCAGCTGACGTGCATCAAAGAATAACGAAGTATATGACGTCACTTTTTTAATAGACGACAATTCACAAAACACATTTTACATAGCGATATTTAAATATTTGTATAGAGATAGCGGATTATAATTATGTGGTATTTTCTTAATTTGAGAACTGTGAATTCAGCACATATAAGCAGACACATTAGTTGTGTACAAACCTCTATGGTGAAATGATATTTAATCATCATAAACAATTAAACATTCGAAATTCGTTTAATATAAAATATCTAATATTAGTTGAAGCTGCTCATACCTGACGACAATAATTTAGACTTAACAGATCCAGATATATTTTGGAGGGACTTGAGCAAAACATTGATTCATGTTTGACTCATAACCCATTCTCCTAGCCCTTTATTTTCTTTTTCGTTAATACATTCAATTCCACAATTCTACAATAATAGGCAGTTTTAATACCATATTGTATTTTTTTTTCTTTTTTAATCAACCATATCTCGGTGTTTATGTTTGAACGGTCTTCGTGTCATTATTTACCATTAAAACACATCGAAATTAATTCGGCCTTTAAATCATAACTTTTATGTTTATTAATAACCATCTATCTATCGATCTCTTTCCCTGATTTTCCGATATGTTATGATTATAATCGTGTTTTGGGCGATTTTTTTTAAGAATACGCCAAAACATAGGCGCCGCTCGAACCGCTATCCAAGCATGGACCTAGGTCAATGATCCATTAGTCCATTTATCTGTTTCTAGCTTGACATGAATTATGAATTTGGACATCTCCTCTTAAAAACCATCTCTGTGTTTTATTTTTGTTTTTAGATAAATAATAAGAGAAGTACGTGCATTTGGGAAACTTCTTTTAACTAATTTATTCGGCCACAGACGCTTAATGCTTCTACGCACGTTGTTGGGGTGGAAGAGTGAGACCCAAGTTCAGCCGGCAGGTCATCGGGTCACCGGACCCTTTTCGATCGCGTGGATATGCGCACGTCATCTTTCCGACGAATAATAGATAAATCCAACTGAAACAGCTACATCACGGATGACACCAGAGATAATGCAATAGATAAAATATTTCACATGGCCGGTCTAAACTGGCTGTCAGTTACGAGGTCCAGTTTCCTCGTATAATTAACCAATCGATGGTAATGTTTAGCGACCCCGCTCCTGACAAAGGGAAATGTTTGGTGTCGAGGAAAGGTAAATATTATCACGCAATTCAGTCATAGCTTCATGAGAAATGACGTATGCCTCCCCTCAAGCGCATCGAGGGTAAAGGGAGTGAGAGGAACCAAGAGAGTAGATGAAAAAGAAAGGGGAGGGGGAGAGAGGAGTAGAAAGAGGGGAGAGAAAGGGAGAAGTGGAAAGAGAGAGATGGGAGATGGAGAGAGGCGGAGATGTGAGAGAATTTAAAGGTCATCGTCAATAAGCATGATTAGCTAATCTGATTTGGTGATGTTTGATCTCCTTGGTAGTAGAGTGTGTATTGGAGTACCTAGAATTTTAGCCACCGCCACTATTTCGTATTGATCTGTTTTTCTCTCGTTCTCAAATGAGATGGATGTATTTCATTTCCTTTGGAGTCAAAAAGTAATTTATATGTAGCCTACTACTCAAAGAAAAAAAAACATACTGTTTTATCCTTTCGCATGATGCGCTTTCCATTTAGATGCGTTTGAAATGCAAACCAACTATAGGTGAATGACGTTCATGCTACAATGATCAATATCATTCTCGATAATTTCGTTCAGTTTGTTCTTCTGAATTGCTTCCTTTGAAAAGTGGGGGGGGGGGGCTAAAGCCCACCTACCCCCCCCCCCCGTTTTCCTTTCCCCCCTCTTTCAATCTTTTTTTCCCTCTATTTCTCCCCCCCCCCCTCTTTCTCTTTTACTCTATCTTTCTCTCCTCCTTTTTATTTGGAACTGTCTCCATTTCTAAGAAAAGTCATCGAGTATGCCAATCAGTCATCAACTTCGTCTTTTTGGTGATAAGAGAGCCATTTTCACATTTAACCAGATATTTCTCAGAACAGAAGAAAGGGTAGCTCTTCACGTTTCTACAAAACTATTCATCATTTCAACTCTCCCAATAGTCAACATTGTTTTCCCCGCAATCCAATACTCATCAATCGAAATGTAATATTCAGTTGGCGCGGCCCGCCTGTCATCGCCAATCGTTCATTTTTAATTTCACAAGAAACACACTCTCCTTCGTGCTAGTCTCAGTCCGGGAAATATTCATAAAAAATGGATTACACGCATAGTAGACGCATGCGGTATTCAAAAGCCTTTACCTTTAATGTCCTTGGCACTGGCGTAAAAAAATGATTTGGCCGCACTTGCCGCCCCCCCCCCCCTTCCCCCTCCCAAATATGGTGTAAATTTCCCACTCAGTCATGTCTAACTAAATCATAATAATAGAATTTATTTTTTAAAAGGTCATAATTTTCTCTCGTTCGCTCGCTTTTCATTTTCTTTCTTTTTTTCTAATTGTTCCCCGCTATCCGCCCCTCTCCCTTTTCTGGCTCATTACGTCACAAGTCTTGAGTACAGCCTTTCGATCCGGTTTATTTTTTCCTAAATATAACTTTTTTAAACACCTTTAATTTTTTTTTTCAATTCATTAGCTTTGGTTTAATGGGGAAAGTGCGTAAGATGGGACCTCCGACACTGATTATCTCCGATTATATCAAGGCAAGATGGCAAATCGGCCTTGTTTACCATTCAGTTATTCGCTTCACGAGTATTTTTGTTCAATTATTTTGATTGGTCAACTGTACCTACAATTGATCAATCCCGAAATACTGCTTTTAACAATTATTGAACAATCTTGTAACCCAAACGCATTGCTGCGCTTTTTGTTACCAATAAGGAACTGCTCTTCTGTGATTAAACACGTATGACGAGGCGCTATACCAAGGAGGTGCACAAAATTGCACTCTTCTATAATAGGTTGACTAAAGACATTTCACAACTTTGTGTAAAATTCATTTTTTTGTTGTGAAATATTAGGTATGTTTCATGTATAAAAGTTCACACAGATTGCGAACATTTAAACAAGTATTGCCTCTATACCAATATGACTACGATTCTAAAGTGTGATGAAATAAAAAAGAACGATTAACAAGAAAAAATACATAACGATCATTACAAATAGCATTCGCCACCTGAATGAAGGGAAATACAGTCACTCCTTTCACTACAAGTAGGCATAAGAACGTTATGAATCTTGTTTTAGCGAGAGCATTACTTCAATATCATTAATCGAGAGTAGGTCTGGTAAAGTTTTGTAAAGGAAAGTTTCCATCACATGTGATATGAGAAATGTGGTATTCATGTAGTTGAGACAGATCCATGTATACTACAAACGAGAATGTATAACATTTTGTGCCAAATAGGAACTAGTCTCCAGGCGCAGACCCTTTGTTTACGCAATTCACATATAGTGCGTAATGCAGAGTCTGAAGTAGTGAGACTATAGATTCACTATGTAGACCTAGTACTGTGGCTGGATCTACCAAGGCACCGATAGACAGGGCCTTTGGCGTCTAGTCTTAACTCTAGACCTGTTATTGGGTTAAAGTGTCAAATATGAGTCTGCGCTTGCAGACTAAATAGGAACCTTACTTGTATGGGTTTGAAATAATTAATATCACTGACAGTTAAGAAGAATAGAACAGGGGGGCAAGCATTGGTTGCAAGATCCCTTAAGAATTCTGTCTGAAATACTCATTTTAATGATTATCAATTTTGTTCACCAAATCAAATTTTCATTTAAAAATTCAGTATGACGTAACTTAATTGTTGATCGTTTGGCGACAAATTTTAGAATGCGTGACAGTTATAAAAAACAAAGACAAAAAAGGTCCATTAGGCCTGTGCAGCTACCTTATACACGTGGTATGTTATTATGAAAATCTTTACTAAAAATAAAAAGGAGGGGTAGAAACTTGATCTTGATTATGAAACATTGGAGGCATAATGTCGAATAAATGTTGACACATTCAGATAAATTCATATGAAAATAGATAAAATGTCTCCCTGTGCGTGATACGTTATTATAAGACTCTTTCATAATAAAACAAAGAGAAAGAGAAATGTATGAAGAATTGAAACCGTGGATGTATAACATCCAGCAAAGTCTATTTATAGTCATGATTGTCACAGTCCGTTATATTCAAATAAAAAATATATTGTCTCGCTGAGGAACTACTTTACAAAACACAGGGGCCCGTATTCTGAAGTCGGGTTTAACTTACACCACGGTCTAACTCTGTGCTAAAATTATGGGGAGCCAAAAATTCAAAAAATTCCGTTTATATTGTACACTGTAAAAACTGCGGTGTTAAAACTGACACCAGTTGGTGTTAATAGAGGACCACACCGTGATGTGTTAAAATTACACCCTAGAGATTAAAAATAACACCAAAGCGTGTAAATGTAACAACCAAAGGTGTTGTAATGACACATATAGATGTAAAACTAACACCACCAATTCAACACCGGTGTAAAATAACTGGTGTGGTCCTCTATGTACACCGGTTAACACCACAGTTTTTGCTGTGTATATTTCTTATGTATACTCTTTTGCTTCCCTTTGCTTTCATAATGAAGAAAAATCCTTCAGTTATCATTCTCAGACAATTATAAACAATTTGAGTGTCAAATGAGTTAATCAATTGGATGTGTACTGTGAAGGATTTGTGCCCCAATTGGCTCTCCATACTTAAACCACAACTTTAAACCAGGGTTTCATTTAAACCTGAGTTCAGAATGCGGGCCAGGGTGTTTGATTATGAAACTCTTTCATAATTATACAAAATGGGAATTCGAAAACGTAATGACTGATTGAAACAGTGGGGTATAACGTCCAATAAAGTTTATTTATAGTCGTTACACAATGTTTGTTACACATTTTTATTTAAAACAAAATACGGGTAAAATTGTTACTCAGGCGTGAACAAAATTATGGGTAAATTATCTCGATGACCGACTACCTTGCAAAACACATGGTGGGTTATTATAAAACTCTGATTTCATAATTATACAAAATGGGAAATCGAATACTTTATGATTCATTGTCACCTTGGAGGTATAACGTCCAATAAAGTTTATTTATAGTCAGATCGTTACACAATATTTGTTACACATTTTTATTTTTAAAAAATACGGGTAAAATTGTTACTCAGGCATGAGCAAAATTATGGGTAAATCATTTCGACGAGCGACTACCTTGTAAAACACATGGTGGGTTATTATAAAACTCTAATTTCATAATTATACAAAATGGGAAATCGAATATTTTATGATTCATTGTCACCGTGGAGGTATAACGTCCAATAAAGTTTATTTCTAGTCAGATCGTTAAACAATGTTTGTAACACATTTTTATTTTAAAAAATACGGGTAAAATTATTACTCAGGCATGAGCAAAATTATGGGTAAATCATTTCGACGAGCGACTACCTTGCAAAACACATGGTGGGTTATTATAAAACTCTAATTTCATAATTATACAAAATGGGAAATCGAATACTTTATGATTCATTGTCACCGTGGAGGTATAACGTCCAATAAAGTTTATTTATAGTCAGATCGTTACACAATGTTTGTAACACATTTTTATTTAAAAAAATACGGGTAAAATTATTACTCAGGCATGAGCAAAATTATGGGTAAATCATTTCGATGAGCGACTACCTTGCAAAACACATGGTGGGTTATTATAAAACTCTGATTTGATAATTATACAAAATGGGAAATCGAATACTTTATGATTCATTGTCACCGTGGAGGTATAACGTCCAATAAAGTTTATTTATAGTCAGTGCATTACACAACATTTAGTACACAACTTTCTTAAATTACGGGTAAATTATCTCGCTGAGCGACTACCTCTTAAAACACAAGGTGTATTGTTATAAAACCATTTCATAATATCCAAAAACAAATTGGAAATAAAAAACTATATGATTCATGGAAACCGTGGAGGTATAACGTCCGATAAAGTTTATTTATAGTCAGTGCATTACACAACTTTCTTAAAGTACGGGTAAATTATCTCGCTGAGCGATCACCTCTCAAAACACATGGTGTGTTGTTATAAAACTTTCATAATATATACAAAAAAGGCTTGAAAAGAAAAACTTATTAAGTAATGAAGGGGAAACGTAAATAAGGCGGGAAAATATCAGCTTATTTTTTATCAGAAGCTCTCTCAATGCGTCCATTCATCATCGTCACATTGTTGTCACCTGACCGAAACACGTTCGTTCGCGCGCTTTCAGTTTCCCATCCAAGGTGACTGTGAAGTACGCCTATATTAACTACGCTGATTACACTTGCCAGTCGTTCCCAACAGGTGGATTAGGTGAAAACAAAGAATCACACATCTTTATAATTATAGATGTGGTAATCTGGTCATATTTTTATAAGAGGGAGTGTTAGTTTCCACGCCGGATTTAAGAACATAGAAAATGTATTGTCAGATGAACTTCAAGACAGAGTACAACCAAAAAGTTTTTTTTTTCTCGAAAATTAGTGAATAAAAGCAGCAGTTTCGTCCTGGACTCTGGACAAACGTTGCAGTTGTGAAAGAATCCCTATTATTGCCTGGGAACGATTCTTTCAAAAGCGATGCTGGTTTGTTGAAAAAAAATGTCAAGCAACAAAAAAAACACCAAACAAACGAAACAATTAAGCAACATAACATAAAAGTGTTCATTTCCTAATGAAGGTGGTTTTGGTTACAAAAGTGATTCTGACCTATGTGGGTTTTTGGGGGGGTAAAAGAGGTCTAATGATATTAATTCTTGCAAACCAATTTTCAACAGCCCTAAAAAAAATTGGGGTTGCTTTTATTCCCTAGCACGCCTAGCATCCCCGGACCATGAATCGCAGCTATGTTTTGTTAGCCGCCGCCCCCCCCCCCCCCCTCGCCCCGATTAAATGGACAAAACGGCGGAGAGAAAGTGTCGGGGGTTGACTGCTTTTTGAAAGACATTCGTCAGCAACTTTCGTCAACAAATAGACCAACACCGCATATTATACCATGGCAGGGTCCATGCTTATACATTATGATTTTTATCAATCTATATACGTTCATCTCACAGTAGAAGCCCTGTTTAATTTTTAAAGCACGCTGTTTTAATAGCTTGTCACTCTAACAAATATTTTTCAAAGTTTTTAACTTTTTTTTTACTTTAAACAAGTTAAAACATTTCAGTAAATTGTTTAAAAGTCTAAACAACTTGTTGTTGAAATGACGGGCTTAAACCCGACATCAAACAGTTACATCACAATTGTTTATAATCTCTATAACGAATCGTTTGGTTTATGCAATGCAACGATCATTTTTATTGTCTAACCGTTGCTTTGTAAAAATGCTAATTATAGCAGCACTCTAGATTATGAAGGTACTTTTTGATTATGCAATGCCAATTATTATGTTTTATCCATCTTCAGGATTCGATATCGTCGTTTTACTTATAAAAGGTTTTCATACTATTTATAGAAAGTGATGTAAAGATATTATCGCACTCAGAGTGAAACTTTATATATAACTATTGACGCCCGATGTGAAAGCTAAGATTGTTTCCATTCATGAATGAAGTATAGAGGAGTCATAAAGCAATAACATGATGACGATTACCAACGTTTCAAAATGCTTTGAAAATAATCAGAATAGAAACTGAAAATATATTAAAGTTTAACAATTATGAAATGACTTAGAGTAAATAGGCGCCGTCTCGAATATTATTTTTGTTTAAATGCGTCGGTGTTACATAGTTTTGTTTTTCCTTTATCTGAACAGTTATGTCTTAGAAATACATCAACCCTAGCTATCCATAAGAATTTACCGGTCTCCATATTAAAGTGATTTCTATAAATTTGTTACAATAACTCTGATCTGTTTTAATAAGATGTAAATATTGTAATTTTACCTTGATTATGATTTTATGATTTAATAAAGCATACAAATATAAAAAAAAATATTCATCTACCTGAAATCCTTTTGATATTTTCATAAGCACGTCTCGACTCTACACATTTATTTTCCCCTTGTTATCGTGATAGAGAGTTACCAGGGTTGAAGAGCGTTATAGGCAGGTGCTGGGTGCTTCCAAGGTGTGAGATATTTGGCCAATTTAGGGGTAGGGGGGACAAACGACCCCGCGCCCCTCCCAAGGAATAAGAAGTGTCTTGTGACAGCGCAGAGAGGTGGGGTAAGGCGGTAAGAGGAAACACCACCCTCCCGCGCCACTGTCAAATACGTGCTTGAATAACCATTGGAGGTTATAGAAAATACCAAAATCGGACTTGCCCCCTCTTCACTACGAAGGCGTGACCTTGCCCCCTTAGCCCTCTCCTATATTTGAAGTCCGGTCAGCGCCAGTGCATGCAAGTGAGAGGCAACTGTCTTTAATCGGTGTTTACCCTTCTCAAGACGACTTCTCCCCGTCTTCTTAATTAACCCTTGATTAACATAACCGGTTGTTTGATCGTTCACTATTGTCCACAGGTAATTACAATGCATTAGACGGACAACTATTTTTAGAAACAGGCCTGCGCCGTGACCTGAACATTTTTCCTCACATGATTATTGCGATAAAGCATTTCAAAAGAAGTTCGTTAATTGATTGATTAGAACCGCTATTCTCTCGTCTCTATAAAGAGCACTTCAGACATTCTGTGAACGTTAATTGAATCAGCTACTTTCGATATAGGCATAAATCTCTTGTTGTTTTCAGGGGCGTTTTCGGGGGGGGGGTGGAGGTAGCAATTGTTCCTCATGATTTTTTTTTTTTTTTACAGAAGTACAGAAAATGTAATAAAAAGCAAACAAAGAAAGAAGAAAAGGAAAGAATCGAGAAGGAAGGAAGAGCAGTGTATACACATGATATCCCTTTTATTGAAATGAGAAAAAACCACGTGGTCGCACGGGCCTAATCACAACTGGCAGGCCATAGATATTCATTCGAGCCAACCCATTGCTCAATTTTTAAATTTGATATTGCTGATTGACAAAAATGAATGAATATGACTGACAATCTAACACTGATTCTAGGGAGGGTACCTACTGAACTTACTTTTTCCAAATTGGAAAGATATATCACCATTATGGAACTATATTTTTACTGGCGGAAGAATTAGGGTCATTTTACTCTCTCAAGTGATGAATTTGGTCCCGGCAGGTGTAGTCTTCATAAATGCTGATTTATTTTTAAAATGAGCCGGTCGAGGTACCCTTTTCTGGTCAGATATGGAATGTCAGACATTTATCCTATCCACTGGTAGTAAACATTCCACCCTCGAATTTCCTCCTTATTTTTTATGAATTATTTTTAAGTGCCACTTTAACACACGAGTCTATGGGAAATGAATTAGGCCTGTGAGCCCACGTACGTCACTATTTAAGTCATATTGCCCCCCCCCCCCTCTGAATACCGGTCCAATTATCACTTGGTCTAATATTTCTTGGACAAAAACTGTCCTTTAGTCCAGTACCCCAAAATGGTCTAATTTTATAACAGTCTGATGACCTCTTCATTTACTTATTGTTTTGTATTTTTTCTCATTACATGAACATTTGGTTCATAAACAGTTCTGTGAAATGGGTATTGCCTAACAGGAAATTAGACAAAATGGTAAATGAACAAAATGTCAGGCAAAGCCAATAATTAGTAGACAATGTAGGTGGAGAACAAATGGAAATTAACAAAGCAGCTTTTTACCATGTTTTTCCGTATTTAAAACTGCTCCAATTTACATGAACTTTTAATAACAATGAAATGTAAAGACGAAGGCAACCTTGCCCTCTTCATCAAGTTTGAAACAATTATTTTAAAATGCATTTGGTACAGTCCATTTGAGAGATATAGGCTTGTATTCTGAACTTGGTCTAATATTTCTTTGTCGAAATATCATTTAGTCTAATGCCCCCCAAATGTCTGATTTTTCACAGTCTGATGACCTCTTCATCTACTAATTGTTTTGTATTTTTCTCATGAAAATTTGATTCACAAACAGTTCTGCAAAATGGGTATTACCTAACAGGAAATTAGACAAAATGGTAAATTAACAAAATGTCAGGCAAAGCAAATAATTAGTAGACAATGTAGGTGGAGAACAAATGGAAATTAACAAAGCAGCTTTTTACCATGTTTTTCCGTATTTAAAACTGCTCCAATTTACATGAACTTTTAATAACAATGAAATGTAAAGACGAAGGCAACCTTGCCCTCTTCATCAAGTTTGACACAATTATTTTAAAATACATTTGGTACAGTCCATTCGAGAGATATAGGCTTGTATTCTGAACTTGGTCTAATATTTATTTGTCTAACTATCATTTAGTCTAATGCCCCCCAAATGTCTGATTTTTCACAGTCTAATGACCTCTTCGCCTTCCTATTGTTTTGTATTTTTTCTCATGAAAATTTGGTTCATAAACAGTTCTGCGAAATGGGTATTACCTAACAGAAAATTAGACAAAATGGTAAATGAACAAAATGTCAGGCAAAAGCAAATAATTAGTAGACAATGTAGGTGTAGAACAAATGGAAATTAACAAAGCAGCTTTTTACCATGTTTTTCCGTATTTAAAACTGCTCCAATTTACATGAACTTTTAATAACAATGAAATGTAAAGACGAAGGCAACCTTGCCCTCTTCATCAAGTTTGAAACAATGATTTTAAAATACATTTGGTACAGTCCATTCGAGAGATATAGGCTTGTATTCTGAACTTGGTCTAATATTTATTTGTCTAAATATCATTTAGTCTAATGCCCCCCAAATGTCTGATTTTTCACAGTCTAATGACCTCTTCGTCTTCCTATTGTTTTGTATTTTTTATCATGCAAATTTGGTTCATGAACAGTTCTGCGAAACTGGTATACAACCAAACAGGGAATTAGACAAAACAGAAAATGGGCAAAATGTCAGGCAAAGCAAGTTATTAGGAGACAAAGCGGGTTTAGACCCAGTGGCGATTAAGAAAGCAGCTATTTACTATGTTTGCAATATTTAAAATGAATTTAATATGAACTTTGAGCAACATTGAAACGTGAAGATGAAGGCATGCCTTGCCATATTCATCAGGTTTGAATCAATTATTTGAAGAAGAAAAGAGCATTTGGTATACAGTCCACCCCAGAGAATCAGATAATACATAAAGGGAAACATAAGAATGTAGCATGATGCCTTCATCATTTATTATTTTCGAATTCGAAAAAGGCGTTGTGATGCCTTTCTCACTAATCTCATTAATGATTTTGGAGAAGAAACGTCGTTCCTGTCCTGGTTCTATCCATAATGCTTACATGTCTTGTATGTTTTCTCTTATTTTGTAGCCTATTTCCTGCATGATTTATTTTTTTGGTTATGTATTGGATTATCAATGTAAATGCGATTGCTATATGTTTTATACATTGTACGCGCTCGCTAAGGTACTTCTTGTTTTAGATCCAGTAAATCTTCATAATTGTTTAAACACACGATTTATATTTTTTTATAAATTTATATTTATTTGCATTGTCTTTTTTTTTATGCTCAATTTACTTTGTTATTATTGTTGAGGAATCTGTCGAATACGCAATTCTGTTTTATACCATCACAGCATAGAGCTCTATGATCACAGGTTAAAACACCTCTCGGGTCATGTTTGAGGCCCTATATTGATCGTTTTCGTTCTGGCTCCTATAACAAGAAAAAGACAATCGCAGTGGTGGCTATTTTATTCCACAGATTGAAGAGTCACTCAGGAGGACTCCATTTATTTATTCCACAGGTTAAAAAACGATTCCAACGTCATTTCGAAAGCCTTACATTGGTCTGCAGTTATTGAATAACAACAAGACCACAATAATTATTCGTCGAGCCCAGAGAAATAAACTTTAATGAATGTAATATTTGTATAACCTGACTTCACAATTGAATATCTAAAACATGGCAACCATTTGAATATGGCCATTTTCTCGTAGGGTTCAGTAGCTTTTGGAGCACCACTGTTTTACTATTTATTCAAAGAAAATAAATGAATGAATGAAAGAAAGAAAAAAACCCCCATCATACAGTAATTCAAATGTCTAAAAGACTGCTATTAAAATGAATCATATTGAGCCTGGGGGTAAGGTCAATGTACTTGGACACTTGAGGAACGTAGAACGCCGGTCGACAGTATACCCAGAGAATGAATAAGTGAAAATGAAAATATGAAATCTAGCGTCCGAGCTTGCTTCACTAATTATGTGTTTTCCCTCCTAGTGTAGTTTTAGCTTTTAATTCATTTTATTATTTATTTATTTATTCACTCATTTATTTATCTATTTATTTATTCATTCATTTATCTATTTTTCATTCATTTTTTGTTTATTTATTCATTTATGTTTATTCTTTCTTATCTATTAAATCATTACTTTTATTTAGGGCCTATTTTGTTTTGTTTCTTTATTAATTTATTATATTTATTTATTTAACAATTATTTGTTTATTCTATTTATGTAGTTAGATTTTACCTTGGGTTTGGAATCTATATTTTTATAGCCCTTGATTGGTGTGAGATAAACATAGTAGTTGTACATTCACCAGGAGGGGCCGATGCAACGACAGATGCGTTTAAACTCAATTTAAACAAAATCACGTGCAGCTCCAAAACGCGCGCTTCTGGTTGGTTGAAAATCGAGTTGCAATTCATTTCTTTAGTTGCGTTTTGATTACAAGTCACTGTGCAACAGGGGGGCGCCCATCACGAGACGCGGAAAGTGAGTGTGATGAGACCCAATTATCACTAGACAGGGGAAAGGGAAATATGATGAGAGGTAAGAAGAGAAATGAATCACGCTCAGACTTCAAACAGTCCATAAGATAATTGAACATTCATGGACACGATTCGAGATTTGTGTTTTGTCCTGTGTGATTATACCTTGGTCACATTTGCTCTACGGCGGCCGTATGGCGAGTCGAAAACAGCCGTTTTATTAATTTCAATTCAAACCACCTATATGTAGTTGGTACAAAAAATGTTAAAACGGCTGTTTTCGACTCGCCGTACGGCCGCCGTAGAACAAATGTGACCAAGGTATAACATACACTGCAGCGGTTACTAGTAGTAATGCCATGCCGTGAATATAGTACCACTATCCGATCCGCCATAATTGTTTCGCCCTAATTTAATACTACACTTTTGAAATATCATGAACTGAAAAATAAAATGTCTGAGCCCCGTTGCATATAAGTTACTATTATATGGCAACTTTGCCCTCCAATGGTAACTTCCCTAAAATCCTTGATTCTGATTGGCTACTTAGCACTGTTACCATGCCGCGAAGAGTACCACTATCCGATCCGCCATCATTGTTTCGCCCTATAATTTAACACTACACACTTTTGAAATCATGAACTGAAAAATAAAATTTCTGAGCCCCGTTGCATATAAGTTACTATTATATGGCAACTTTGCCATCCAATGGTAACTCTCTTAAAATCCTTGATTCTGATTGGCTACTTAGCACCGTTACCGTGGTAGTTGTCCATTGGATAGCAAAGTTACCATGATGGTAACTTTGCCATCCAATGGGACCCTGGATACGATTTGTATGTGCTTGGGTTTTTTATCTCCTTGTTTGAGAAATATTAGACTTTAAAGTATCGTATGGATATATCGTGTTTCTTGTTGTTCTTGTTTTTCATTTTTGGAGGGGTTGATTGAGGTTCACATTACGTTTTTAGGGGGTTGTTTGTTCAAGGAGGGTTTTCAACAAACGGGAGAGAGGGGAGATGGGGAGGGGGCGGGAGATTTTCACCTTTTTACTTCCATTTTCCGATCCTTCATTCCTGGTGGGTGTTTCATAAAGCTGTTTGTAAGTTAAGAGCGACTTTAAGATCGACTGGTGATCCTTCCTTACTCGCTAAACCATCTTCTTTACTTGACTTAACTTTACCATCGCCAATGAACATTTTGGTGTTTACCGTTTACCACAAGAAAGGAACACTCTCGAACAACTTTATGAAACACCCACAAGCATGACAAGGCCAACAGTGGACTTTCTAGATGTATCAACTGCTAAACAAATGACACTCACAGAACAATGAAATGGAATATCGATCGTAAATCCCTGGATATGTTTGTAGATGGGGTGGACTTCTGTGAATTACGCGCTAGAATTGTATACGCCAGTGCTCAATCTACGTCATCGCATTATGCAATTGTGTGGAAGCCTTCTTTCACTGTGCAGTCATGTAACGCATTCAAGTGGTTTTGCAACTTTTTCCTTGTATGATATATAAGGTAAATTGCTCGTTAAAAAAAATCTGATGCAATTTCAGTATCGTTTTACGCAAGTATTATCCAACTAATATTAATTGCATGACATTCATGGGGACTTCTTACTTAACAGACAATGGGCTTCTGAATCTGAAGGCCCCTTACACGACTTACACCACGGGTCGTGTGGTCCAGTGGTTAGAACATTGGACTCATAATCGCAAGGTTGTGAGTTCGAATCCCCACTCTGCCATTGTCTCCACTTTGATGACAAATAGGCCCAAGAGTAAAGCAAACTTGTTATGAGTCAGTGGTGTAAATGGATGAATTAACAATGTAATTAATTAATCAATCAAATCAATAAATAAATAAGAAAGTAAATAAATAAATAAATGATACATAAATAGAAAACATGAATAGGTAAATGAATATATATGCATTTAAGTAAAAGCAATCTTCAAGTCTTTAAAAATGTAATCGTCTGGTTTGGAAAGCATTACGATTTTATATGTACCGTGGATATATCATCACACACATCATTTTTTATATTTAAAAAATATGAAGGTATGGGATTTATTTTGAGGGAGCTGCTCGCATACGACTTTACAAAATAAAATTAAAATAAAACATTCCTAAATATATTGTTTGATGGGTTTTCATCAATCATTTACCAATATTCTTCTTGATTTTTTTTTGCTTTTATCAAAACTATTATGTCATCAGGGTGAACATCCCCTTTAAAGCAGAGAGATAAGCCACCCCCCCCCCATTTAGTTTTTTTTTACCCAACCAACATGAATGTTCCCATTTTACCCAATATTGGGTAAACCTTTTGTAAGAGTGTGTATATATATAGAACCTGTTTTGCTGTAAATAATTCAGTTCTTTGGCGATGATCTAAAAAATAAAAGGTCGAAAATCTGAACTCTGCAAGAAATATGGCCCTACTCGCAGTTTTCTTTTTGTCATAATTACGATCACATTTGCAAATGAATCTTATACAAACAACATAAATTGAGATAGGAGTATTAACAATCTAATGAAAATACCTTATGTAACGTAAATCTCGAATGATACCATACAAAGTAGAAATTCAATTTTATTTTTACATCATTTTCAACTGAAGAAAAAAAAATAGTCGTATATTATTACAATGGCATTTGCAAATGAAACTTATACAAACAATATGTGTTACATGAATAACAAAGAAAGTATTATATAAAAGCAAATTATCATAAACATTATACAAAGATCTGAGGAAATGGAGAGCCACGCTTTAAAAGACGCGCCAAATATTGTCAATATTTTCAGGGGTTTCTCTTTCTTATTGTACAGGGAAAAATATCAGTCTCGTTAAACATGGTGAAGTCGCGAAATAAATCCAACTGAGTCCCACTGAACGATCCGCCACTGTTTTAGGGTGCGTGCAGTCATTGGTGTTGATCGTGTGAGATTTCTTTGCAGTTCGTAAGGACTGCTAGATCAATAATGCAAGCGCAAAAAGAAGGTTGAAATTTGTGATAAACTGACCAGAAAATGAGCCATTTAACTAGAGGACTCATGTTGACTTTCATGGTTCTTATGTTGTATATCTTCCACATAATTTTACATCATTTTCAGGAATATTTAATAACTTTTTCCTTGTATGATATATAAGGTAAATTGCTCGTTAAAAAAAATCTGATGCAATTTCAGTATCGTTTTACGCAAGTATTATCCAACTAATATTAATTGCATGACATTCATGGGGGCTTCTTACTTAACAGACAATGGGCTTCTGAATCTGAAGGCCCCTTACACGACTTACACCACGGGTCGTGTGGTCCAGTGGTTAGAACATTGGACTCATAATCGCAAGGTTGTGAGTTCGAATCCCCACTCTGCCATTGTCTCCACTTTGATGACAAATAGGCCCAAGAGTAAAGCAAACTTGTTATGAGTCAGTGGAGTAAATGGATGAATTAACAATGTAATTAATTAATCAATCAAATTAATAAATAAATAAGAAAGTAAATAAATAAATAAATGATACATAAATAGAAAACATGAATAGGTAAATGAATATATATGCATTTAAGTAAAAGCAATTTTTAAGTCTTTAAAAATGTAATCGTCTGGTAAGAAAAGCATTACGATTTTATATGTACTGTGGATATCTCATCACACACATCATTTTTATATTTAAAAAAATGTGAAGGTATGGGATTTATTTTGAGGGAGCTGCTCGCATACGACTTTACAAAATAAAAATAAAATAAAACATTCCTAAATCTATTGTTTGATTGGTTTTCATCAAACCTTTACCAATATTCTTCTTGATTTTTTTTTTGCTTTAATTTATCAAAACTATTATGTCATCAGTGTGAACATCCCCTTTAAAGGAGAGTGACAAGCCACCCCCCCCCCCCCCATTTAGTATTATTTTTTTACCCAACCAACATTAATGTTCCCATTTTACCCAATATTTGGTAAACCCTTTTTTAGAGTGTGTATATATATAAAACCTGTTTTGCTGTAAATAATTCAGTTCCTGGCGATGATCTAAAAAATAAAAGGTCGAAAATTTGAACTCTGCAAGAATTATGGCCCTACTCGCAGTTTTCTTTTTGTCATAATTACGATGACATTTGCAAATGGATCTTATACAAACAATATAAATTGAGATAGGAGTATTAACAATCTAATGAAAATACCTTATGTAACGTAAATCTCGAATGAACCCATACAAAGTAGAAATTCATTTTTTTTTTACATCATTTTTAACTGAAGAAAATAAAATAGTCGTATATTATTACAATGGCTTTTGCAAATGAAACTTATACAAGCAATATGTGTTACATGAATAACAAAGAAAGTATTATATAAAAGCAAATTATCATAAACATTATACAAAGATCTGAGAAAATGGAGAGCCACGCTTTAAAAGACGCGCCAAATATTGTCAATATTTTCAGGGGTTTCTCTTTCTTATTGTACAGGGAAAAATATCAGTCTCGTTAAACATGGTGAAGTCGCGAAATAAATCCAACTGAGTCCCACTGAACGATCCGCCACTGTTTTAGGGTGCGTGCAGTCATTGGTGTTGATCGTGTGAGATTTCTTTGCAGTTCGTAAGGACTGCTAGATCAATAATGCAAGCGCAAAAAGAAGGTTGAAATTTGTGATAAACTGACCAGAAAATGAGCCATTTAACTAGAGGACTCATGTTGACTTTCATGGTTCTTATGTTGTATATCTTCCACATAATTTTACATCATTTTCAGGAATATTTAATAATATTGAACAAAAAAGAGTTGATATTCTAAAGGGTGTAAAATAAATGGGCCACACCCCATGCATTTGGTCTAAAATATTATGCCGTGTGTATAAAAATCAAATATTTTCTTCAGTTTCATTCTGTATTTTTATTTATTTCTTCATCCATCTGTTTTTTAACGGTTTCCGAAAGAGAATATTATCGAAGTGAAACGACTAATGTTTAACTAACCAGAAGTTCTAGGGAGATACGTCAATGTAGAATGATACCATATACAAGGTAAATTGCCCCCCCCCCCCCGAATTGCCCCCATCTTATACTTATTAGTATAGGTTAGTTGTTTCATATTTTTATTTTTTTCTGACTTTGTATAACTGAGGGGAAGAAAATATCATCGGCGGTAACGTCATAGAATAATCCATACATTATAGTCTAATTAATTCCAGTGTAAGCCTAGATTGGAAGCCATATCAAATGTTTCAACAGTAAAAAAAAAATGGTCAAAACCTCGGGGGAAAATACGTAAGAAACATGGACGTGCGTATACGGTACACTATGAACATGATGAAAGGGACAAAGAGAAAGTGGGATAGGGGTAGAATTGAACTAGAGAGCCAAGAAAGTAGATGTAAGAAAGTAGAGTAGACCTATCTTTTTTTTAAATGAGTGTAGTCCTTAAATTGTAAACCGATTTTACCTCTATCCGTTCTCTCATAGTCATGGGGGTGCTGCTAGAAAACATTTGTAATCAATTGTAAATTTCTCAGTGCTGCTAATCTACAATTGATATTGTAACTATACCAAATTTATTTTTACTACTATTGTAAGAAGCACACTGCAAAAACTCCGGTGTTGATTTAACACCAGCCCGGAATGTATATATGTCCACTCTATAGAGAAGTGTTAAACAACACCGGTTTTGGTATTAGTCTAACACCAGATAGGTGTTTATACAACACCAATTAGTTTTAAAACAGCATCGGTTTGATTCCAAAATGGTGTTGTGTCAATACTTCTCTGGTGTGGACATAATTATATAGATTCCGGGCTGGTGTTAAAGCTAAATGAAAGTAGTTGCAGTAAAACACTGATTTCGTGAGAAAGTCTTTAAGACCAAAGTTAAGTATTACCATATCATCGTAGATCTAGATCTGGTACAGTTACATAAACTAAACTTCGTGAAATCATAAAATCTAAGCTGAAAAACGATCACACTTAAGATCGCCAACACAGATAGGCACACGTGGGACAGTGTATATTATCATGATTAGTATGGCTGGAATAAAGACCCGACGGAAGTGCCCGAATCCGCGCTTATTTCTCAGCAATTACACAATTTCTTCCAGAATCCTTTGGCACATATTTTTTATTCATCCAAACAGACACGTGCGTGGTCATTATATTGGATTCTGTAAAAAGTCATTTTGAGATCGTTACCACAACTGGCATTAGTATCTTTAAATCAACACCGGAGTTTTTGCAGTGTACCGTGGAGTTTCTTTCTACCTCCATGATAATCATACTAACGCAATTGTCACACCACCATGCAAACCGTCAAACATCATCCCATGATACACTGCCAAAAACTCCGGTGTTAGTTTAACACCAGCCTGGTATCTATATCAGTCCACACCAGAGAGGTGTTGAAACAACAACGGTTTGGCGTTAGGCTAACACCACTTTATCATTTAAGCAACACGAATTAGTGTCATACCATGGACCTATAAAACCAATCTCATTTTGATTCTTAACTGGTGTTGTTTTAACACTTCTCTGGTGGACCGATACCGGGCTGGTGTTAAGTCAACACCGGTCTTTTGCAGTGTATCGTAGAGAAGTTTAGGTGGTGTCATTGATTCTTTTAACAGGGGTTCGGTGAAAAGAATCAACAAGAGACATTATTAATACAGACAATCCATTTAAAAAAGAAAATGACTCATATTTGTTTTTAATTCAGGATTTCTAGGGAGGGCGTAAATCTCGAATGATATCAATTGACCAATCTTTAGGGTCGTACTAATTCGTATGTCTTGTGGATATTATTTTATGGATTCACCTATTTTTTAGGCATGTTCAACGAACTGTTACACCTATGCGGACATAGATTGGATGCCATACAAAGGCATTGGACTATGTTAATACCTTAAAATGTATTAAAACTTCCTTTTGGTGTGCATGCTAATTAATTAGTACATCTGACAGAAGCTATTTTCATATGGTATCATATACTTATTGGGAAGTTGGTGGAGGTATATCATGACAGGAAATTAAACATACAAGAGTCCAATATGGGAATCCATACAAGTGCCAATCCAAAACTTTAATACCGGGGGTGAGGAAAAGGCGTCACTTGAAGAGGTGTGAGTAAAAAAGAAATCGACCTCAACATTGCAGACAATAGGGAACTTTAGCAATTAGAACGGCGACATTATTCTTGAAAGTGGTAAATCTATTGAACATATAAGTCAAATCACAATGGACAGCTAAGAAGTCTTTGTCGAAAGTTGGTGGACCGGGACGGCAGAACGTCCGAGGATTCGGACCGGATGAAAAATGGCAAAGTTCGGAGTCCAGGGGAGTGTTTCATCAACATTTTTCATCCGACAAGTTGTCAGATCTGACAGCTTTCCTTGATTTTGATTGGCTGAGAGGCATTGTTCTTATGGTAACTGTCGGATAAAACTTCTGACAAGTCCTTTCATGAAACGCTCCCCAGGACGACACTGTCGTTTGGATCCACCGATTCTCGACAAAGACTGTAAAATATTATCTACGTTTCAGAAGGCGTCTGCGTAGTGTTGCAAAAACTCCGTACTGTGTATCAAACGGAAACGACTCGCTTCGGTCTCAGACCAATACCATACACTCATACGAGCCCCCACTTTCATGTCCCTTAAATTGTTGAACGCCAAACAGGGCAGCTGCCACTCCCATTGTTTTTGTTTTACGTCTTTTGGTCTGACGCGGCCGGGGTTTTGAACTCCCGACCTCCCGCTTGTGAGACGGACGCGATACCAACTGAACCAACACACCGGCTGTGATGATCAAAGATCACATTCATCCAATTGTTCCTCGAAAGGTTCTTTATGATGTTTTTTTTTCCTCTAATACAAAACTGTAATAAGGTCAAACTTGCGAGACATGTCACGTTCTGACTACCCATATACGTCACACGACATACACCGTCATGCCATGGACCATGGTATGACTTAAACCAGGGTTCACTCAGTATACGGTACGGGACGTGGGTGGACTGATCAAAAAGTTGGTTGACGAGCTGGACATCTATGAATTCGATGATCACTTTTATGTTTTTTACCGTATAAGCCAATCCGCCCCCCCCCCCCTTCACCTGTTCAGAAGTCCCTCTATAATATGGGCCAGCTAATATAACAGGATCTCCATGGTTTGGTTATATCATGACAGAAGTTTTTCACCTCACAAACATGCCGCTTTTTATAACTCTGGACAAAGTTAATCGGTACCAGGGCGAAGAAGAGTTCATTCTTCCTTCTTATCCTGCAAAGAGTCAAAGGTAACTCCTAGTTCCGAGTAAATGGGTGACAAACAAACCTAAGCATAACAGCTTGAGGAGCTTGGTAAGAGACACCAAAACATCGAGCAAACAACGTATCGCTGACATCCGGTTACAAAGAGAATGAGATATGTGGTTTTGGACACTAATGTTTATTGCGTATCGAATGTATGTGAGACGTACCTCGCGAAATCAAATGTCTGTGAGCAGCATGCATGTTGACAAATCAAATCAAAATTCCGTGAAAACTTCCGGAGATTTTGACAATTGAAGTAGTGTGGATATTTGTGGAGTATCAAATCACATATGATGTGGTTGACTGGTTGGTGATAGAATATTAATCAACGTGACCAAGTAAACTTATAATGCAAAATTTTATGATATCCAAAATATGATACATACATGTTTGTATTACCATTCCATGGACAATTGCATGTAATAATGGACAAGAAATTTACGAATATTTTTTGTTTGATTAAAAAAGTAGGGATTAAACGTAATGTTTATTTTGTTTGAGGTTATATATATTTCCAGAGAGTGGATTCTATTTTGGGATTTAAAAAAAAACATTACAAACAATAAACG
Source organism: Lytechinus pictus (assembly GCF_037042905.1). NCBI lineage: Eukaryota > Metazoa > Echinodermata > Echinoidea > Temnopleuroida > Toxopneustidae > Lytechinus > Lytechinus pictus. The sequence continues at coordinate 11,163,611 of NC_087247.1, read as the reverse complement.
TGTATGGGTTTGAATATGATGCAGACCTAATGCGTTTGCGTATTATATTGAAGTGAAAACTAACAAAATATAATATCGAAATAGACATTATCGGATCGCATATTTTGGGGTGGGGCCAAGGTATTGTGATAGAGAAAGACAAAACTACTCATTTATTACGATTCATTTTTATCAAGGGAATAATTAGAGATATTACTATCAAGAAAAAATGTTCAGGGGCTGTTTGTCATGCCCCCTCCCCGAAGATCTCCTGGACAACTTTATAGCAATAAAAGCTTCGAAATATTGCTTGATCACTTTCATCTTTCGCGGATAATACGGGGAAGCTATTGCGCTCAGAATGAAACGCATATCTTCTTATAATTGGCCTCAACCGATGAATATATATTGAAAAATTATCCCTCCGTCTAAATACTTTGTCGAGAAATAAACTACTTGAAATATGGTAGGAAATGAGAGCTTAAGAAAATACGGGGTTTTTTTTTCTTCAAGCAAATACTCAGGATATCTTCCTTCAAATGGAAAAAGAAATAACTTTAGGCCCTAGATATGATGATGAAAAGTGGGGTAGATACATACATATCAGGAGAGCAATTCAACCCTTGTAATAAATGACAGATTATGAAACATATTTTTAGCAGTTATTTAAATGATGATGACAACCATGCATGTATAATTTGTCTACTTGTAATCGAAATCATTTCATTTAGCTAAATGATACCGAGAGATTATGCTGACTGATCTGTGCGGTTATAAATCCATATTGCAAGGAACTTGTTTAAAGTCAAACAGGTTGTATGAATTTCTAAATAACGGAACTCTCTCCAGGTTAATGCTGGTCCCGAATCCAGAAGGATTTTGGGGGCGAATAACCTATATATCAAGGCAAACGATAACGTTTCTCAACCAACTTTGCAGGTAATACGAGCTATATTTTTTTAACCGAAAAGGGATGATGATTTTTGTTTTTATCAAACAACCATATTGTCACTATGATAGTGTGGAGATGTTATTCTTATCAAACGAGTCTACCAATTTCTGCAAAAATACAATCACATACCACATGTTATCTACTTTCTTTAGTGCATTGTGTGAATAAAATTAATAATTAATATTCAATAATTAGCGAGTATATTTATTTCTGAATACATTTTTCTCATTCACATTACGAATTTGTTTCCATGTTACATGTCTAAATGAAAAGTCTGTGTCATTCCTAATGGTATTGATTGTAATTTAGTTTTCGATTCATGCGAAATGTAAATATGATTCTTCAACCTTTGACTGAGCGATACAGCATGTACAGTACTGTAAGTATACCATCAACGGAGACACACCCCTCATGAAAACAATCATATCTCACGTGTTTTTACCCTACTTGGCAGTGTTTCAAGCCTATTATACCCCTTGCATGTAGGTAATTTAAGACGAATAATGCCCCTTTGAATAATTATCTTCCAAGAGGCAGACGCAGTATCCCGCATCTTTTTTTTTATGGCCCTTTAATGCACGTGCCCGCCTCAAATCAATATTTCAACACAAACTTAGCCCGAAATGTATACTCTATAAGATGTTTGGGCTCTTTTCATTGTATTCGTGTAGGGCTATTTTTATGGCGCCTATAACGGTCGGCATTGTACGTGATAGGGCTCCTGTTCGTCCTATCTGAATTAATTATCATTAATTTTATTGGTTTTATTAATTCACAAAATTTTATTGAATTCACAAAATTTTATTGATTCACGAAATAATGTCTGGACGTTATTGGTATCCAAACGTGATTCTGCTTTCACGTGATGTTGGTAAAAGACAATATACCAGTAGTGTCAATCTCTTAAATGATCACTGTCTCATTTATGACAAGGACGGGATTATAATTATCAATACCATAACTGAAGGCAAACATGTAAATCGTGTTCGATTAGGTCCTTGAAATATGACATTATGAAGACATTGATGAAAACATAATGATTAAATGATAGGACATTGACAAATGAAATTTACTATTCAGCTTTAGTTTGAATAGATGATGTAGTTTTCTGAAAATACAATATCAATTAGAAGCAAAATAAAAAAAAAAACTTTGAGGGGTGCAGACATGTCGTATGTCGTATGGAAGACATTTTCCAGAAATCTGCGAGAAAGCTAAGCGAGTGAGGAAACATTTTGACCCTTTTAATCCAAAAATTATAATTGTGTGATAGATTTTTACATACTATTCAGAAAATCATATATTTTACTCTTTTGCCTTTCCTTTTCTCTCTCTTTCTCTTTTTGTTTTCCTTGGTCGCGAAATTTGGGGGAGGGGTCAATGGCGGTCCCAAGCCCCCCCCCCTCTATACGCCAATGAATGTAGATATGAATTGAACCTTGAACTTCGAATTGAAATTTATTCATAGTGATACACATGTTTATCATGTCGAGGTGTTCATCCGTTTTTATAAACATAATAATTGTTTGCATGCATGTCAAACACAATAGTAAGCAATAACGAATTCAATCAATATAGATACTACTTCCCTGGTAGAAGGAATCAATGTCTCACGTGTTTTGACCCTATTTTGGCAATGTTTCAAGTCTATATCATACCACATGCACTCAGGTGATTAAAGACGAATAATGCCCCCTTTTTGTATTTTCCAAGAGGCAGTACCCCGCATCTTTTTCTTTTTATGGCCCTTTACTACACGTGCCCACCTCAAATCAATAATTCAACACATACTTAGCCAGAAATGTACTCTATAAGATGTTTGGGCTCTTTTCATTGCATTCGCTGAGGTCTATTTTTATGGTGTCTGTATATAGCTTATAAGTAATGGCCTGCAGTGTGATAGAGCTATCGGTTCGTCCTATCTGAGCTAATTATCATATAATTTTATTGATTTTATTAATTCGTAAAATCTTTGTTAAAGTCACAAAATTTTATTAATTCACAAAGCTTTATTCATTCACAAACAATAATTGTTGTCACTCAAACGTGATTGTGTTTCACGTGGTGTTGGCAAAAGCAACATACCAGTAAAGTAAATAATTTAAGTGATCATTATCTCATTTATAGCAAGCATCGGGCGTATCAATATCATATGGTAAATATTTATAATCGTGTTTGATTAAGCCCTCGGAATGTGAAAATATGAAGACTTTAACTATTGGACAATTCAACGGGGAAATATACGGGATAAATGATTGAAATGAAAATGTACTGTACAACTACAATCTAATCTTGATGTAATTGCTTTAATGCACACAATGAATCAAAAGCAATAATAATAATGATGATAATAATTGATTGATTGATTGATTGACAACGAATTTATTCATTCCAAAATTTCAACAAAGTTATAAAGTAAAGCAAAATATAATATAACATTTTGAAATGAAATAGGAACCTTCTGGAAAGCAAAGCTTGTTATTGAAGGTTTCCTTTAATAAATAAGACTTAATGCAAAAAACAATATATATATATAATATACTTATCATATCGTTCTTGTTGAAGTTCAAAATAGATACAATAAACAAGTCATCATATCTTTCTTGTAAAAATTATATGTAAAAATTATATGTAAATCCTTGTTAAATGTATATATTTTTTTTTTTTTACATATTCTCCCAAGTAAAAAATAAACAAGGCTGGATTATCTTACAAGATATGAAGAAAAAGTGAAAAGGACACACAAGACAAAACGTTACGAAAACAGGACGTGACAAAACGGTACAAGATCAAGACATGACAAAAAGTTATACCAAAACAAGACAGACGAAGTATTACAAGAACAGACAAATTGAAAAAAAAGACAAAGACAACAACAAAACAAAGGACAAAAACGAGTAAAAGAAAGAAAGAAGAAGGAAAGAAAAAAACCAAAAAAAAAACAGGTAGAGCGGAAGAAAGGAGACGGGAAAAGAAGCGAAATAAAGGCAGGGTGGGGGAGGGGGGAATCCAGAAGAACAGTATAATAATAAGAATAGTATAAGAATAATAATAATATTAATAATACTAATAATTCAATATTCACAGCGCCTGTTAATATCTACCAAAGCGCTTTAAATTACAAAATCTAAATACTTCTAACTAAACTCAATTACTTATCTTACTTAACTACCTCAGATAACTTAACAATTAACGAAACTACCTCAAATAACTTAATTACCAACTTAGCGACGCACAAATTAACTGTGAAAATCAGATATTTGATTACTATTTACGGAAGAGATACGTCTTAAGTGCTACTTAAAAGCAACAGAGAGCCGATTGTAACCATTTGACGAAATTGGACAAATCCTATATAGTTGTAATTACTTAGCTTTTCAAATGGCTCAAAAGAAATCGTTGTTGCAGTAAGTTAAGTCATTGGTATTTTCTCTCTTTTGATTATTCATTTTTAAATTGGCAAAGATCCAGATGATTGAGTGTTAGGGGTAATATAAATCATGGAGCTATTAACACATAGCTCCATGTATAAAACAAGTAACAAAAGTGCAGTGCAAAACGCCTAAACCTCAAATCATTGATCTCTTACGCTTTGTTTTACAATGGATATAGCCGAGCATCGTCTATTGTCTCTTTGTTATCACCTGAGCTCACGGTGTGCCGTTATTTGGTAATCCAAACAGGATTTTTCTCTGTATTGCATGCAAGACCGAGTTCGTGGAGAAAAGCATGTTCGCATCGCTCGATCGATCATTTGAAAACGGTGAAACTTTAATGGAATTTATATTTTTATCACCCCCGAAGCAGTGGCGTAATGAGTCAAATATTTTAAAGGGGGTCAGACCAGACATGGCGTATATGGGGCATGATTTCTGTTAACATGGCTTCAAGCGAGCAGAAGTTTTGACCTTTTTTTATTTCAGAAATCTAGCTTTGTAATATATTTCGACATCATGTTATATATCAGATTGTATCATCTATCTCTCTTCTTGGTAATAAAACTTTTGGTGTCCATGGTTCCCTTTAGCCCCCCCCCCCCCTCCCCCTCCCCCACCCCTTATCCCTCCCCATCGCGCCTGTGCCACGAAGAGGGTTAAGACCTTTGGCACCGTGTCAAAGAGGAGACACAACACAACGTAAGATGCGTGTATTTACACAAATGTGTTGATATAAATATGATCGATATTTTTTTCTCTATCTACCTATTGCATCATGATTGGTGCTTGAGTGGTATTTTTGTCTCATTATTCATTATCAGGAACCGGGATGCATAACAAATATGACGCAAGACTAAACAATCCTTGCAGGTTGTATACACGTATAGTGCCAAGGTGAATGTTGTACTACCTTTATACATGACTATGGACATAAAAATGTTGTTATGATGTGTAGAGCTTGATCTAAGATGTTTCTCCGGGAAGTATGGGATGAACGATGGTACAATTTTTTTTGTGTGTGAATCTTCACAGCATCCGCAAACCCCAAGTCCCTAAATGGCGTGAACATGATGAAGTATAGGCCGGGGAAGAAAATACCGCTACAAATAAAGATTAGAAACGGGATGTCACAGTTGGAGGGGAAGGAAATAAAGAGCCAAGAGAATTAAGAGAATGAGAAAGGAAGAGGAATCAGGAAAGAAATACAGGAAACATGGAAAGGAGACTGGGGGAAGGGGTTGATATGTACCAAGAGGGAGGGGGAATGGAGAGGGGAGGGGAGAAGAGGGAAATCTAGAGAGAGGGGTGGGGTGGGATGGAGAGAGGAGGGCTGGGGTAATAATTTGAGATCTGATGGGAATTGAATTTGAAGAAGATTTGACGAAAGAAGAGGAAATGGAAAGTGGGCGGAAAAAGCAGGTGGGACCGGACACCTTTTTGGCTCCGTGCCATCGAGGTTTTTGGGGGTTTTTGTTTCGGATCTCATCTTCACGTGCCCCACGTCACTGTTCGATACGTAACATTCAACGCAATACCTATTCATCGAGGCACACAATACAATGCCCTAGCTTTAGTTTTGTTGTATGTCTCGGCGTTCATCAACGAGAATTAAAAAACAAACCATTACACTTTTCTGATTCACCCATGATCCGACTGCACTGAAGGTCCCTGCTTGTTGGAGTAACTGTTTACTGGCGTTTTTGTCGCAGTGATGAAGTGCTGTTAGTGTCGAGATTTCTAGAAATCGCAGGTAACTAGCAGACGACACGGGCTTTGTTTACTCTCCGTTGGTTGGTCTCGTGACTGGCCACTGAGCAACGCGAAACCTAGTGACGTCATGGTTTGGCGTGCCTCCATTCACCCATAGCTCATACATGACGAATGACACACAAAACACACACTCGGGTGAACAGCACATCAACGCCCGGTTACACACCTTCGATGAAGTTGAATATCGAACGGTTCACAGTAACAACACAAAGCACTTCGATTCTGAGGAATAAGTAATTCGCTGGCGCGGTACAATAAATACGCTGGCACGATCATCTGTGAGTCAGAACTTCGCCTTATTTCATTCGGAACACACCTACCAAAACCGCTCTGACTAAGGATAAAATAATTTGTTTGATATACTTCAATATTGATACTGAATATATACTACTACATTCATCAAACTGCTCACTTGAGTTTTCCTACAACTTTGTGGAATTAATTGTTCTTGCTGGTAAAATTGTAAGTATCGTTTTGTGTCTGATTTATCTTAATCAATATAGGACCTACTGTAAATCATCATTTTTATTGATGTATATTTCTAGATATTCCAATTTTCATGGAGATTTAACTTTCATAGTATAAGGATGGACACTGAACTGTCTCTGAACTTAGGTTAGGCATATCTGTATTTTGATTAATTGTTACTTGCTTATCGGGTGTATATTTCCACTCAAGATCATTACTGCATATGAACTTAATATTCACTAACTAATCATTATACTTTTGTTTGTATTTCCAATACAGGTAATTGACTTTGGACTCTATTCCAGTGGAACTCCATCCCGTGGTCTACCACAGCTTATCAGTTATCAACCTTCTCCAAGAGCAGACGACACCTGTGATCGTCACATGTTCGTGTGCTATCGTATCGTCTGATCAGCGTGATAAAACCGTCTGCTATCACGCGAGGATATTCAGTCATAGTATGCGCTCTTTACCCAACTGTAGTGGTACCTCCACTCTGCTCTCCAAGACAGCTTTTCGTGAGATCGTCATGGATCCTACACAGAACCTGATGACGGCGCTGAAGTCGAACAGCTTCTCCAAAATCCGTTCCGCCATCAAGATGCCCTGTGTGGACGTCAACCACTGCGACGTCGAGGACAGCTGCCGCACACCGCTCATGAAGGTCTGCGCTTCGAGCGAGCCATCCGCCACCGCTCGCCGTGATCTAGTCAAACTGCTCCTCGCCAAGAACGCCGACGTCAACGTCGCCGATAATGACGGCTTGACGGCTCTTGCCATCGCCTGCAGCTGTGGCGACGTCGGAATGGTCAGGTTGCTCGCCGAAGACAGCAGCGTCGATCCCAACGTGGCCGATGTCGACGGAAACACACCTCTCATGCTTGCCTGCCGAGCTGGTCATCCCGAAGTCGTCACTGCACTTCTAACCATCTTTGGGAGATTGGGACTTAAAATTGACGACACAAACAACAAAGGTAAGACTATATATATATTTTTGTAACTAATGTGTATTAAGAAAAAAATAATCTCTGAAATGTATAATTTAAAAAAGCATAGAAGTACTGAAGAGAAACTCGAAGGCAATGCACAAATTCCCTGAGGCTCAAATTTGCATTCTGACTGCTACATGCCTCAAGTTGTCACTGACTCATTGAAACTTGATATTTCATTAATTAGGTCTGTTACGCCCACATCAGATACGAGTATCTTGTTTAGTTTTCAATTAATTGTTGCAGTTAGAAGTTGATGTTAGGGTTTCAGTTGTAAATGTGTTAGTCTTAACACTAAAATGTAATGTTACGTCATTATAATCTTTAAATTCCTTCCGTAACTGATGTTTACCATGGTTCTACCCCATAAAGCAACAAGGAGCTAAATATCTTAAGAAAACAGTAATTGTACGTATTGCCACGTGAGAGTCCACATTATTGACTCTCTGGTGGCTTAACGAAATTCTCCTCTTGTTCTGTAATTACTTACTTAGCATAGATATCCTTTAGGTTAGATGCATTGCTCATCGTATGTTTCATCGTATATGGGACTTCGATGATATACCGATTATTGCTAGTTTGGATATGATACATTTTGTAATTTATCGTGTTATCTTGTTGATGTATTGTTGAGTAAACAAGAAGAACCTTGGAGATTAACCAGTAAGTTCCTGTTTTTATTTCCCGTGCAGGTGTCACACCACTAATGGAGGCTGCTCGTGCAGGAAACACCGAAATCTGTCGAGCCCTCGTTCAAGAAGGTCGTGCAGATGTCAACATTCGTGAGTCAACGTCCTACTGCACAGCGTTCGATTTCGCCATCGAGAGCGGGCGCTGTTCCACTCCCGAGCTCCTGCTCCTGTCACCAGTGGCGCAGAGGAAGCTGAACGCCAGGCAACACCGTCAGGCTGTGGGACACAAGACGCTCAAAGAGGTCATCGAGAACTCCAACCTGCATTGCCCGAGGAGTGAAAGGCTTAAACCCACGAAACTGTCGGTGGCTTCGAAGTACGAGGCATACCCACTCCCAAAGGAATACGCGCAGCAAGCCAACAGCATGGTGTTCCAAGTTAGCAAACGGCTCCAGAGGCTGTCTGAAGACAGCGAGGGTGAAATCAAGGAGGAGGCCGAGATGGAGGAGGAGAGGAAGCGTGCACCGATCAGGAGAAGGTATTCCCTGCCGTCCGCTCGCCACTGCGTCTATGGTGGCGGCCCCAACAAAGTCCACAGGATCACGCCTTTCCACAACCAGACCGCCTCCGGATCACCAAGACTTGCCCGTGGCAAGGGAACCCCAACCTGGCTGAAGCTCCCGCCCGTTCCCGAGACGACTTCCCTTTCTCGCAGCCCATCTCCGTCCGAGCCTATCGTTGAGGAATCATCAACCACCGAAAAGATGCCTCCTACTTCAAGCTCAAAGTCAAACGGTGGCTCCTCCAAGATCAGATCGGAGAGTCCGACCATGAGCTCCACTATGAAATCCATCCGCGTACTCCCTTCCAACTGCAGTGTCCAAGCCAGGAGGTGCCCGCACGATGCTTCTATCGCCAGCATGTCCTCTCACAAGCGACCTTCCCTTAGAATCTCACACTCGTGGGAAGGTAGGCCCTCCAACACCGTGCCGTCCTACCTCTTCAGGTGAAAAGAATACGAACATTTTCTGAACTTTGAACACTAAATCTGCTGCACCACATTTATCAACGCCGTGAAAGAAGTGCAATTTGTGTATCATCGTAGTATAATCACTCTGTGGATACTGATAATCATTTCTCGTATTTCAAAATCGAAGGAGAAATTGGTTTGTCCCAAACTTTGGATTGAAGAGAAATTTCGAATTTCAGAACTTTTCTTCTAAGTTTTTGTTTATCCTCATGGTCGGTTAAGTACTATTGTGCAATATTATCATGTCTAAAAATGACACAAACTGAAAGGAGTTCAAACGAATTCATAAATTCATCTGTCGATTAATTGCATTATCTATTCATCAAAATTGAATAAGGGTTCCTTTGACAAGTGGCGAAACGATAATCAAGGGGGGATGCAAATCAAATATGTTTGAAGATGTTGCTTTATAATGAATATTGATTATGTACTCTTTGATCTCAAATGCCACGCACAAAAATACTGTAAACGAATCACCGCTTTATCGTGAAAATTCATATTTATGATGCCTTATAATGTGCTAATTTCACTGAGTGGTCGTGCTGGACACCGCATTGGTCATATAAACATCGATATCTTATGATTGTGTAAATTATTGAAAAGAGAATATATATTTATATCGCCTTACAAATTAATTGCATGTTTATGGTATCGTTTATTTTGTATTATTAAGATGATTGTGAGGTGCTGTGAGCATGTTTTTTTTTCAGTGGAGATGAAGTTGATCGAATTCAGTAAGCTTATACCTGGCTAATTTGATGAAAGGAATGGTTGATTGATTGATTGATTGATTGATTTACTGATTGATAATTGATTGAATAATTGACTGATTTGATAATGATTGATTGATTGATTGATTGATTGATTGATTGATTGATTGATTGATTGATTGAGTGAGTGAGTGAGTGAGTGAGTGAGTGAGTGAGTGAGTGAGTGAGTGAGTGAGTGAGTGAGTGCAGTAAGTGAGTGAGTGAGTAATCGATCGACTGCTGTGTGTCAAGCATGAGCTTTTGTTGAACAAGCTACAGGAGAACATGACAACATAAAAAGAGAACAAAGAAAATGTTACGAAAGAGCATTCAAATGCGAAAAAAGGACAAAAGTATAAGAGCGAGAAATTGATGTGAACGGAGAAAATAAAACAGAGAACAGTATTTTCTTTTAAAAAGAACGGGGAAAAGAGAGAAAGGTGAAAGACATAAGACGAGGGAGAAAGGTGATAATAACGATGTAAAAAAATAAAGAAAATTGCAATTTGGTTTCTATCCGAAATCATGAAAAGAAAAAAAGAAAATCACAATTTTAATGTCTATCCGAAACCATGACACGAAAAAGAAATTCACAATCTTGATTTCGATCCGAAATCATGAAAGGAAATAGAAAATGACAATTTTAATGTCTTTCCGAAACCATGAAAAGAAAAAGAACATCACAATTACAATGGAAAGGCTCATTTCATCGCAATGCCCGATGGCATGGATCTGACTAGAGCATATCGGCGTTTTCTCTTGAGTACAGCAAAGAAAGCATATCGGGGCAAAAGTTGTATGGGGGGAGGTTCTAAAATTCTAGGAATAAGAGAAGTAGCGGGCGTTTATTTTGGCCAATCAGAAAAGTTTTGGATTTAAGAGATCAACGAGCAGATAGATCTATTGAACCGACACTGACAGACACCATTCGTTATTCAGCCCCATTGGACTTCTGTATTCGTGGTTCTGTCCTGAAAGGTCATTGATCTTGGTCTACCATGAGATGGCGCTATTTCACACATGTAGATGGACAATATATATATTTTTTTACTGTGAATAGTCATAATAATAATAATACATGAAATTTGTTCCATCTTCATTAGATGCTCAAGGCGCTCCAGAGCAGAACAACAAAAACTATTTACATATAATACATGTCTGAACAATAAGTCAATGTCTATCAAAAAACACTCTTATAAAAGTATGTTTTTTAGGTTGCCCTTGAAGCAAATTAACTGGACGTTTACTCATTCCAACCCACTATATCTATGATCACTCTGGTTAAAAGTACAATAAACTTCTTCTTTGTTTTCTCTCACTTTAGTTGACCTATAAACCAGATTCAAGAGTTTTATCTCAAACGTGCCATGACTCGAGCCCAACTCAAGATTTCCTTTTTCCTTTACGTATATTACAACATTCTTTCTATCCTAACTTTTGAGGGGTCCACATTTTACAAGCTTTGCTTTTCAGTGGACCCCTCCATTCTTCTCATGATATATCATTATATTGATTTAATTATATTTAATTATATTGATTATATTGATTTAAATTTGACATGCATGTTAATTTATATTTGAATCACTTATTGAATATGTATATCATTTATTCAATGTTGAATTTTGTTCATGCTTTTATTCAAATTGAATTAATTTATATTGTACTTACTTGTATTATGTTGAAGAATGAAAAATAAATTGAATTGAATTGAATTGAATTTGTATGAAAAGTCAAGCGCGCACAAATTCTAAAACCTTACCACAAGATGGCGCTCTTTCACATTAAAGAGCAGACAAGATACAAGTGACAATCTGTCGGCGTTGATTGTGAGCAGTTCAGTCACCGAAAGTAAAAGACCACCCCCCCCCCAAAAAAAAAAAAAAAAAAAAAAAAAAAAAAGATATTCCATTTAAATTTACTTTTAGTAATTTTTTTCTTTCGAAAATTGTATTCCCAAGGCGAAACAGAAACATTCATTGAAAGAGAGAAGAGGAAGCTCGATTGCAAGCAATAGGTTGTAAAGTTTCCCTTATTTTGCTTCTCATTCTTTCTCTCTCTCTCTCTCTTTATTCTCTCCCTTCCTCTCCTTTTTCCTCATTTTCATTCTTTTCTTTATTTTCCCTTCCTTTTCTTTTCCATTCCATTTCCCTTTTTTTTTACATTTTCCCCTTCCTTTTTTAAAGACGAATAAAAAGAAAAGAATATTATATTTTATTAAAAACGGAAACGGTTTCGGGGTTCACACCTCATCATTAGCCTAAAATCATAAAACAGAGTAACTGGTATTTATACATTTGGGATATCAAGGTAATTTCAAGAATATAGGTACAGAATATAACTGTGGAACAGGGTGAATTTAAAAGGAGTAAAAGTAAAGATTATGCACTCTAAAAATATTGGGCTAAAATGCTCCATATGTGTCCAACCAACATTTGGCCTTTTTGGCATTTTTATTTATCCAGTGTGATGAAAATGTTACCCATTCTAAAGTAATTGCTGCTTATTTTTTAGCCTTACTAGACAATATGCTTCCCGCAATGGGTAAAATACTGCCCCAAATTGGTTGGAAACATAATTACCCTCGTGCTGGTTAATATTTTACCCAATATTTATTTACAATGTGTCAGTTAGGTCAGTTTGGGTAGGTAGATTAAACAGAAAGCATTATTTGATAATATCTGTTGATTTAGTTGAGGATTTTTCCATTTGATGAAGAGCCCTTCTTTTATTTTAATCTGAAAGTCTGTTAGGGCAGCATCGAAAATTTTGAAGCAATGATTATAGGAATCTGACAGGCATTGGGGTGATGATTGTAAATGTTTTCAAACATAGGAGTTTTTGTCCTTCCTTTTCTGTTGCCTCATCCTTTCCCTTCTTGCTTGTACTTTCTTTCACTCTTTGTATTCCTCCTTCCTTTTCCTTTCACTCTCCCTTTTCCTTTCCCTCTCCCTTTTTTCCTTCTCCTTTCTATCCCTTTTGCCTTCTTTTTCCCCCATCTCCCTCACTCTCTCTCCCTCTCTCTCTTTCTAACACACTCCCCCCTTTCCCCTCCTTTTCCCCCTCTCTCTTCCCCTCCCCTCTTTTCCTTTGAATTGTCTCTCCTATTCAAATAATCATAATGTATAATCCTTTTTCCAACTTTGAATTTACTTGGTCCAGTCAATTCCATTAAATTTCAATTCATTTCTTTTCTTTACTTGTTCACAGTGCATATACTATGTGGCTTTCTCACATATGACAAAATACATATTACAACATAAAAAATATATTAAAAAATCAAAATATCATTTAGAGTGCTGAAATACTAAGATACACTTCAGAACAATGGAACTGCTATGTTTTTTACACTTGCAATACATTACAGTGATAAAATACTGGGTAAATTCAACAATTCAATGTTTAAAGGGGAATCCAACCTTGGCCATAATGTTGTGTTGGAAAGGAGAAAAAAATAAATCAAACAGAATGGTGAAAGTTTGAATGAAATCGGACAAGCAATAAGAAAGTTATGGCTGCTGTATAATTGTGATCCCGAAGATTACATAGATTTCAAATTTGCAACTGGGTAAGTGAATTAATATGACAAGGGGCAAAGACAACTTTCCCTTACGCCATGTACTTAATTATCAGGGATATGGGGTTTTCTAAATATAACACAGAAAGCATATTGTTTTATGTCCTTATGAAAGACAACATATAATTTTAATTAAAACTTTTGAAAAAATAAGACATTTTAGCCATTTGATGTATTGGATTACATGGAAGAGTAGTCCTTGCCTTACCTCATTGAATTCATAACTTTCTTATTGTTTGTCCGACATTGTTCAAATTTTCACTTAATATCAACATCTACCTCCATGATATCAACTTGTATAAATTTTCTTTTTCCTCTAAAAACAAGTTTTTATTTGGGTTGGATTCCCCTTTAAAAGAAGACAGTTTACGATTAAAACTAACGTAAAATAACATATTTGCAATTACTAACTGAATTGTTGCAATTAATAAAATAGAAACAATCCAATTAAAAACATAATGGACAATGATAAGTATTTCAATGATACTCGTTTATTGCACTATTTGAAAAAATAGATAAATTGGGGGTTGGGGCATTTTGTGAAGGCGATTCCACCTGAATTATGCGGTGTTTACGTATATTATACGAAATAGTTGAATAAGAGAAGTGGTAGGCACATTTTTACATCCGAAGAATAGATGGTATAATAATAATAATAATAATACCAACATGCTTTAATATATAGCGCATATCACTGCCAAATGCGTCCCTATACGCTTAATTGGATATTTTTACCCTGGCTTAGCCCCGGAGCCTTTTACAGCGCGGTGGCATTTCAAGGAATATATTCCTGCCAGGTACCCATTTACCTCACCTGGGTCGAGTGCAGCACAATGTGATAAAAATCTTGCCGAAGGAAATTACGCCATGGCTGGGATTCGAACCCACGACCAACCCTCTGTTTCAAAGTCGGAAGACTAATCCACTGGGCCACAACGCTCCACGTGTTATGGTTCCATTACAACAAATTTTAATCTTTTTGATGCAACCGTATATATCGAAGTCAAATGAATTTAAATGATGACGGCCATTTTGAATTTCAAGATGGCGCCAATCAAAATGATCCGACATTTCAGCTAATATAAAGATTTATTGAGAGTGTTAGACTATCATATCAATTAAGTGATTTTCCTCAAATTTTGAACCTTACACAATGCTTAAAACGTTGATAGGACTAAAGATTTTAAAAAGTCCTTTATGCAAAATGGCGGTGAAATAACATGGTCGAAAAAATAACGGTACCAACATTTTTTTTTTAAATTCGGTTCACTCATATACACAAATTTGGCTAAAAATATAATATTGGCACAATTATCTCAAGGAATTTCCATACGTCCATTTTCCATTTCTCAGAGCAAGTTAAACAGATAAATTAGGCCTATCAAGTCAGCAAAACAGATTCTCCAAGCGTATCTTGAGTTTTATTAAACTTGGTTACACGTTTGAATACATAATGTTCGAATGAAACATTCTGAACATTGTGTTTCAATATATTCAGAGGAGTCTTAAGCCATCTCTTCTATTTGTTCTTCTTTATGTAAAAAAATAATGTCGAAATTAAATGACATTATCTTCCTCAAGAGTTTGGCCGAGCTCCTGTAAATTATGGCCATTATTTCGAACCTGTTTCGTAATTGTTATCACAAGCAAGACAAGAGGTATAACTGTCATAATACAGTATAGTACTTATCATTGCAATATATGCAGCGCAATAATGTCCAACAATTTTAGAACTCAGATGGGGCTTTGCCGCTGTAGTTTGCTGTGCAAACCCTTCACTCGAGGAAAGCAATGTAAAATCCTCGGCATTGACTTGTGTACAGCAAATTGTATTTGTGCTAGTTTTTTGTGAAGTCCCACCTGTCTTCAAAAGTTCATTTCCTGTCTGTGTCAATTATATGCCTGCAGTGTTGTATACCTGGGTTGAGAGTGACGAAAGTAAATTGTTGCCGTGGTGGGTAAAGGACACCAACACACCCACAGGGTTCGCGTCCCGACACGGCGATGCCGTTTGTCATTAGGAAGTTTATCGGAAACACTACGCAGACGCTTTCTGGAACGTAGAGAATCTATTGTCTAATGCCTTTCATGACAATGAAGTCTTTGTCGAGGGTCGTTGAATCGAAACAGCAGTGTCGTCCGTGACTCTGGACAAGCGACAGATTTGCACTTTTTTCGTCAGCTCAGAGTTTTTTTTACGACGATCAGTTCTTCGACAAAGACCTCTCACCTATTCATTGGGATATGACGGGCAAGTTCGGTAGATTTACAATGTTGCAGGATCCGTCCTCGATGCAATCGCGCGATAGCTCGCTTTCGGTCATCATTATAAGAGGTGATAAAAGCTTGAGATCGCATTAAACTCAGATCCTGATTGGCTCTGCCGCACTGGTCACGTGACAGGTCTTCCGTCTCGCTTCATTTCTTCCGCTTCTTGCCCGATTTCCTTTTGGCAGATTTCTTTATAGACTTTGTTGATTTGGCTGATTTCGATGATCTTGAGGATTTAGAAGAGAGTCCTCGTCCTTTCTTGTCCGTGCTGACCGGGTGTTTAGGCTCCACATACTCCACGCGTTCACCCTGGCATTTTTTCTATAAATGAATAAACAGTAGATAAAATTAATATATCAATTTAATATTATATTAATTTAAGGTGCCTTTTAAGTGGTCAAGTCAGTACGTAATGAGCCAACAATTTTGAGGGGGGAGCAGCATGTCGTATATGAGAAATTTAGGGGAGGGTTAGGAAGTAGCGAGCGAGCGAAAATTTTGAATATTTTGAACTGAAAAATACAATTTTGTGATAGCTTTCAATAATATTCAACAAATAATCATATTCCATCCTTGCCTTTTCCATTTTCTTTCCCTTTTCTCTTGTTTTCTTTGATACAGAACTTTGGGGAGTTCCCCAAAGATCCCCCCCCCCCCCATATATATACACCAGTGGGTGATAAAGACATGAGATAAGATGACCAAATACCACTTATGTATATTTCCTCATTAGGAATATAATCAGTAAAGCATTTCAAAAAGAAAAGAGTAGGCCATTAAAATGTTGACACATTCTTTGTCGTATAAAGACATCCCATTGTACTGCTAAATGAAATATGTTTTCACATGGGTTTTTCTGTTGTCATTTTTTTATGGGGGTGCCATTTTCTTTTCATGGGCCTATGCGAAACCTTGATCACAAATTAGTGTTAATATTTTTCTTTTCAGATGAATCCAACAACGTTATTTCGTCTTTGGTAATTCTGCCGCAGTTAAGAGAAGACAGAGAGTCGAGTTGCTTCTTCTCTTGTCAATTTATTTAGTCGAGCAGATACTACTAAAGATTAGTATCACCATGTGCCTACTATTAAATTACAATTGTTACAATTCACAATATAATATAGTGCGATTGATTTGCTAGAAAGACAATTTCATGATCAAAATAAAAGCAACAACATTATTTTCATTCTGTCGAATCGAGAATTTTTACCTTCAAGGAAGGAGACACTGGCGCACAGATAAGGGGGAAGGGCATGGGGGCCATAGACTCCAAAAAGTTTCACGACCAAGAAAAGAACGTAGATAAAGAAAGAAAGGAAAGGGAAGGGGGTGAAATATGATACAATTTTTCAAAAAATTATGTTAAAATCTATCACAAAATATTTTTTTAACTCGAAACTTGCAAAAGTTTTGTTCGCTTGCCTCGCTCGCTCTCTGCTTTTGAGAAACTCTTCCCCATACACAATGTATCAAAAATTTTGGCTCACGACGCCGCTGTAAGGGAAAGGATGTTCGGCCAGTAAGGCAAATAGAGGTCTCTAAGGCGGCCTATATGATTTCGTGATATTTTAGTGTAAATATTTCTACCAATTTTGTTTCTAAAGTGCACGAAACGTTGTTAAACACGCAACATAAAAATACAATTTTCTACTAAACTTGCCCCTACAATGTACTGGATTCATTAGTTTCAGCAGGACAGTCTGAATGCCCCCTCCCCCCTGAGGATTTTCATAGAATTTACCTGATTGCACTTTCGACATCGTGAGGGCTCGGGCATGACCCCTGTGAAATCCCCGCGAAGACAGGCCCGGCAGTATCTCGTCCCACACCATTTACACATGTAGGTCTGCAATGAGGGTCCAAAAAAAAAATCACATGGAAAATAAAAGCAAGACGTATGGCCTACAAATGATACATATCTGCATATACACTGTTAGAAAATTTATCCTTAAAATAAAAGAAGTTCCTGCAGCAGAGTCTCGAGAACACCTGTAATCTTACCAGATTGCGTAATCTTACAGGAAATTGGTATTTGGTGTACATGTATGAATAGAAACCTTACAATTTCCTTTAATAAAAACCATTTTCCCCCTTTTAAACAGACCTGTTCTGTTAAATTGCAGAAAACTTCCTGTTTTATGAAATTACAGAGTGATTCTATTATTGCTTTCTGCAAAATCTTCTTTTTTCTGTAAAATCAGTTTTTGTTTAACAGTGTAGACAGCGTAGCACTTTCATGTAACAAATAGTTTGCGATTCTCGCTGACAACTGTTATAAGCTACCGAAATCCTCGCATCTGATTGGCTCAGGACTATTTGCTTCGTAAAACGCGCCCAAGGATGCTTGAAAAAAATATTACGTACTGCATTGGAATGTGACGACTGAACGAGTTGATATAACAGATGGTATAAAATCATGATACCCTACTGTAAAATAAAAGGATGTATAAACAACATATAATTTAAAAAAAAATTGAATTCAAGGAAGGGATTGGTAAGTAGATCCAAGCATATTAATATATCCCCTGGATATATCCAGATATAATGTGCCGAAATCATGTCCTTTTGCGGGTAAATGTGCCCTTTACCATGAACATTAATTTTGAAAGAATAATTATTAACACGCCTTCTGATGGTATACATTAGATCTATTAACTTCATTCTCAAAGCTTTCGGATTTCTCCTTACAAAAAAAAAGAAAGAAAGTTGCCCAATCAGATTCGGGTCATAAAACGCTTTTATCCTATTGAATAGGCCTGCTACCCTAGAGATGGACAATATTTGGATCCCGGTAATACTTGAATCATGGAGCTATAAATATTTATAGCTCCATGTTTGAATTAAACTATAGAGAAAAATCTGATTATGTTGCTACGGAAAGTCAACAAAAGCGTGTGAAGTGTCACTTTCTCTTCTCATAATCTTAAGCAGTTCTATATAAGACGGACCTCGGTCTTATGTGTGGTTCTATTTTGCATCAACGAACACAATGGCCATCTCATATTACTTCAACATTCTGAAGACGCCTCTGTTATCTAAACCATATTTTTGTGTTATTTTGTAAGGATTCCTCTGATTTTACCCAAAATATTGCAAATTCCATGCTGGACGTTCCCATAAAATTAATGGCAGCCCCGTTCTCGTTTCATTTCAATGTTGAATAAACCACCCCAGTGTCCCTGTATTTCAAAGGATGTGTCCAATCTTCACTTCATAATCAAGACGTCAATTTGGAGTGATTTAAGACCATGGTGACACATGTTTCTTGTTGAATATAAAAGAATAATTCCAAGCTGCAAAGAAAATAGACACTAGGAGGCATAGGCGGCGGAAGCGGGGGGGACGTGTCCCCCCTAAATTTTAGGTGGGGGGACGGTCCCCCCCCCCCTAAATTTTTTGTTGATAACTTTTTTTTTTTTTTTTTTTTTTTTTTGCTTGTCAAATTTTTTTCTTGCGTCCCCCCTAAAATGTGTTGTTGTTGATAACTTTTTTTTTTTTGCTTGTCAAAAAAAATTTGTGGTCCCCCCTAAAATTTTTGGCTTCCGCCGCCAATGCTAGGAGGAGTTAGAAGAAGAAGAAAAAAAGAAGAAGGAGAAGAAGAAGAAGAAGACGAAGGAGGATGAGAAGGAGAAGAAGAAGAGGAAGAAGAAGAAGAAGAATGAAAAGGAAAAGAAGGAGAAGAAGAATATTGCGCACATATTCACCTTGAAAATACTGCTCAAGGCGCTCCTATATTATAACACAGGCTCGTGAATTGAATCAAACAAACGCCGTATTATTCGGTGTTGACAAACGTACAGGTATTTAGAATTACAATGTTATCAAACACTGAACCGTTTACCCCTCACGATTAACATATACAATTGCATGGTGCAACCGTATGCTCTACAATAAGACAGTTGCAATGATTTAATTATCATACCATCAAACAAAAGCATGATATAAATAAACTTACCGTGTCGACAGTAGGGCATCCCCAGCGGCACATTGTGGCGTCCGTGTGTTATTTTTTACTATCTCCCGGTTTATATCTCCTTCATACAACTCAGCCGTAGATATCCATCTCGACAGTGTGTATTATACCATGATATTACCATTGATATACCACGGCCAACTCTTTGGATTTACGAATGAAGACTGAAGCTTTTAATCGTCAACCGCCTCGAAACCGTACAAAATTACTGCACAAGATCGCTGAACGGTAGTAAAGTTTGGCATGCTCTAGGCCTACATTGCTGTGAAAAACGAGAGCTCGGGGCCCGGGTTAAACGTTTTAAAAAGTTCAAAAACTTCTGATCCCTGAACTTATGGAATATCTCGTCTGCGATGATTGTATATTATAAAAAATTCCTTGCATGCCAGTATAATATCATAGCGTCTTTGGTTGCTACGCGCCGATAAGTTCGAGAGTGTATTATACGCCGAAGACGCGACGGGGGAGAGTCAATAATTGATATATGCCGGCTAGCTTTGCTCAAAGGATTATCGTTTGGTTGCAAGAAAAAAAAATCGATAGATACTGTCTACTTTGTTCCGCTATATCTCCTTCCAAGCGTGGTAATTATGCTGAAATGTTATAATGGGAATATCCCGAAGGGCATAATTTGCCATCATTATGTCAAAGAAATGATAACATTGAATAAAGCTCTGTAATTGTATATACTCATGTTTTAAAGCGACGGTGTCCAAATCGGAAATTTGTTTCGTTTGCATCTTCGAGAAAGAACATCCTTATACCAAATTAAAGTATATATTTCAATTCGATTCAATTCTTTATACCATTTCCATTCAAAACAATACAATTTTACAGACGAGCATTCTTAATTCGTAAAATTAAAAAACAGAAAACAGTATAAAACACAAAAAACCAAAAACAGTATAATATATAAAACTCTTATTAAATTCAAAATTATATACAGTGAATGTAAACATTTATTTACATAATAGATACAAACAAAAAATGTACAAACGGTCTCCATTTGATTATGTTATCATGTGTTATATTATATGTGGAGCGTTGTGGCCCAGTGGATTAGTCTTCGGACTTTGAAACAGAGGGTCGTGGGTTCGAATCCCAGCCATGACGTAATTTCCTTCAGCAAGAAACTGATCCACAGTGTGCTGCACTCAACCCAGGTGAGGTAAATGGGTACCGGTAGGAAGTAATTCCTTAAAAAGCTGTGTGCGCTATGAACGCCTAGCTTAGCCGGGTAATATAGGAGCGCCTTGAGCACCTAACAAGGTGGATATGTGCGCAATATAAATACCCTATATTATTATTATTATTATTATACGTTACATGAATAATCAATACAGACACATTAACACACCTTTCTGCAATTTGGATATTTTTTTTTCGAACTTCATTCCTGTATCTCTTTGATTTCAAACATATTTACATGTATACATTCTATGTGGAACACCTTTGTAGTTTTTTTCAAGGTGATTTGCATTTTATCACATTCAACAATGTGGTTTTAAATGGAAATAAAATGCATCAAACTGAACCGAGGTCTTCTTCAACTTCTCCAGAGCTGAATTTTAAAGAATATTGATGTTAGTTATACATTATTTCTATAACGGCGGTAATCAATTTATTCCATTGGTGAACATGGAGAGGGAGAGAGGGTCTTGAAATCACACGAGATGGGGGTATGGATAATTGATTCTCAATCGGGAAATTGCATGTCTATATACATGCCTAGTCTGACTACAAATATTTGTTCATTTGTCTGAGACAGATAGATAGGCTTTGATAATATATTTCTAATGGGGACAAAGGGCAGTACGACCCTCGTTATCAAAATACACTCTAAAAAAGCTTTACCCAATATTGGGTAAAATGGGAACATGCATGCATGTTGATTGGGTAAAAGATATTTTGTAAATTGTACGCAATATTGCGTTGAAATAGCCCAATATGGGGTAATAAAAATACCCAGCAAACATGCATGTACACTTTTTACCAATATAAGACACGTCGTTCCGATGTATTAAGCGCTATATAAAAACGGAATACCATTATAATAGGTAAAATTTTACTCAGTGTTTTAAGAGAGTACGTGTCACATAGAAGGTTAACTGAGACAATTCTACTTTGATAAGTTTTTACTCAAGTTTAGAAACTCTGCATGAAAAATTATCGCTGACTATAGCTTTTGACCATGTAAGCCTGAAAATGATACTGAAAATGGGATTTTCCCAAACAAATTACTTTGAAATTGATTGGCATTATTTTGGATATTTTTTTTTGATGTAGATTACTACAAGATCAACAATGGTATCTGGTAATCTGAGCATTATATTTTTTAATTGGAATATGTTGTTCATACTCAAGTGAGGCCCCTGTTTGTCTTTTTGCTTGTCCAATTTTACGTAGACAAAACAAAATTAATTGTTTTTGGGCTTGTCATATTTTAAGTGAACGAAATTATCTTCAATTTTTGGTGACCTCCCCCCCCCTTTTTTTTTTGCTTGGCTTGTCAAATTTTTACATCTTCCTCGCGAAAATGTGCCCCCGGCCCAGTGGCGTACCTAGGATTTTTCACAATGGGGGGGGGGCAAAACCGTCCGCCAAAAAATTTGACAAGCAAAAAAAAAAAAAAAAAAAAAAAGGTCTTCAATCACAAATAAAGGATTTCGTACCACAAAAAAAATTGACAAGCAAAAAAAAAAAAAAAAAAAAAAGGTCTTCAAGATCGTCAGGGGGGCAATAAAGGTCTTCAAGCTCGTCAGGGGGGGGGGGCAAAAAATGTATTTCAAGCTCGTCAGGGGGGGCAAGGATACGTCCTTTGCAAGGGTTGTGCCTCGTCAGGGGGGCAGACTGTCCCCCCTGCCCCCCCCCCCCCGTAGGTACGCTAGTGCCCCGGCCCCCTTTGGAAAATCCTAGATCCGCCCCTGATATAGGACCAGTTGACTGCTGTATAGTTTAGATGGCGCAAGTACACTTTAAAAAGGTTTACCCCGGGTAAGGGTACTTAAGTAGACGAAATACTCAAGACTCCATACTCCCCCTCCAGGTAAAAAAGTATAATATCTAGTATTCTCGTTAATGATTTCTATTGTAGAACGACCACAAAGTTAATGTAGTCGATATCTTGTATTGTGATTTCCCTTCTATCATTGTATACTAAGAATCAAAACAGTTATCGATTGTATAGATCTTAACGAAGAGGCATAGCTCATTTAGAGTCCATCTGACTGACTGGAATTCGATGAGGATGAAGGTCAAACTATGATAGGGCATTATTAATTTTATGTTTTAATTTTTGCATATTACGTCGGTTTCAAGTATAGGCATATTTTATGAGTTGTCTTTATTCATATAATTTGAGTATATATATAAATTTGATTATTTGTTATTACACCAAGAAATTATACTGTGCAGGCCCTAAAAGCTTTTATTATTCTTTTTTTTTTTTTTTATCTCTGCCATTCTACAACTCCATCCCATTCATTCCTCTACCGCCCCCCCCCCCCTCTGCATCTTTATTTCTAATTCTCTAATTGCACCCCTCTCCTCCTCTCTCTCCCCTCTGTCCCTGCATGCCTCCCCCTCCTCCCCCCTCTCTCTCTCTCTTTCTCTCTCTCTCATAATCATACATTCTTAGTCTTGTGTGCCCATATTCTTTAATCTTATTACTTTTTTTAGGGAACATGCATGAGCATGAGAAATGGTGAGAGTCAAGAGATCTACTTCTGCCGTGCATTTAATCATTGTGCGTACATTTGTGTCTTTTATGCACAGCAAAAAAAAATATACAACGCTGTTTAATATATGAACCTTACAGCAATTGTTTAAACAGTTTAAACAACTGTAAACAACTGTTTAAATCTTAAGCAACAAAGTTTAATTTTCAATATCTAATTTTCAATAAATTAAACATGATTGTTTAAACGGTTAAACAAATACTGTAAGGTTCATATAGTAAACAGCGTTGTATAAAATCTTAAACAGCGTTTTACTGTGTGTTAATACGGTATAACTTTTTGTGTATTAAAAAAAAATCGTGCTATGAATTCGAGCTTGCATTCCTTAACCATCATGGTTAAAACAATAGGTTGTTCAATTTCCATCGATCTAAAGAAGATAACCGCCTAAGATATCATAACTTGCACATTTTTGCTGATGTAGCCCTACTTAGAAATATCGAAAGTTGATCCCTCGAATGAATGAATTGTATGATTATAAAATAAAAGATGAATAACCAGATTATGATTATGAATCGAATTATCATCGAAATATCTAAGGTCGAAAAGTTCCATCAAGTAAGCGATTCTCTGCATGGTGCCATTACAGTGCAATAACAGTCTATCAGAAAGATCTGGTATTTCTGGTCACTTCCTATTTGGACATCGTGTTATCTGGAGTGCATTTTTACATGATTTTCAGGGTTTAGCTTTAATTGCATCATTGGGCTTAATTTTGGTTATCATTAACAAACATATAACATTTTACACATACATAACGAATCAGTAATAACTATATGTTATAAATGACAAAATGAGAATAGAATATTTAAAGAAAATACAATTTTGTTTACCCAGCATACCCAGGGTAACCATTTACCATATTATGGCAAAGGAAAAATTGAAAGGTATTCCCTTATCCCAAAAGCGCGGAATGTCAAGTTACAAATCTTAGTTTGATAAAAGTTTTGATTAACCGAATCATCGCGATTTTAACATCAACACTGTTTGTGCAAGATATTTCATTAGCTATGATGGATTCGATCTAACTTTGATGTGGTGCTCATGTTCATGCTTAATGTGTATGTATAGTTAATTGTCGCCCATTTACCGCCGGACATTTGGAATGCAGATTAGTTCTCAAACTGTTTGTTACGAATGGGCTTCAAAGCTGTGCCTTCAAGTTTTACGAAACATTTGTTTTTATCAAAATGGACGTTTTCTTAAAATTTTGGTAGGTGGGGCTCGAAAAAAATATGAGAGTCAAAGTGGTCCTCGAGGGAAAAAGGTTGAGAAGCGCTGCCCTAGGGACACTTATAACTCAGTTACCCAGTAGAGGGGTGCCGGCCAGGTGCTGATGGTGATGCACCACCCCACCCCCACATCCCCGACTAGAAACTCGATCCCCTTTTGTTAGTAATTATTGATTATCATTATTATTATTATTATTATCATCATCATCATTATTATTATATTGCGATAATAAATACAGACAAGCATGAAATTGCCGTTTCTCAACTTTTATTGCCACTGGGGGAAATTCCCAGATGAAAACGACATTTACAATTTGTTCATAAGGACACAGTTTCTGAACAATATTTATCAAGCCACAATCAACCAGTAGAGAGCTCGTCGAAGTAGGTCCAATTAAAAGGGGAAACCGGGTCACATTATTTTTTTAATTGATAATAATGTTATTGTTATTACTCTTATTGTTATTTTCAATATTTTTTCTACTAATTTTCTTATTCTTATTGTAGGGTTTGAAAGTAAACACCTACTTGTAGGGGAGGTTTGACTGTCGATGAAAAGAAATAATATCAGTTCAAAATAATACAACAGAAACTCAACATGAACATAACGGAGACGAAGGATAAAGTAAACGAAAAGATCTGAATTGTGTATCTGTATCTTCGTTAAAAAATATATGCCTTCTTATACACTTGGCCTTCCTGGCCCACATCAAAATAGTATATCCACGGTAACATAACATTATCTAAATTAACCTAAGGCTATAACCAATGAAAGAAAATGAAATGGAAGAACCCAACTAAAATGTAGTAACCCAATTCATAAAAAATAGCCAATGAGAAAGCACTGGGATGAGGATGGGTAAATGACAAGGGTGATCATGTAATGAAGAATGTTCGACAAAAGAACCAGATAATGAGGATGGGATTCTTGAGCACATCTGAATAGGAAAGGAATGAAGATGACTAGAGAAATTGGATAGTGACTGATGCGATGAATAACACAATGCACAAGTATCTATTGAAAGCTAACTGAAATACATACCAAAGTGAACTAAAAACCCAACTGAACTGAATTAAATGCTTGGCTGTACTGTGCAGATGTCAAGCAAAAGCAAACCAAAATGAACAATTAACCTTCCTACAATCCTACATCATTATCATCATCATCAACATCATCACCATCATTATCATCATCATCATTTAGTAGTAGAAGTTGTAGTAGCAGTAGTATTTGTTGTTGTTGTGTTGTTGTTGTAATGGTATTTAACTTCATCATCAGAAGCGCATCTACGAGTGGCAAAATTGCCCAATAATAAATGCATTCTGTTTGTGTCGGTATTACTAAAATATAACAATGAATTCACAGGGATTTTCTCTTGTTGATTGGTATTTTTGTATTTCTAATTTTTTTAATGCTGTTAATTGATAAAAAGAATGTGAAACAAATAAATCATATCAAATCCTTTTATTTTCTTCTTATCATTTCTTTATTTTTCCTCTCCCACCCCCTCTCCCCCTCTCTCTTCCCTATTGTCACAATCACTTGAAGTATTTTACATTCCTTTTCAGCCGCTCTAAATTCTTTTCCTCCGTTTGATAGTCAGGAGCGAGCTGTACTTGGTCTTTTATTATGCAAATTATCCCCCACCATTTAGTCATGTTGCTTGAGTGCACAGCTGGCATGTGGAGCTATGTTGGGTATGTGCTTGCAGAAGGCCGGTCGACCCAGAAAATTGCGACCATTCGTCATTAGACCCTCATCACAAGAACAGTTACTCCGAGTTTTGTTTTATGGCCAGGTTTAATATGTCGAATGGCGGTTTAATTTTCGAATAATCAAGAAACCAAGCGTAAGTCTTTGTTATTTTTATATTTACATTGGGATTATCAATGTGCTGATATTTTAAGAAGTGATGTGAGAATGTTAGCTTGATATTCATGTCAGATGAGTTATCCATTGATGGGAATTCGTGGTGATAATTTTTGGTAAAACAAATCCTGGGTTGTCATTGCAAAATACGATTTATATTCTCACGGATGGATTTAGATTAGGGGATTTTAAAGGGTACAATTTAAAGAGACTTTTGCTCATGTTGATAATTAAGACATGATATATTTTAGATAGTATTTTATGTGTGTTTTGATGTGAACTTTAACTTTCAATACAAGCTGATTTCGTTTCCTTTGTTTTCGTTTTGCTTTGAATCTCTTTATTGCTGGGGACAGTGGCGTACAGATGGTCGCCCCCAAGGAAAAAAAGCAAATGGAAAGAAAAGGAGGAAAGAGAGAATGGTGAAATATATTATTTTTTTAATATTCTGTCAAAATCTATGATAAAATTGCATTTTTCAATGTTGCAATTTAATTTCCTTATAAATTTTAGCCCGATACGCCATATCCGGCCCCTTAAAATTTTGGCTCATTACGCCACTTACTGGGGAGGTTGAGCAACAATATGGGATGGCCGTTTCGGCCCAGCTCTTTTTCACCCTTACAACCCCCCCCCCCCCCCAAAAAAAAAGCCCGCCCTTCCCGGCCACTTTTTTCATTTTTGAGGGGGAATACACCCTTCCACCGCGGGCTCTTCTTCCCGTTTTAATTTTCTCTCCCACCCCCCTTTTATCATCTTTCCCATTTTGTTTAGGGTTCTGTTGAGGTGAAGGGGATGCCCGCCAACCCCTAGGATCCGCGCCCTTCTCATATCCCACTCGCACTAAAGCCGGAGGACAGCTACTCTATATCACCAAGAAATTAGCCTCGCAAATATCTTGTTGAAATAAATCTTCGATTGACAAAAAATATTTAAAATCAACATCATCGAATGGACTTCAACAATCTTTTCGAGCTTGTGTGCATCTTTTGCATTGGTTCCAGCAGGTGCATCGCAATGTAAATTGGCGCCAGTGTTGACTGCGGCAGACGACTGTGTGTTGAACAAAATTAATACGTCACATGAGCGAACTGACGCATCCTTTTCTTCCAAGCCGCGGCGCTTGAGATTAGAGAGCTTTTACATCCATCAAAATCTCTGAAATTTAGCGGGGAAAATTGGTGTTGCAGACAATGTTATGATGATTACCATATTGAGAAGCCTTCTATTCGACAGTGGGATCCACTCAGACGGAGAACTTGAAAAACGGAATAAGTTTGAGAAATTTCATTGACAGAAACTTTTACAATTCATCGTCAGCAGGTTCAGCGGGCCGGCTCAGCGAGTAAGGAAAAATGTTCACGCCAGAGCTTGACCGGGAGACCTCTCTTCCACCTGTTGAGTTACCGCAATCAACTACAGTAGTCCTATAACTTTGATCCGAACTTCGCGAAAAGTTTGATGGTGGAGCTCCGAACATTTGAATATTTCTCGTTACTTTCCATGCATAGCTCATCAATATGAACTTCATATTTCCTGAACATTTACCTGCGGATGAAGGAATGTTTGTAAAGCTTTTGCAATGCCAATGGATCTCAATGAACAATTGTTTGGAACTGATGATCATTTTTTGATTGGTGCCGGATTGGTCCATTTTCTGTGTCATCAGTGAGCCTGAATGTATGGCAAGGATGTCAATGGGATCAGATGGCAATGCCGAGATCGACTGAACAAAAGGTTCCTGTATGAGTGAGTCATTTTATTCATAGAACAATACAGCAATATTATTGATTTTAATGAAACTATGAAATTTACAGAAAAGGGTCGTAAAGTTCCAGGTTTAATGACAGGATTTGTAGTTTAAGTCAGGCAAAATTTACACATTAGGGGCCTGAAGTTAAGCCTTAACTTGACCTTTGTCTGTAAGATTCACTGTGTCATGTCAAGAAGGTTGCTGCATTGTGATCTATGGATAATATATTTTTTCCTTGAATTCTTTTTTGTTTGCCAAGAGTTTTACAACTTTTTTAAATACAAAAAGGTGGTAAAACTCTTATTTCGTCGTTGAATGTTCGGTTCTATTCGCACAATCGCTAAATGGCCAATGTCGACAAATTTGAAAATCAAGTAGAATTATTGTAACGACTGATATCGATCGCTCAAACGTTTCTGTTTCAATCCGGCTACATGAAATCGTCGAAGCATCCATTCCGTACATTGAACATGGTGAGTTTTAGAACATTTACTTTTCTGTAATTTTTGTATCATTTGTTTTGATATCCAAAGATATTTCTGCATTGTAAGACAGTATACTTCATTCATTGTTTGAAATTGAAATTAAGTATTCACAATAAGTCCCATTGTTATAAATCCTTACTGTATATGACATTGTCAACAGTAGGTATATTTGTGTAGACATTAGTTATCAGAATTAAATGCACACTTTATTTTCTTTATTATTAAGTTGAAAATTAAAATGTGGAGGAGAAGGAAAAGAAGAAGAAAAAGGAGAAGAAAAAAGAAGAAGAAAAAAAAGTGTGATATTAGGAATGTAGTTCTAGTAGTACTAGTATTGGAATAAGGAGGGGAGGAGCGGTAGGGAGAAAATAATAAAAGAAAAGTAAAAAAATATATATAAGTAGAATTAGTAGTAGCAGCAGCAGTAGTAGTAGTAGTAGTAGTAGAAAAATTAGGTGAAGGAGAGAAGAACATGAAGAAAAGAAGAAGAATGATATAAGTAGTTAGATAGTAGCAGTGGGAACAGATGGCTGCCGTATAAGTAGTAGTAACTTGGGAGGAATATAAGAAGAAATGGAAGAAAAAGAAGGAAAGAAGAAAATGAACAAATTATGTTTGGTATATTAGTAGAAGTAGTAGTAGTAGTAGTAGTAGAAAATGAGGTGATGAAGGAGAAAAGAACATGAAGAAGAAAAGAAGAAGAATTATGTAAGTAGTTAGATAGTAGCAGTGGGAACAGATTACTGTCGTACAAGTAATAGTAACTCAGGAGGAATATATGAAGAAATGAAGAAAAAGAAGAAAAGAAAAAGGAGAAAATTAATTGTTTGGTATATTATTATTATTATAATTAGTAGTGGTAGAAGAAGTAGTGGAAGTAGATTAAGGAGAAGGTGAAGATGATGATAAAGAAGAATAATGAAGAATGAAGAGCACTATAAAGATTGTGATCATTCAGTAGAAATAGATAGTAGTAGTAAGAAGAAGGGAAAAAACAATATAAGTAGTGTGTGGCGGTAGTAGTTGAATAAGGAGGAGGAGGTGAAGAAGAAGCAGAACAAGAAGAAAAAGAAGCAAAGAAGAAGTAAAGATAGTGATAGTAGTAGTAGCAGCAGTAGTACTACTACAAATATAGGTGGAAGAGAAGAAGAAAAAGAAAAGAAGAAAAGAAAGAAAACTGTAAAAGTAGTAGCGGGAAGAAGGAAAAGTTGTAGTAGTAGTAGTAGTAGTAGTAGAAAAAATGACGAGGTGATGATGGAGAGAGGAACATAAAGAAGAATAGAATAGAGTACTTAGGTACATGTAGTAGACTAGTAGCAGTGGGAACAGATTGCTGCCATACAAGTTGTAACTCAGGAGGAATATAAGAAGAAATGAAGAAAAAGAAGGAAAGAAGAAGAAAAAGGAGAAAATAAATTAGGTTTGGTATTGTAGTAGAAGTAGTAGTTGCTGTAGTAGTAGTAGTAGTAGTAATTGTAGTAATAGTAGTTGTTGTTGTTGTAGTAGTAGTAGTATTAGTAGTAGTAGTAGTAGAACAGGAAGAAGAAAAAAAATATAAGTAGATAGTAGCAGTGGGAACATGTGGCTGCAGTGCAAGTAGTGCTAGTATTATTTAGTAGAAGTAGTAGTAGTAGCAGCAGCAGTAGTAGTATGAAAATTGTATGAAAATATTGCAAATACTCGACACTCAGTCCCACACTTAGACCTATGCAATTTTAAGCAGTAGAGCCTACTTGTGTTAATAGCCTATATCATGATCATATACTCAGAAGGGGGGGAAATTATAGGAAGAAAACAAAAGAAAGGAGAGAAAATATAGGATTAGGAATAGATAATGGTTGTAGTAGTGGTAGTTGTAGTAGTTTGAGCAGTAGTGGTAGTAGTAGTTGTTGTAGTAGAAGTAGTAGTAGTTGTTGTAGTAGTAGAAGTAGTAGTAGTATAGTAGTAGTAGTAGAAGTAGTAAGGAGAAGCAGATGGAAGTAAAGAAGAAGAAGAAGAAAAATGAAAGAAAGAAAAGAAAGAAGTGTAGAAAAAGTAGAAGTGTGATAATAGAAGCAGATGGTGCCTGGGAGTAGGCGGGGGGGGGGAGAAAAAAAATCTATAGGTACACTTTCACTTCAGAACCATACTATTTCTCTTGAATAACATGCATTTTATCTTGTTGAATTTACAGGTGTGTACTGCTGCTTGTCGAACAGACCAACCCTCAAGAAAAGGGAAGACGATTCGTATTCTTTAGCAATGCGCGGATTGTAAACCATTGGAACAATCAACTTCATCTCCCATCCTTGATGTCCTTTGTAACGATAATGTCATTCATCTTTCTCCTATCTGCTGTTACCATTGAGCTTCATCACCTTCAATGGCCTTTTAGATGTGAGTCTGCAACCTTTAGAACAATACAGCAATATCACTTGATGATCTTAATGAAATTTTGAATTTTATTGTGACAGGTTGTGAGGTTAGGTTTATTGTCAGGATTGATAGGGAAAAACTCACATATAGGTCCCCAGTAGGTAGGCGCCTGGCCGTAAGCTTGATCTTAGCCTGTCTCGGTAAGATTTACTATTTCATGTCAGGAGGATTGCTGCATTGTTTTCTAAAGAATAGTCCTCTAATTGACTCCTTCCAAAAGCATTGAAGGTTGTTCCTAACAATCTACAATTGTTAAGGCGTTTGTCTTATTGATTTTTTAAAGTACCATTTATACTATAAAAACCATGATTGGTTTTCAATATTTGTCGGTATAATCATTTAGTCCATCATGGAGCCATTCGGTCATTTTTTGGGTCAGTCAGCCGTCCGTTCACTTATTCATTCGCTTTGTTCCATCATCATGGTCGATTCCTACAGCATATTCTCTCCGCCTCATTCGATTGAATTATTTTGGTAAGTTTACATTTTTTAAACATATTTTATTTAATATTATTTATTTCTGCTTTAGATATTTTTTTATAAGTTTCGTAATTATGATTGACAGTGTTGGAACTATTCAGATTGATCGTTCAATAAGTTTAATAATAAAGGAATAGATGTAGACAAGGTTGCTTCTAATAAAAGGGAGAAAACAAAAGTGGAGGAGAAGAAGAAAAGAAAAGGAAGAATCCTATCTAGTTTAGAAGAAGAATCCTACCTAGTTCTAGTATGTTTTGGGTATCTTGATTAAAGATAATTTTAAAATCTAAACCTTTTGATTGACATGGTACCTTCTTTATTTCCCAGGTCTGAACTTCTCTGAATATCTACGCAGCGTTTGTATGAAGGTATTCTGCAGCCCGTCCAAGTAAGGAATACCACTACCATCCAAGTCCCTTGAACTCCCTTTTGTCACCTGTTCTCATCAGCAATCGACTTCTTCTGTCATCTTTTGCAACGATGTCAATTGTGTTTCGCTCGTCTCCATGCATCAACCACTTTCATCACGCTCAACGATCTCAACATTTTTTATGTGAGTCATCCTTCACCCAGTAGAACAATACAGCAATATTACTTTATGATCTTAATGAAATTTTGAATTTTATTGTGACAGGTTGTGAGGTTAGGTTTATTGTCAGGATTGGTAGGAAAAATTAACATAGGTCCCCAGTAGGTAGGCGCCTGGCCGTAAGCTTGATCTTTGCCTGTCTCGGTAAGATTTACTATTTCATGTCAGGAGGATTGCTGTATTGTTTTCTAAGGGATATAGTCTTGAGTAACAGAGGTTGTACCTAGTGATTTACAATCATTTACTAAAACTTTTTTTTTTCTTTTTGATGATGACCATAAGACTGTTTGCAGATAAAACTCTTACTGGTTTGTAATATTCGTCTGTATATCATTAAGTCTTTCCTGCAGCTGTCTAATCATTCTTAGCAGCTAGTCTAGTTTGTTCGCTACTGTTTCCTGCCTGTTGATCGCTTGCTGGATATTCTGTCGTCGTGGGTAATGCAGCATATTCGCTCGGCCTCATTCGATTGAATTATTTTGGTAAGTTAACCCTCTTGACAACAATTGATCTGTTTACAATGTTCTTTATGTAACTTTTTTTGCTTGAAACATTTTGTATAATATTTTCCTTATGATTGATAATACAAGATAACCAAGGAGGAAGCGTGAAGAAGAAAAGGAGATGAGAAAGAATTCTAGTTCTAGTAATTTGTACATCAAGATTCTGACAATTTTAAGAAGCAATTGAACATTTTGTTAATACGGTATCTTTATTTTACAGGTCTGAACTAAACAAATTCCCAGCATTCCTATGAAGACGATTTGCAGGCCAGCCATCGCAACTAATGCAACTGCGGCAAGCTTCTAGTACCACCCAAGTTCCTTCTTGAACTACATTTTGTCATCTGTTTTCATCAGCAATCAACTTTTCATCCTTTCTAACAATGATGTCAGATGTGATGGGCTGTTTGCCTTTTGCTGCCATCTTCACCATGTTCAATGACAATTCAACTTTATGGTGATGTGAGTTATTAATTAAGCCTAATTACCCATGGAACAATACAGCAACATCACCTTATGATCTTAATGAAATTTTAAATTTTATTGTGACAGGTTGTGAGGTTAGGTTTATTGTCGGGATTGGTAGGAAAAATTCAGATAGGTCCCCAGTAGGTAGGCACCTGGCCGTAAGCTTGATCTTTGCCTGTCTCGGTAAGATTTACTATTTCATGTCAGGAGGATTGCTGCATTGTTTTCTACGGGATATTCTTAAGTAGCAGAGGTTGTACCTCGTGATTAGCAATCATTTACTAAGAATTTTTTTTATGATAATCAGAAGACTTTTTGCAGATAAAACCATTGCTGGATTGTAATATTCGTCAATATAATCGTTAGACCTGCAGCTGTGTGGTCATTCTCAGCAGTCCGTTCGTTCGCCAGCGTTTCCTGCCTGTCGATTGCTGCAAATTCCGTCATCGTGGGTAATGCAGCATATTCGCTCGGCCTCATTCGATTGAATTATTTTGGTAAGGTAACAATCTTGTCAACAATTGATGTGTTTACAATGTTCTTCCTGTAATTACTTTTATTATGATTGACAATGTCAAAACAAGTCAGATTTACAGTCTAGTATGTATAATAAAGGAGTGGATGCTGGAGACAAGATTTCTTTTAAGATAAGAAGAAAGATGAGAAGAAGGATAGAAGATGAGGAAAAATTCTAGTTCTAGTAATTTATACATCAAGACTCAATTTTAAGAACCAAACACTTTGTTGATGCAGTATCTTTATTTTGCAGATCTGAACTACTACAAATTCCCAGCATTCATATAAAGACAGTTATCTGCAGGCCAGCCAATGAAGACCATCTGTAGGCCAGCCAGCTAACTGTGGCAATTAACCTTCTAGTACCACCCAAGTTCCTTCTTGAACTCCATTTTGTCATCTGCCTTCATCAGCAATCGACTTCTTCTGTCAACCTTTCTAACAATGATGTCAGATGTGATTCCTTTGTTTGCCTTTTGCTGCCATCTTCACCATGTTCAATGACAATCTACCTTGTTGATGTGAGTTATTAAGCCTATCCCATGGAACAATACAGCAACATCACCTTATGATCTTAATGAAATTTTGAATTTTACTGTGACAGGTTATGAGGTTAGGTTTATTGTCAGGATTGGTAGGAAAAAAATCACAGATAGGTCCCCATTAGGTAGGCACCTGGCCGTAAGCTTGATCTTAGCCTGTCACGGTAAGATTTATTATTTCTTGTCAGGAGGATTGCTGCATTGTTTTCTAAGGGATATTCTTGAGTAGCAGAGGTTGTACCTAGTGATTAACAATCATATTATAGTACAACATTTTTTATGATAATCAGAAGTCTTTTGCAGATAAAACTATTACTGGTTTGTAATATTCGTCCATATAATCGGTAGACCTGCAGCTGTTCGATCATTCTCAGCAGTCTGTTCGTTCTCTACTGTTTCCTGCCTGTTGCTTGCTGGATATTCCGTCATTGGTAATGCAACATATTCGCTCGGCCTCATTCGATTGAATTATTACGGTAAGTTCATAATCTTGTCAATAGTTCCATTTAGAAAGTTCTTCATGTAATTTCTGCCTGAAACATTTGTTATAAGTTTTGTCATTATGATTGATAATGTTGAAACAAGTCAGATTTACAGTCTAGTATGCATAATAAAGGAGTAGATGTAGACAAAATATCTTTTAAGATAAGAAGAAACCAAGGAGGAAGACAAGAAGAATAGAAGATGAGGAAGAATTCAAGTTTTAGTAATTTATACATCAAGACTAAATTTTAAGAACCAAACATTTTGTTGATGCAGTATCTTTATTTTACAGGTCTGAACTACTACAAATTCCCAGCATTCATATAGAGACAATCTGCAGGCCAGCCAACTAAACATGGCAACCTAGTACCACCCAAGTTCCTTCTTGGACTCCATTTTGTCATCTTCCCTCAGCAGCAATCAACTTCTTCTCCTCCTTTCTAACAATGATGTCAGATGTGATGGGCTGTTTGCCTTCTGCTGCCATCTTCACCATGTTCAATGACAATCCAGCTTTATGGTGATGTGAGTTATTAATTAAGCCTAACCCATGGAACAATACAGCAACATCACCTTATGATCTTAATGAAATCTTGAATTTTACTGTGACAGGTTATGAGGTTAGGTTTATTGTCAGGATTGGTAGGAAAAAATTCACATATAGGTCCCCATTAGGTAGGCGCCTGGCCGTAAGCTTGATCTTAGCCTGTCTCGGTAAGATTTAATATTTCATGTCAGGAGGATTGCTGTATTGTTTTCTAAGGGATAGTCTTGAGTAGCAGAGGATGTACTTTGTGATTAACTATCATATTATTTTTTATGATAATCAGAAGTCTTTTGCAGATAAAACCATTACTGGTTTGTAATATATTCGTCCATATAATCGTTAGACCTGCAGCTGTGAGGTCATTCTCAGCAGTCCATTCATTCGCCAGCGTTTCCTGCCTGTCGTTTGCTGCAAATTCCGTCATCGTGGGTAATGCAGTATATTCGCTCGGCCTCATTCGATTGAATTATTTTGGTAAGTTAACAATCTTGTCAACAATTGATCTGTTTACAATGTTCTTCCTGTAATTACTTTCTGCCTGAAGCATTCGTTATAAGTTTCATCATTATGATTGACAATGTAAAAACAAGTCAGATTTACAGTCTAGTATGTATAATAAAGGAGTGGATGCTGGAGACAAGATTTCTTTTAAGATAAGAAGAAAACCGAGGAGAAAGATGAGAAGAAGAATAGAAGATGAGGAAAAATTCTAGTTCTAGTAATTTATACATCAAGACTCAATTTTAAGAACCAAACACTTTGTTGATGCAGTATCTTTATTTTGCAGATCTGAACTAAGTTCCCAGCATTCATATGAAGACAATTATTTGCAGGCCAGCCAATGAAGACCATCTGTAGGCCAGCCAGCTAACTATGGCAACCTTCTAGTACCACCCAAGTTCCTTCTTGAACACCATTTTGTCATCTGCCCTCATCAGCAATCAACTTCTCATCCTGTCTAAAAATGATGTCAGATGTGATCAACTGTTTGCCTTTTGCTGCCATCTTCACCATGTTCAATGACAATCAACCTTTATGGTGATGTGAGTTATTAATTAAGCGTAACTCATGGAACAATACAGCAACATCACCTTATGATCTTAATGAAATTTTGAATTTACTGTGACAGGTTGTGAGGTTAGATTTATTGTCAGGATTGGTAGGAAAAATTCACATATAGGTCCCACTAGGTAGGCACCTGGCCGTAAGCTTGATCTTAGCCTGTCTCAGTAAGATTTATTATTTCATATCAGGAGGATTGCTGCATTGTGTTCTAAGGGGTAGTCTTGAGTAGCAGAGGTTGTACCTAGTGATTAACAATCATTTACTTAGACATTTTTTAATGATAATCAGAAGTCTTTTTGCAGATAAAACCATTGCTGGTTTGTAATATTCGTCCATATAATCGTTAGACCTGCAGCTGTTTGATCATTCTCAGCAGTCCGTTCGTTCACTACCGTTTCCTGCCTGTCGTTTGCTGGATATTCCGTCGTCATGGGTATGCAGCATATTCGCTCGGCCTCATTCGATTGAATTATTTTGGTAAGTTCATAATCTTGTCAATAGTTCTGTTTAGAAAGTTCTTCATGTAATTTCTGCCTGAAACATTTGTTATAAGTTTTGTCATTATGATTGACAATGTTGAAACAAGTCAGATTTACAGTCTAGTATGCATAATAAAGGAGTAGATGTAGACAAAATTTCTTTTAAGATAAGAAGAAACCAAGGAGGAAGACAAGAAGAAGAAAAGAAGATGAGGAAGAATTCTAGTTCTAGTAATTTATACATCAAGACTCAATTTTAAGAACCAAACATTTTGTTGATGCAGTATCTTTATTTTACAGGTCTGAACTACTACAAATTCCCAGCATTCATATA
Source organism: Lytechinus pictus (assembly GCF_037042905.1). Lineage (NCBI taxonomy): Eukaryota > Metazoa > Echinodermata > Echinoidea > Temnopleuroida > Toxopneustidae > Lytechinus > Lytechinus pictus. The sequence goes on along the minus strand of NC_087247.1, from coordinate 11,126,289 downwards.
AAGACAATCTGCAGGCCAGCCAACTAAACATGGCAACGTAGTACCACCCAAGTTCCTTCTTGGACTCCATTTTGTCATCTTCCCTCATCAGCAATCAACTTCTTCTCATCCTTTCTAGCAATGATGTCAGATGTGATGGGCTGTTTGCCTTTTGCTGCCGTCTTCACCATGTTCAATGACAATCGACCTTGTTGATGTGAGTTATTAATTAAGCGTAACCCATAGAACAATACAGCAACATCACTTTATGATCTTAATGAAATCTTGAATTTTACTGTGACAGGTTATGAGGTTAGGTTTATTGTCAGGATTGGTAGGAAAAAACTCACATATAGGTCCCCATTAGGTAGGCGCCTGGCCGTAAGCTTGATCTTTGCCTGTCTCTGTAAGATTTATCATTTCATGTCAGGAGGATTGCTGCATTGTTTTCTACGGGATATTCTTGAGTAACAGAGGTTGTACCTAGGGATTAACAATCATTTACTAAGACATTTTTTAATGATAATCAGAAGTCTTTTTGCAGATAAAACCATTACTGGTTTGTAATATTCGTCCATATAATCGTTGGACCTGCAGCTGTTCGATCATTCTCAGTAGTCCATCCATTCGCTACTGTTTCCTGCCTGTCCCTTGCTGGATATTCCGTCATCGTGGGTAATGCAGCATATTCGCTCGGCCTCATTCGATTGAATTATTTTGGTAAGTTAACACTCTTGTCAAAAATTGATCTCTTATTGATCTGTTTACAATGTTCTTTATGTAATTATTTTCTGCCTGAGACATTTTGTATAATTTTTTTTATTATGATTGATAATCTTGCAACAAGTCAGATTGACTGTCCAGTATGTGTAATAAAGGAGTAGATGTAGACACTATTTCTTTTTAAGATACAAAGAAAACAAAGGAGGAAGACAACAAGAATAGAAGATGAGGAAGAATTCTATTTCTAGTAATTTATACATCAAGATTCTGACAATTTTAAGAAGCAAACAATTTTTTGATACGGTATCTTCTCTATTTCACAGGTCTAAACTACAACACACTCCCAGCATTCATAGACAATCTGCAGGCCAGCCAACTAACTATGGCATTCTTCTAGTACCACCCAAGTTCTTTTTTGAACTCCATTTTGTCATCTGCCCTCATCAGCAATTAGCTTCTTCTGTCAACCTTTCTAAAAATGATGTCAGATGTGATCAGCTGTTTGCCTTTTGCTGCCATCTTCACCATGTTCAATGACAATCGACCTTGTTGATGTGAGTTACTAATTAAGCCTAACCCATAGAACAATACAGCAACATCACTTTATGATCTTAATTAAATCTTGAATTTTACTGTGACAGGTTATGAGGTTAGTTTTATTGTCAGGATTGGTAGGGAAAAAATCCCATATAGCTAGTCCCCATTAGGTAGGCGCCTGGCCGTAAGCTTGATCTTAGCCTGTCTCGGTAAGATTTAATATTTCATGTCAGGAGGATTGCTGTATTGTTTTCTAAGGGATAGTCTTGAGTAGCAGAGGATGTACTTTGTGATTAACTATCATATTATTTTTTATGATAATCAGAAGTCTTTTGCAGATAAAACCATTACTGGTTTGTAATATATTCGTCCATATAATCGTTAGACCTGCAGCTGTGAGGTCATTCTCAGCAGTCCATTCATTCGCCAGCGTTTCCTGCCTGTCGTTTGCTGCAAATTCCGTCATCGTGGGTAATGCAGTATATTCGCTCGGCCTCATTCGATTGAATTATTTTGGTAAGTTAACAATCTTGTCAACAATTGATCTGTTTACAATGTTCTTCCTGTAATTACTTTCTGCCTGAAGCATTCGTTATAAGTTTCATCATTATGATTGACAATGTAAAAACAAGTCAGATTTACAGTCTAGTATGTATAATAAAGGAGTGGATGCTGGAGACAAGATTTCTTTTAAGATAAGAAGAAAATCGAGGAGAAAGATGAGAAGAAGAATAGAAGATGAGGAAAAATTCTAGTTCTAGTAATTTATACATCAAGACTCAATTTTAAGAACCAAACACTTTGTTGATGCAGTATCTTTATTTTGCAGATCTGAACTAAGTTCCCAGCATTCATATGAAGACAATTATTTGCAGGCCAGCCAATGAAGACCATCTGTAGGCCAGCCAGCTAACTATGGCAACCTTCTAGTACCACCCAAGTTCCTTCTTTAACACCATTTTGTCATCTGCCCTCATCAGCAATCAACTTCTCATCCTGTCTAAAAATTATGTCAGATGTGATCAACTGTTTGCCTTTTGCTGCCATCTTCACCATGTTCAATGACAATCAACCTTTATGGTGATGTGAGTTATTAATTAAGCGTAACTCATGGAACAATACAGCAACATCACCTTATGATCTTAATGAAATTTTGAATTTACTGTGACAGGTTGTGAGGTTAGATTTATTGTCAGGATTGGTAGGAAAAATTCACATATAGGTCCCACTAGGTAGGCACCTGGCCGTAAGCTTGATCTTAGCCTGTCTCAGTAAGATTTATTATTTCATATCAGGAGGATTGCTGCATTGTGTTCTAAGGGGTAGTCTTGAGTAGCAGAGGTTGTACCTAGTGATTAACAATCATTTACTTAGACATTTTTAAATGATAATCAGAAGTCTTTTTGCAGATAAAACCATTGCTGGTTTGTAATATTCGTCCATATAATCGTTAGACCTGCAGCTGTTTGATCATTCTCAGCAGTCCGTTCGTTCACTACTGTTTCCTGCCTGTCGCTTGCTGCATATTCCGTCATCATGGGTAATGCAGCATATTCGCTCGGCCTCATACGATTGAATTTTTTCGGTAAGTTCATAATCTTGTCAATAGTTCTGTTTAGAAAGTTCTTCATGTAATTACTTTCTGCCTGAAGCATTTGTTATAAGTTTCGTCATTGTGATTGACAATGTTGAAACAAGTCAGATTTACAGTATAGTATGCATAATAAAGGAGTAGATGTAGACAAAATTTCTTTTAAGATAAGAAGAAACCAAGGAGGAAGACAAGAAGAAGAAAAGATGAGGAAGAATTCTAGTTCTAGTAATTTATACATCAAGACTCAATTTTAAGAACCAAACATTTTGTTGATGCAGTATCTTTATTTTACAGGTCTGAACTACTACAAATTCCCAGCATTCATATAGAGACAATCTGCAGGCCAGCCAACTAAACATGGCAACCTAGTACCACCCAAGTTCCTTCTTGGACTCCATTTTGTCATCTGTCCTCATCAGCAATCAACTTCTTCTCATCCTTTCTAACAATGATGTCAGATGTGATCAGCTGTTTGCCTTTTGCTGCCATCTTCACCATGTTCAATGACAATCCACCTTTATGGTGATGTGAGTTATTAATTAAGCCTAACCCATAGAACAATACAGCAACATCACCTTATGATCTTAATGAAATTTTTAATTTTATTGTGACAGGTTGTGAGGTTAGGTTTATTGTCAGGATTCTTAGGAAAAATTCACATATAGGTCCCCAGTAGGTAGGCGCCTGGCCGTAAGCTTGATCTAAGCCTGTCTCGGTGAAATTTACTATTTCATATCAGGAGGATTGCTGAATTGTTTTCTTGAGGGTATTTCTTTATTTGACTCAATTGAAAAGCAGGAGAGATTGTAAACTGACAATTTAAGATCCTTAGTGCATTTTTTCTGCCGTAAGTAATAAGGAGACTGTTTCAGGTACCATTATACAGTGCGTCCCAGAAAAAACGAAACCGAGATTTAGCGATGATTTATCATAACTTAATCATAAATAAAATAGACAAATGACCTACCAATGTAAAGCTTAGAATCTCCTCTTTCATCTGGTATTACTTAGATTATTCCTCATTCACGCATGATTGAGCAAAAACATTTTGAAGAAAGGATGCCAAAAACTCATTTGGCGGGGGGTATCTGAATTTCAAAAAGAAAATCACATGACTAAAAAGTTCAATATCTTTTTTCTTTGATACCTAAATCACAAAAAATGGTCAAGTAGTAAAAAAGTTATGATCCCTCGAAACAATGCTTGTATTTCCATAATTTCATTAAATAAACGTGTTTTCACCGGTTTCCCACTGAAGCTATCGCACGGTAACAAAAGACTTAATGCATGGCTGAGCGTCAACAAAACGGAGTGTCGAGTGAGTTTGAACGCTTGCCTGTAAAACCTCTTCATTTTATGAAATTATTGAAATTCAAGCCTTATTTCAAATAACCAGAACTTTGTTATTTCTTGACCATTTTCTGTAATTGAGGTATCAAATTAAAGAACAGATATTGAACTTTTTAAAAATGTGGTTTTCTTTTTAAAACCCAGATACGGCCCGCCAAGTGACTTTTTGGTATCCCCTTTTCAAATTGTTTTTGTTCACTCATGCGTGAATGAGAAATAATCTAATTAATTTCAGATGAAAGAGGAGATTCTAAGCTTTAAAATGGTAGGTCATTTGTCTATTATATTTGCGATTAAGTTATGATAAATCATCGATAAATCTCGGTATCGTTTTTTGTGGGACGCACTGTATGATGAAAACCATTATTGGTTTGTGTTATCATGTTTGTCTTGGAGCCATTCGTTCATCCCATCATCAGTCGGCCATCCATTCATTTATATTCGTTTGGCAATTGTTTCCTGCTTGCTGCATATGAAAAACAATATTTCGTCATGGGTGATAGAGCATTCTCCGCTCGGACTCTATCAAATTAATTTTTTGGGTAAGTTCACAATCTATTCAATTATATTTTGAGGGTCTGTGTGATATTATTAATTTCTGCCTTAAATATTTTGTAGAAGTTTCATAAATATGATTATAATTGATGTTGAATAAATACACATTGACAGTGTCAGTCCAATATGCTTAATAGAAGAATAGATATAGACAAAGTTCTTTTTAAAAGGAAGAAAATGATGGAGAAGGAGCAGGAAAAGAATATAGGATGAGAAATAATCTTTAGTTATAATACATAATACGTATCGAGACACAATGTAATTTGAAGAACCAAACTTTTTCAAAAAATACACAGTATCTTCTCTATTTCACAGGACTGCACTATCAACCAAGCGTTTGTTTGAAGACATTCTGCAGGCCAGTCAACTAGGGCATACCTTCACCTTCCAAGCTCCTTCATCAGCGATCAACTTCTTGTAGCCATCATTCTTTATAATGACGATGTCATATTCACTGGAGGTTTTACTTTATCAACCAGTTGCATTTATTCTCTCATCCTTTTTTATGATATGATGCCACTTGCGATTCATCTGTTCTCTTTGTCAGCCACCTTTATCATGCTCATTGGCCATCGACTATATCTGGTAAGTTATTCCAATACTTTTCTCACAGCCAAAGATGAAAATCGACTTTGGCTGCCATTCATTCTAACCATCTCAAACCTCCCTAATCAACAATTGAAGTTGTGGGCAGTCAACTTCTTCTGCCACCCTTCAAATGATGTTGGAATCAGATTCTTTGGACTCCTTTTGTTCATTTGCCTCATAGGCAGTTGACTACCTCTGCCTTGCTTACAGTCTTTGCTTACTTTTTCTGAGTAAGTTCATCAATCTCCCTCATTGTCATTTGACTTTTTATCAGTCGCTCTCATAGGCAATCATCATCTGCCTTGCTTGCAGTTGTGTTTCGTCTGTGTCCCTTTGTTAACTGCTACTTCTGGCTTCCCTACAGTCATGTTTATTCCGAGTCCCTTCATAAAGATTGGCAATAAAATTCTGCTTTTACAGTCTTTCTTGTTAGTCCCTTCATCACCCTTTGATTGTCTTCTTAGTCCAGACTCCCTTCAATTTCCTTCATCAGCAAGCAACTTTTGGCCTTCCTTACAATCGTTTCTTCTGACTCCCTTGATCAAGCTCCCTCATTGGCACTCAACTTACTCTGCCTTCATTACAGTGTTGGTTTTATTTTCTTAGTCCCTTCATCAACCTTCATCATTGGCAATCAACTTCTTCTGCCTTCCTGACAATGGTGTCTTTTCTTAGTCCTTCATCAACCTCCATCATTGGCAATCAACTTCTTCTGCCTTCCTGACAATGGTGACTTTTCTTAGTCCCTTCATCAACCTCCATCATTGGCAATCAACTTCTTCTGCCTTCCTGACAATGGTGTCTTTTCTTAGTCCTTCATCAACCTCCATCATTGGCAATCAACTTCTTCTGCGTTCCTGACAATGGTGACTTTTCTTAGTCCCTTCATCAACCTCCATCATTGGCAATCAACTTCTTCTGCCTTCCTGACAATTGTGTCTTTTCTTAGTCCCTTCATCAACCTCCATCATTGGCAATCAACTTCTTCTGCCTTCCTGACAATTGTGTCTTTTCTTTGTCCTTCATCAACCTCCATCATTGGCAATCAACTTCTGCCTTCCTGACAATGGTGTCTTAGTCCCTTCATCAACCTCCATCATTGGCAATCAACTTCTTCTCCCTTCCTGACAATGGTGTCTTTTCTTAGTCCCTTCATCAACCTCCATCATTGGCAATCAACTTCTTCTGCCTTCCTGACAATTGTGTCTTTTCTTTGTCCTTCATCAACCTCCATCATTGGCAATCAACTTCTGCCTTCCTGACAATGGTGTCTTAGTCCCTTCATCAACCTCCATCATTGGCAATCAACTTCTTCTCCCTTCCTGACAATGGTGTCTTTTCTTAGTCCCTTCATCAACCTCCATCATTGGCAATCAACTTCTTCTCCCTTCCTGACAATTGTGTCTTTTCTTAGTCCTTCATCAACCTCCATCATTGGCAATCAACTTCTTCTGCCTTCCTGATAATGGTGTCTTTTCTTAGTCCTTCATCAACCTCCATCATTGGCAATCAACTTCTTCTGCCTTCCTGACAATGGTGTCTTTTCTTAGTCCTTCATCGACCTCCATCATTGGCAATCAACTTCTTCTGCATTCCTGACAATGGTGTATTTTCTTTGTCCCTTCATCAACCTCCATCAATGGCAATCAACTTCTTCTGCCTTCCTGACAATGGTGTCTTAGTCCCTTCATCAACCTCCATCATTGGCAATCAACTTCTTCTGCCTTCCTGACAATGGTGTCTTTTCTTAGTCCCTTCATCAACCTCCATCATTGGCAATCAACTTCTTCTGCCTTCCTGACAATTGTGTCTTTTCTTTGTCCTTCATCAACCTCCATCATTGGCAATCAACTTCTGCCTTCCTGACAATGGTGTCTTAGTCCCTTCATCAACCTCCATCATTGGCAATCAACTTCTTCTCCCTTCCTGACAATGGTGTCTTTTCTTAGTCCCTTCATCAACCTCCATCATTGGCAATCAACTTCTTCTGCCTTCCTGACAATTGTGTCTTTTCTTTGTCCTTCATCAACCTCCATCATTGGCAATCAACTTCTGCCTTCCTGACAATGGTGTCTTAGTCCCTTCATCAACCTCCGTCATTGGCAATCAACTTCTTCTCCCTTCCTGACAATGGTGTCTTTTCTTAGTCCCTTCATCAACCTCCATCATTGGCAATCAACTTCTTCTCCCTTCCTGACAATTGTGTCTTTTCTTAGTCCTTCATCAACCTCCATCATTGGCAATCAACTTCTTCTGCCTTCCTGACAATGGTGTCTTTTCTTAGTCCTTCATCAACCTCCATCATTGGCAATCAACTTCTTCTGCCTTCCTGACAATGGTGTCTTTTCTTAGTCCTTCATCGACCTCCATCATTGGCAATCAACTTCTTCTGCATTCCTGACAATGGTGTATTTTCTTTGTCCCTTCATCAACCTCCATCAATGGCAATCAACTTCTTCTGCCTTCCTGACAATGGTGTCTTAGTCCCTTCATCAACCTCCATCATTGGCAATCAACTTCTTCTGCCTTCCTGACAATGGTGTCTTTTCTTAGTCCCTTCATCAACCTCCATCATTGGCAATCAACTTCTTCTCCCTTCCTGACAATTGTGTCTTTTCTTAGTCCTTCATCAACCTCCGTCATTGGCAATCAACTTCTTCTGCCTTCCTGACAATGGTGACTTTTCTTAGTCCTTCATCAACCTCCATCATTGGCAATCAACTTCTTCTGCCTTCCTGACAATGGTGTATTTTCTTTGTCCCTTCATCAACCTCCATCAATGGCAATCAACTTCTTCTCCCTTCCTGACAATGGTGTCTTTTCTTTGTCCCTTCATCAACCTCCATCAATGGCAATCAACTTCTTCTGCCTTCCTGACAATGGTGTCTTAGTCCCTTCATCAACCTCCATCATTGGCAATCAACTTCTTCTCACTTCCTGACAATGGTGTCTTTTCTTAGTCCCTTCATCAACCTCCATCATTGGCAATCAACTTCTTCTGCCTTCCTGACATTGGTGTCTTAGTCCCTTCATCAACCTCCATCATTGGAAATCAACTTCTTCTGCCTTCCTGACAATGGTGTCTTTTCTTTGTCCCTTCACCAACCTCCATAATTGGCAATCAACTTCTTCTGCCTTCCTGACAATAGTGTCTAAGTCCCTTCATCAACCTCCATCATTGGCAATCAACTTCTTCTGCCTTCCCGACAATGGTGTCTTTTCTAAGTCCCTTCATCAACCTCCATCATTGGCAATCAACTTCTTCTCCCTTCCTGACAATGGTGTATTTTCTTAGTCACTTCATCAACCTCCATCATTGGCAATCAACTTCTTCTGCCTTCCAGACAATGGTGTATTTTCTTAGTCCCTTCATCAACCTCCATCATTGGCAATCAACTTCTTCTGCCTTCCTGACAATGGTGTATTTTCTTAGTCACTTCATCAACCTCCATCATTGGCAATCAACTTCTTCTGCCTTCCAGACAATGGTGTATTTTCTTAGTCCCTTCATCAACCTCCATCATTGGCAATCAACTTCTTCTGCCTTCCTGACAATGGTGTCTTAGTCCCTTCATCAGCCTCCATCATTGGCAATCAACTTCTTCTCCCTTCCTGACAATGGTGTATTTTCTTAGTCCCTTCATCAACCTCCATCATTGGCCATCAACTCCTTCTGCCTTCCTGACAATGGTGTCTTTTCTTAGTCCTTTCATCAACCTCCATCATTGGTAATCAACTTCTTCTGCCTTCCTGACAATGGTGTCTTTTCTTTGTCCCTTCATCAACCTCCATAATTGGCAATCAACTTCTTCTGCCTTCCTGACAATGGTGTCTTAGTCCCTTCATCAGCCTCCATCATTGGCAATCAACTTCTTCTCCCTTCCTGACAATGGTGTATTTTCTTAGTCCCTTCATCAACCTCCATCATTGGCTATCAACTTCTTCTCCCTTCCTGACAATGGTGTATTTTCTTAGTCACTTCATCAACCTCCATCATTGGCAATCAACTTCTTCTGCCTTCCAGACAATGGTGTCTTAGTCCCTTCATCAACCTCCCATCATTGGTAATCAACTTCTTCTGCTTTCTTAAGATGAAACCTCCATCATTGGCATTGGAGGTTTCATGAAGGGATGTTTCTTCTGAGTCCAGACTCCCTTCATCAGCAAGCAACTTTGGGCCTTCTTTACAATCATGTTTCTTCTCACTCTCTTGATCAAGCTCCCTCATTGGCACTCAACTTACTCTGCCTTCATTACAGAGGTATTTTTTCATCCTCCATCAGCAATCAACTTTTCTGCCTTCCATGCATGACAAAGGTGACTTATTACTCCTTCCATCAACATCCCTCATTTGCAAACAACAATCGGGTTCATATTTACATGTACTCCAGTCATCAATCTCCATCTGAAGTGAACTGTTTCTGCCTTGTTGACAACATTGTACACAACTGCAAGTGGAGTCCAGACACAAGCTCTAAAACTGATATGTGGAGCAGCACTTGATGGCATCACCCCAGAAAATTATGTTTGTCACAGGTCATGCAGGTGGTTGTCAGTATGATGTTTGTGTTGATTCAGATTGCGTGTGAGATGCAGTACTTCTTTCAGTCTGGCTCTCTGTATTTCATAGTGTCTACAAGTGTCTATGTGGATAAACCAACTCGGGATGCTATCAATAAAGTGCAGGACAAGGTGAAAGAAAAAAGGATGAAAATTAGTATGACCAATGATGGCATACAGAGAGTGAAGTAGAGCTACATTGTGCAGGAAGTCTTTCACACAGGACCCAAGATAAAGGTCATCATTTGTGTATTTGATTCAGTGTTTCCTCTTGCATTTAATACAATGTTTCTAAGTGCTGCATACTATTACCCTGGCCTGATCACTCATGCAGTGCCTCTCTGCACTTCAGGATGCCTACAAGAGGCACTATGTGGATAAACCAACCAAGCACAGGACAAGGTGACAGTAAAAAGGAAGAAAAGAATGACCAAAGATGCAGGAATTCCACTTAGGACCCAAGATAAAGGTCATCATTCATGTGTATCAATGTTATCAATGTTAATACAATGTTTCTAAGCACAGCATGCTACTACCCTGGATTTAGCAAGGCTTCCCTGATAAGGTACTCGAGCAATCAGGAATTCCTTTACACTGGATACCCATTTACTACCCCTGGTGGGAGAGTGGCATGTGTAGATAAATGCCTTGCCAAAGGACGCAAATGCCATGCTGGGATAAAAACCCTGCACCTTTTGGTTCAAAGACCGGGGTTTTTTCCTTTGAGCTGCAACACCTCTACACTTATCTTTGATAATTTGTGCAAATCAAATGGTACATCATCTTGATGATCATTTTCAGCTTTTTTTTTTCAGCTGATAAAATCTATGAAATTCCATTCACAAGGCTGCTCAACGATCTTCACTCTTAATGTTGATACCAGACAAGTTTATTTCATGACTCCCTTCATCAATTGACATCCCCTTCTGTCTCCTTGCCATCTATCATTGTCTGTGTTACCATCCTACAATCCGTCAAGCAACAGGATGCATTTTGTCTACCACTGTCTGTGTTACCATCTTCTATTCACAAAGCTGCAACACACCCAATTATCTACCACAACCTTCAACATTCTGCGAATCAACGATGGCTGATCTGGCAGTTATTCAATGATCAACTTAAGCTCAGTCATCACAAATTTTAATAGATGCCTGACCACCGGATATGAGAACAAGGGAAGAGATCCATATAGATGCCTTAATTTGGCATCCTTGGAGGTCCGTGAGTGATCGGGACGCCAACATGTCACTTTTTGGGTGGTCAAAATACATTTGGCACTGTCTGTTGTCTGCCGCGTTGGCAGAGCATCCAGGATGGTCGGAAAAGCTGCCATGTTAAGTGATCCATGCTGATACCCTGATAGTCCATGTGTCAAGCTCTGCCAGCATGGTCCATTTATGTCTGTGTACCTGCCATTCAGATGCTGTCGCATCATGTGCGTACAGTCATCAAAGCTCCTGGATGTTTCTTCTGAGGCAACACTATCCGAGACGGCAATCCCTGGATCAGGCTGGCATGGTTCGGGTATGGCCATGTAGATCCTTGAGGATCTGTGTTTATATATGACTGGGGCATAACATTTTCTTCAACACTACCATCCCTTGAACGAAGGTGCCTTTTATCAGCAACCAGTTTGGTCAACATTCTAGAATATTATAGAGTACAATTCAGCGTTAGCTACCACAAGGTCACCTAAGGTATCCTAACATCATCCTACATCCTGTATTCTATCCATAAGCAAGTCCTGTTTGGTCTACAACCAGCTTCTTCTGGAAACTGTCTTGCTCAACTCTTTTGTTCTGGTTTTCAATGTATCCTGCCAAGCTCTATGACGGAACATATATTGACAACTTTAGGGCACCCTTCCATCTACTTCTGTACTACACCCTCCATCTATGATTATATAAAGGTATGTTATAATGACTAAGAAATATTTTGAAGCTTAAGTGATTGATAAATGAATAAGAAATAAAATTTGTATTGATGATTTGTATTTCATAAGGAAAAGGGAAAGAAGGAAATAAAATTGCAATAAAGAAATGGTAAAATCTGATGATTCCACAAACTGGATTGCATACAGGGCAAATTTAATAGCACTATTATTCCTTATTTCAGTCAAAACCCTTTACATAATATTTTAGATCAGGCAAATTAAGAATAAAGTTTAATGTACCTAAAATGAGAAAATTTGCAGACAATAATGAATTAGGGTAATAATAATGTTTACCCTTGTTTCATCTTATCCATGTTTTTCTTTTCTTATTCAGAAGTGCTACATATAAATGTATGATGACGGCAGTGACCAAGAATATACTGAAAGCTTAGCAGGAATTACTTTTTTTAAATCCCATTCTTTATTCTACATTCAAATGTTAGACTTGAAGCAGTTAGGATAAATCATCATTAGCCTTTCATTTTCTGGTCAAATCAATTTCTTTATATTCTCTTTTGTGATTATATAGGTTTGGCCTCCTGATGTTCATCAAAGTTAATTAAGGAGAAGATGTTTATACACATGGAGCAAGATCATCATCCCCTAACAAGTTATTCATTTTTCTCTTCACTATAAACATTTCATTTTCTGATCATATAGGTTTGGCCTCCCAATGGTTGCTGAAGTTATTCATGAAAAAGACTTTATAAACTTGGAGCCAGATCATCATCTCCAAACAAGTTATTCATTTTCTCTTTTGTGATTATATAGATTCGGCCTCCTGATGTTCATCAAAGTTAAATTAAGGAGAAGATGTTTATACACATGGAGCCAGATCATCATCCTCAAACAAGTTATTCATATTCTCTTCACTATAAACATTTTCATTATTAGTATGTGGTCATCTGTATGTTCGGCCTCTTGGTCTCCAAGGTTCTTTAGGGGAAAGACTTATAAACACGAAACCAGACTAAAACCTGAAAATGAATTCTTTTCATTATCCTTTTATTTTCTTTTGAAACTGCTTGAAACTCATTCATACCCAGAAGTCTTAATGCCTTTATAATGCCATTATATATTATCCATTTCTTACCTTAATTTTGTATGTTACCATGGTTACAGGACCCCAAGAGAGAACTGTTTGCTGGGTTGAGTGTTTCCTGTAAATCCATACTGACATCATAGATCTTACCAAATTCTACTTTTATGTACCGTACCCATTTTTGTCGGCTTATTAATGTTAATATGACAAACATGAAAATAATAATAGCTATATTTCACTTTACCCAAGGTAGCCATTTCAGCTTCAGCAGGCCTTGAATATAAATATATAAATGTTTCATGATCATATTATTAGTATTGTTATTATTATTGATATTGTTATTATAATCATTATTATTATCATTGTTATACTTCTCCATCTCTATTCTAATATGTCAAGCACCTGGCTAGATCTCAGAAGGCCACATATTTTTTTAGGTCTTGGTATGACTCAGCAGGGATCATGGTGGGAAACTCCAAATTTGCAATGTCACGTCAGAATTTTACACTAGAATTTACACATTTTTTAATGTATATATTTAGTTATCATCTGTCAGTTGTCATGATAATTGCTGATATTTTTAATTTTCTTTTTTGTTCTCTTTATCCCACATAATGATCATTGATATTGAATTGACTACTCATATGATGTGATTTTATTCATTTTCTGAATCTTTACTTTCTACAGTATATTGAACAGGAACCAATTTGAAGGGAATGAAGCAATTTCCAAAAAAATAATAAAATTCATATTCTTATAAATCACATTTTTCTGTTTTGATTTTATTTAAATAAATAATAAATAATTTTAATGTTAGTGTTTTACAAGGTCCCATGGCATAGAAGCACTTCTTGGTTCAAAGTTGTGCTTTTGTAATTCTACAAAATCTGTTCTTTCCATACATCAGCCTCTGATCTAATCTCTATGGCATACTTGATATGACTACTTGAGTTCAATAATTTAATCCTTCTAGTTTTATTATTGCACAGAACTAAAGAGAGATGCAATTTTGTGTTGTAATTGTTTTTAGATTCAGTTTCAGTTGTTTTTCAATTTCTATAAATATTTACCCCCAGTTATCATTGTTTTTGGTCTATAAAAAGCAACTGGTTGATAATGACTAATCATATATAATACATTTTCTTTTATTTTTTTACCCATTTTGTCATACAGGCTCCAATGGAAAAGAAAATGTGTGTAGATTTCCACTTTCATTTTAGGATCTCTTTTCACAAATTATTTGTCTTGTTTTGATTGTTGCTTCCTTTATTTTTCTTTATTTTATTTTTTTTACTTTTATGGAACGCCTTTTTTTTCAAATTCTCTCTCTTCATGCTGTTTTGATTTAATGGAACAATTATTTTGACTACTTGTGGACACAAAGCACATTTTGGTTTTACTTTCATATATAAAATAAATTTAGGTTATGAAACTAAATATATTTGTTTTCTTTATTTCCTAAATGAATGGTTGTAAATGGAGTTACTGATCGATCACTTAATGAGACCTCCTTATTAATGTCATATTTTAAGATATTTCTGGTTTGCAGTCTGCCCTCGTGTCAATTTATCGGTATTTATATACATTTTTACTCTTGACAGAACTGACAATGACTGAGATGACAAGAGCTTTTTTACAGAAAGGATTACAAAAATTATTTTTTAATCTAAGAGTTCATGATTCACCCTTTTATCTTGTCCACCCCACCCCCCTCTATCTCTCTCTTGCGGCTTTCCCTAAATAATCCGAAGCATCAATGCGTGCACATCGTTCCCTACAATAATTGCAGTTCTAGCAAGTCTCGTGATTACTTTTGGAATCGTTCTTTTATGTGAGCAGAATTTATTTCAAACATATCCATTTTAAACCATTCCTTTTCAGAATTTCAAGGGTTTTCTTATGTTTGAAGTTCTTCAGGTAAGACCTTCTTCACTTGGAACCAGATGTCTCGTTACAAGTTATGACATTCTTTTCACTATCTTTGCAGTTTGCATTTGGAATTGTTTGGAACTCTCATATAAAGTTGAACTTCACCATTAATGTTTGCAGTCCTATTCTTTAACTTGATACTTATATCCAATTTGTCATTTTCTAATGTAAATGAAGCAAACTACTTTTGTTGTATTCGCAATAATTTGAATTGTGTTACTTTTACAAATTAATTCTACACATAATGGTAAGCAATTTAAAATTTTGTATTTGAAACTCATATCAAACCCCCAAGGGAGAGAGAACTTTTTTTGTTTGCATTTCCTCATGAATGTTTGAACATAAATAATAATCACTCAATATAGCTGACCACAATGGACACATGGGTGATAAAAAAAAATCAGCCATCGACGACGCTTCTGCAGGACTCTTTTGATGGTCTTGGCCATTACCTCTGATTCACCGCTTCTGCGATCGCCCTCTGATGCATTGGTTGCTCCTGTGTACTGCATGCCTTTTCTTCATCCACTTTTACGACAGACAAGGCAATCAATCAGTCCTCCGAATCCGTCCATCCCCACCAGATTTACTGTTTGTCTCCTCATGCACATCAACCCCACTTTCTAGTTACAGGTTTGATGTATGTTACATAATGTTTGATATGTGTTTGATATACATATTGTACCTCTTTGATTAATGTTAATAATGTTTGATGTATGTTAAGATATGGTTGATGTAATGTTTGATATGCTTGTATAATTGTATTTATATGTTAGATGTGTATATACGTGGTTGATGTATATACGTTTGGTGTAGGTCTATACTGATGTATGTAATGTTTAGCTATGGTTGATGTATGTTACATATTAACATATTTTATATATGTTTGTTTTTTATATATGTTAGATGTTAATACACTTGGTCGATGCATATACATTTTTGATGTAGGCCTCTACTGATGTATGGAATGTTTTGCTATGGTTGATGTATGTTACATATTAACATATTTTATATGTTTGTTTTTTATATATGTTAGATGTTTGATGGAGGCCTATACTGATGTAGGAATGATTAGATATGGTTGATTTATGTTACGTATGTGAAGTATATTGTATGTTTGATCAGTTGATTATATGTTTATTCACTTGGTTGATGTATATACCTGTTTGATGTAGGCCTATGTTGATGTACATGTTTTAGGCCCTGTATGGTTATTGTATTACATGTATATATTTTTATATAAATGTTAAATATTTATTACACTTGTTCCGTGTATGTACATGTTTGATGTATGTTAGTAATGATGGTTGGTGTATTTTACATGTACATGTTAGATCTTGTTCATTACAAGTTTTTGGTGTATGTATTTTATGTATGTTAAAATGTTTGATGTAGTTTATAGATATGGTTGTTGGATTTTATGTATATATGTATGTGTTTGATGTTATATATGTTTGACATGTTTGTGTGGTAGATATTTTTATACATGTATGTTATATATGGTAGTAGTATGTTAATCTGGTTTATTACATGTTCGAGGTTTTATCATATATCTATCATTTATATATACTAATCCAAATTACCCTTTGTATTTTTGGTTATCTTTTATTTCTACTAACACGGAGTCGGGCTGCTACCTTCTCGTGGTGACTCTGTTATGTGCAAAGGTGTCACTGTTATTGATAAATCCAAATTCTACAAGTACGATGATACACCAACCTGGTGGACTGTACTTTCACGGATGATGATGAAATTAAATAATTTGAATTTGTTGCACTTGGTGTGTTGGTGAAGGTTGGGCAGTAAAGCCTTGCAAATTTTTCAAGTAATATATCTTTTATGAGGAAACCAAAATAAAAATGTGCTAGCAGGTGATAATAATGCAGGTGCAAATTAGCCCGTGGACTACTGAATACTTCAAATTCCCATAGGTTTTGTACAGAAACTTAACTCGTTCCAGTTATCAATGGGTTAATAAACTGGTAACACCTTTGCACCACCAAAGCAGCATTTGTTAATAGTTAAATTCAACTCCATTCCCTTTCTCTTCTTTTATAGGCCTAACTCTCTATGGTTATCCCATCTCTCGCATCATTCTACATACTTTAAAGCGATGCTACGGGCTGAGAATAATATGATTTGAACAGAAAAAGAAAAATCAAACAAAACACTGAAAATTTGATCAAAATCGGACAAGAAATAAAGTTATGTCATTTTAAAGATTTGCATTTTTCTGGTGAAACAGTTCTAGGCTTGTCTTCATGAATATTCAATGAGCAACTTGATGTCATATCCCCACTTATTCTTTCGTATTGTATTATATGAAATTAGGTTTATTCAAATTTGTTCTTCCAAGAACTGAAAAAATTGGATTGAAAACTGATTTAGTGCATTAGATATGCATTGCTGCAACTTATTTCATTATAAAGGAGACACATTATTCACACATGTATGAAAAAATAATACAATTATGATTTCAAGTAATAGCATAAGAAAAAAGAAAGTGGGGATGTGACATCAGCCCGCCTACTGAATATTCATGATGACATGCATATAACTATTTTCACAAAATATTGCTAAACTCTAAAATTCAATAACTTCGTTATTTGTTATCCGATTTTGATGAAATTTTCAGCATTTTGGTCTGAGTTTTACTCTATTTACTTAGATATAAATATTTTCAGCCTGGAGTAGCCCTTTAACAAGCTATTTTCAAAGCCTGATGAAGGGCCAATGTTAAATGTTTCTTTTACCAGACAAGGGGTCTGAAATACCCCTCCTTATTTCTCTCCCTCCATTTTGATTCACCATGGCCCAAGATGCACATGCATTGGGGTTTGAAGCCGCCTCCAACACCGGCCTCGAGCCTGCAATGTGGTGCATACACACATACACCTGAAGTAGACTGAAACCGCTTTGAGATTCCTTATCCACGACTATTGAAGTGACACGCATGCCTGTCTTTTCACGTCAACATTTGCTATTGTTTGCTATTATACCAGCGGTCAAGCTGCCTTTTAGGTGTACTTAGTCCGGTTCGGCAATAAAAAAAAAATGAGCATATAAGCATATGTTGAGCAGCCTTCAGGCCGGCCTCAGTCCACCTTTTAACGTATGTGTATCTTGGCCCTTGGTCTCTCTGCCTCTTCCTCCACCCCCCATTTAACATCCCTACCCCTCTCTTAAGCCCATCTCACACTATGCGATTTGTTGCGATCCGAATTTCAAAATAATTCTGATAACATTTGATATGAATATTCCAACTAATAAAATATTACGGATCAGAGTTTAAAACAGTGGAAGGACTACTGAAATCGAAATTCAGTCCATTTAGAGCCTCCCTAAATGAATAAAAACAAATTAGATTCCAAATCGTAATGGCATCATCATCGGCTGCGACTTGAAGCCGATTTGGACTTTACTCCGCAAAGTAAAAATATGATTTCAGTTTTCCTAACAGTATGCCAAAATTTAAATTAAATAATTTTACTTCTTAAATTCTTAACTTAAATATTTAATGAAAAATGTGAATTCTTGAAAAATCGCATCACACCGGATCGCATAGTGTGAGACGGGCTTTAAAGAGAGATTTAAATCAGGATTTATAACATATTTACAAGCAAAACATGAAAACTTGTCAAATTGTAATAAGCTATTTTAGATTAAGAATGCGGACACGCAAATGATAATGACTATATTAGAACAACTTGTATACATAAATTAAATATTTAATATTCTTTCTGTAGACTGATATTTTAAGTAAATTCAAATTATTGGAGCAGAAAATGTAAATATTTGGATATATTCATGTTCAAATTATACAAAGTGAAAGTGAGCTGATGAGGTTACATGTATAAACTGTTATGCATCATCATTTCTTGATATAATATATGGAACATTGAAATTCTGCAACACTCTTCTATTCAATATTCAAATTCTTTGATTAAGTCAACTTACTGCATGGAGCTGAGAACTCAAAAGAATAAATTCCTATTCTTTGTCAGAATCATTTTATTCATAATTCAATGAATATTTTCTGAAAAATTTAGTAAATTTTACAACTTGATGAAGGCAGTACAAGGCTACCCATGGGCCACCCTGAATAGATAAAATTAAACACTAGTAAATGATTATACAGCCCTTCCCCCCCCCCCCAGCTCAACTATGATATTTGAATAGATTTATACAAGATAACAATATCTATCCCTCACTCCCCCCCCCCCCCAACAAAAAAAAAAGAATGATAAAAACGATCTATAAATAAATGTAGCTTCCTTGGGGGCGTCATGGTCTAGCTGTTATGACTCTTGTCTTTCAATATGAGGGACATGGGTTCGATTCCAAGTCATGACATGTCTTCATTCAGCAAGAAATTTACCCACATTGTGCTACATGCACACAACAGCTGCTCTGATAAAGTGTTAGGCACTTTACAGTGCGTCCCACCAAAAAGGAAACCCACATTTAGAGCTAGATATAACAATGGAATGAAAGAAGAATGAAACATCTTCAATTCGACACCAAAAGTGAGTTGTTCACGCATTGCGGAGTAAAAACAACAAATACTGAGACATGTCTGAAACGATTTGTGCAGAAACTCACATTTAGAGATTAGTGAAAGAATACAAAAGATATGGTAATGAGCCATCCCTTTCTTATAAAAGGTTCACGCATCCTTAATAAATCTCAGCCTATTTTTCTGTGCAACTCGCTGTATAAGCAAGTATATATTATAATTATTATGATGCCCAAGCTTTTCAACATAAATTCAAAGCATCACACACAGTTCTCGTTGACTGAAAGTAAAGTTGCGATCAATTGAAACTCTCTCTGTAATGGACCCCAGTACAGAGCCCCAAAAGTGCATGACATTTTGTCTGTTTCCCGCTACAAACTCGTCATTCCCTTGAAGGTAAAGTCCACCCCAGAAAAATGTTGATTTGAATAAATAGAGAAAATTCAAACTAGCATAACGCTGAAATTTCACATAGCAGTGACATGCAAATGAGACGGTCGACGATGTCCCTCACTATTTCTTTTGTTTTCTATTGTTTGAATTATACAATATTTCATTTTTTACAGATTTGAATAGAGAAAAATCAAACTAGCATAACGCTGAAATATTTAATCAAAATCGGATGTAAAATAAGAAAGTTATGACATTTTCCACAAAGCAGTGACATGCAAATGAGACAGTCGATGATGTCCCTCACTATTTCTTTTGTTTTCTATTGTTTGAATTATACAATATTTCATTTTTTACAGATTTAACAAAAAGGACCAACATGACTGAACCATTTAGTATCAAACAATGCTAATTCCACGTGTTCATGGAGGAATTAATCATTGTTCACTTGACAATGAGGAGAAAATTAGAAAATTTCATATAATAAAATACAAAAAGAAGTAGTGGGTGGGGATGACATCAGTCTCCTCATTTGAATGCTGACCAGGATGTGCATCTGTTTTGTGAAATTAGGTGAATATCTAAAATGTCATAACTTTATTACTTTATATCCGATTTCAATAAAAATGTCAGTGTTATGCTCGGATATTTCTCTTTTTAACTTGTAAATGCTAGTTAGTGGAGGGAACAAATAGTAAGTCAAGGGAATGAGTGTGGAAAATGTAAACATAATCTATACCCCTGGCCCCCATCTTACAAAGAGTTACGATTGATCCGATCAACCTCATGGAAATCCATTAATGTCATATTTCTACAGGAAATTTGCACAATGTCCTCTGTAAAACTAAGAAGCACGGTGAATTTTCAAGAAAACGAATGTATGAATCGAAAACATGCAACTTAGATGTTGACGTTGCTGACTTTCCCTTGTTTTGGTTGATCTGATCAATCGCAACTCGGGGCATATTCATGCAGAGATATAAGTTTATAAACAACAATGCACCCTTAACCCAGAATTAAAGTGGTATAAACATATCAATTCCATTTTCATTCCTATAACTCCTTCAAATCAGAGTAGCATAACCCAGAGGTTAATAATGGTCAATAGACGACTTTGCATTTGGTTCACATTTGTTCATATTTGTAATCAATTGCAAGTGTTTGTGTCAAAAGGACCTGGAGTCAAAATAATTGCAACATAAAAATCTAAGGAATGGGTCAAGTCTTTTCTATAGTCACACCAACTCCGAACTGACCAAAATTAAATAGGCCCGAATTCATAAAAGCAGTTTTGAAAACCACTGAATAAACCATTGGATGAACCCATGGTGTATGCAGATTTCCTGTATAAATTAGGCTTATTTATCACATATATTACAAAAAATGTAAAATACTGATTCACGCTTTTGTCAGTGTGCCAAATTGACACCTGTTACCATGGTTAACCCATTGAATTCTGTCATCCCCATAGACTTTGTACAGGTAAAACCTGGTTCTAATAGGCAATACGTTTGCTATGTTATTCATGAGTCTACTGTTTTTAAACAGTACTTAACCATGGCAACAGACATCAATTTGGCGATCTGTGACTAAAGCGTGCATCAGTATTAGAAAATTTTACATATACACGTTACGTTGAGTGTAATCTATACAGGAAATTAGCATAAACCGTGGGTATGACCTTTGTGAATTCGGGCCACATATTTCTTTGGAAATAATATATTTGAATGGTCTCGAGTTGGTTTCGTAGGCGTGACTACATTATCACATATATGCATGAAATTCTTCTTATAATCAATTCTATGACCCTAATAGTGCATTGTCTGATTTTCTTTTCTTTTTCTTCTTAGAGACACCATTGCATGTATGTTTATCATGCCCTTGGTTCACTGAGGAAGTGTTGAAAGCTTCCTCGTCTTCTGCCTGCTTTCGTCTTTTCCCACTCTTCTTTACATCTTTCTTCTTAGTTTTAATAACCTCTTCATGATTTCCACCTTGTATACACTCATAATTTTCTGATCTATCTTTCCTTCCTGATGAACGGTGTCCTTTTCTATTCCCTGATGTGTCACCGTTTTCAACATCTCTGTCCATCTCCACTTTCCTCTTTTCCTTCTTGGCTTTCTTCTTCCTCTTAGGACGATCGGCATCGGCTCCCTCGTTCGAGACATTGTCATTGTGCGTCTCACCTTCTACCATCTCCACATTCATCTTGGATTTCTTTCCTTTCTTCCGTTTCTTCTTCGTCGAATGCACAGGACATAAATCGTCATTTCCCTTCAATCCAACCCCGGAAGAGCTAACGCTACTACTCATCCCATCTTCATTGATAGCATGTACAGGAGTGTCCTCCAAAGACTCAGGATTTGTTCCTTTATGTTTCTTCTTTTTCTTCTTGCGTTGTATCTTCTCTACGTCATCCTCATCTCCCTCCATTTCTTCTTCTATTCTGTCCTTGACTCCTCTGTCCATCAAACCATCCCTTTCAATCTCCTCTTCATTCCTTCTCGTCTTCTTTTTCCTTTTCTTCTTTGTGCGACTGCTTTCTGTCTCCATCTCATCGGGGGCAGACAGTCCCTTTCTTTCCTTTTTGTTTACCTGCTTGCTATGGTAATTCTCCTGCTGTTCAATCCGCTGAAGCTTCCCTGACAGAAGAAGGCCATGCCTTGCACCCCTGTGAAAGAGAGAGGGAAAGAAACAATGGGGTGTGTTAAAAACTTGTATCACAAGGTCAGAAAAAGTTTGATTTTGGACTTGCGACAAAATGAATAGCAACCTTCCTTTTTGCCTAGAAAGAATTATAAAAATAAATGAGGTTCCAATGTTGCCATATTCAGAGCTGCCAACCTTGTGCAAGCAAAAAAAGGAATCATTATGGCCAAAAAAAGGAATTTCCAACAAAAAAAAGGAATGTGTTAAAACGAACCTTACAACCACATGCGACAAACATCCAATGCAAAAAGTATGTATGCAGTGAACAATTTAAAAAAAGTTAATCTCTAGGCCTAGTCTGGGCTAAGTAACGGAGTGTTACAAATTGGACCCTTAGTCTTGCAGGGGCCGCGGAACGGTTTTCAAAGTGGGGGGCTGACCATGCTAAAAATCACAATCATATGGTAATTTTTACGTTTTTGTACACGGTTTTTGAAAAAAGTGGGGGGGCTGAAGCCCCCCCAGCCCCCCCGGTTCCGCGGCCCCTGCCTTGGGCCGTTTGATATAATCTACCAACTTTTATTAAGTCAGTAGCAGGGCTTGAATTAAGAATTGAGAGGGGCAAGGCCATTTTTAAATGGGCACTTTCAGCTTGGGGCAACCGGCAAAGTGGCCTTGGATGCCCCAATATTTCAAGGGGTATCAAGGCCATTCTAAAGGGCATGAAGGCCACTTTTATTCTAGTCAAATGGGCACCTAGGCAAATTTTTCTAAAAATGACAAGTAGGCCTTTCATTTTGTAGTGCAACCTACTCCGGCACTTATCAAAGTGAAGATCTGTAGAGAAAAAATTCTTTCAGGGGCATCAAAATCAGTTCTGGTGAACATTTTTAGGGCTCCATTTTTCTAGGGCTTCCTTTCCACTTCTAAAATAATTCATTGTTTTATGTTGAGTTTCCTGACAAAACTACCAAATTGTAGACTAAGAGAAAAAAAAAAAAAAAGTTGACATCAATTCAGACTTCTCTTCCCAAGTAACATTGTTTTTGCCAAACAGTACCCTTTAAAATTAAAGTGTCATAAAATGGAAGTGTACATGTAACATTCCACAAATATAGAAAAATTATTCATAAATCAATCTAATCTAAAATTCAAATAGATCTATAGATAAGTTGAAATCATTCCACAAAAGTCCCATCGTAAATCACTTCACGATGTGCACAGCTCAGCCTCAATCACACTGCACGCACTCAATCATCCCCAGCAGTGACAGCACTATAGAGCAGACTATAAATGCTGAATATCACCCAGAATTATTACTTCAGGGGACAATGAAGAGCTTTCCAGGTCTTTTCAAAGCCGAATTCATCGTATTTGTTTGATACGAGTTGATGAAAATTAACCAGATACCGTTATCCGAAGGGAATTGATATTAATCAATTCAAGAAAATAGCCTCAAAATTTAATTTCTTTATCACTACAATTAATTTTAAAGTATATGAAAAATATCTTTTGATGATTCAATCTTTAATATATATGATGAGTATTTTTGTAAAATTTTGCAAATGGAATAATAATTTCCCTCAAACCTCCAAATCCCCCTCCATTACAAATGGACTCTTCTCTTACATTTGGGGAATTACCCTACCCAATTCATCGTACTCCTCGCTCTGCGCTGCATGCAAGAACAAACGTTGGCTCCACTCACCTGAAGAGTGTTGGCCCGTGCGTAAAGACAACGTATTAGCAGTAACGTTAGATCTAACATTCGGCGGAAATCTGATTTTCGGATCGTTTTTTTGTACATAAAACATCACTTTATAGGAAAGAAATTACATGCAAATTTAAGATAAAATATATAAAATTCAGAAATATCGTACCTTAGACCGCAGTTACTGTTATTTCCTTTCAAATGATGATCAAAACATAATCATCCTCGATCCTTTCGTTTGTCATCGTAAGTTGCCATCTTGGATGACGTCATCATCCTCACAGACGTATTTACCAGTCGCTATACATCGCGATTCGTACCATGCATACCGCTCGCATATTCAACTAACGTATATGTACGTGCACGCTATCAAATTATTAAAGTGCTTTAAAAAACCGGCCGGCGGGCGACTACGCACGCGCAAGTACCAGGCTCATCTCGGGCTCAACACGCACTCCACATACATACAATTATGTACACACATTATAAATTGTCAAAAAACATAATTTGAAAAGAAAAACCATAATGCCGTAATTTGAATGAAAAAACGTAATGATTACGGCAAAAACGTAATGGTTGGCAGCTCTGCATATTTCCAAAATACAGCTTTCCCTGAGGCTACTCTCAAAACCAGCTACCAGGTTGCAATGCCCCAGTCATACACTACCTATGCAAAGGTAGGTATTTTTTTAATTAGGCCATTACGTCACCATGTAAACATACAAATGTACTATATGTGGTACTCCGTATAAAGAGTTGTGTTTAATCTCAACTATGGAAATCCATCAGTAATACACCTGGGCCCCCCTCTTACAAAGAGTTACGATTGATCCGATCAACTTCAAGTATATGGAAATCCATCAGTATCATAATTTTTTCTTCAGGAAATTTGCACAATGCCCTTTAAAAACAAAGAAGCATTCTGAATTGTGAAGAAAACAATGAATGCATAGCACATCTAGAAAATATTTTGAACAAAGATGTATTCTAGATGTTGACATTGCTGGCTTTCTATAGTTGTGGTTGACTGGATCAATCGTAACTCTGTAAGACGGGGGTCCTGTAATACGGTTTTGTCTACTTTCCATAGATGTGATCGATCAGATCAACCTCAAGTCTTTAGCATCATGACACCCAGCTCCATGCCAGCTCTATGGAAAGCCAAACTAGACAATGTCGGTCTGTGAAGATCTAAGGTCTTTCCAAGCAAAGAAAATACACTGTTCTACAGGGGCTTACAAATTCTACATTCGTCTTACTTACTTGTGTGCTGTACGACCTCCACAAGCCTTGAATAGCATCTCATCGTTGCCTTCATATGTTTCCGGAGGTTTGTCGTTCTCGTCGTCACTCTCATCACTGGAGGAGGTGGAGTCTTTATCCTGAGAGATGGCCCCATCGGGATTTAGAGTTCCACGCTGGAAAAAAAAAATAAGCAGGCCTTAATTTTAGGGCAAGGCCACTTTTGAAGGCATATTTCCATACAACACAAACACAGGGAAATGAAAAGGGCACAATATACAAGGCATCAATAGGCCTGGGCATAGATTAATTAAACCATGTAAAAAGGAATGTTTTGGATTAAGATGATCTTACTCTTCCTTTCTTTTAATATCCCTCCCCTTTCTCTCACTGGCAGTCTCACCATCTTTCTTTCTCTTTCTGTCTCTCTTTTTCTCCATCTTTTTTTCACTCACTCTTTCTCATCACTGCCTTAATTACATTAATGGAGGTATCATTATCGTGACCATTCATTGGAAGATTCCAATCTCTTCATAACCCCATCAGGGGCCCGTTGTATAAAAGTTACTATTATTGAATGTACCTTTGCCATCCTTGATTCTGATTGGCTGTTGATCAGTGTTACCATGGGATGGCAAAGTTACCATAATAGCAACTTTTATGCAACACGGCCCAATGGATAAATTCCCAATTTAATCTCATCCTACTTTGCTTTCTTTGTATTGATCTTTTTCTCATTTCTTTCTCATGTTCTTTTTTATTTCTAAACTTGTATCATTTTTTTCTTGATTTTTCTTTCTTTTCTTTCCCTTTCCTTTTCTTCCCTTCCTACTTTCTTTCCATCTGCTTTCTTTCATCTTTACGATTTGTTTCCTTCCTCAAATCAAGCTCTCTACATTGTTATAGAAAATGACTAAAGCAGTCTGATTAGACACACGTACCTTCACAAATGCACCATAGAGAAGAGTTGGTTTCTTCTTGTTTTCATGAGTACTTCTCTTGTTGGAGATGAGAGTAGATTTGGTTCCCTTCTTCACCTGCACACCCTCCTACAAAATAAAAAAATACATTTTTTCAAATTCATGATCACATAACTTTAAGCCAGGAAACCTGGGAAATCTTATATATTGATGTATTTAATAATTTTTTCCAAATTTGTTTTCTAAAATAAAACTTCTTCACGCAAGCAGGGATCAAACGGTATAATATGTGATCTGCCACCCTAAAAACTAACAATGTTGACCAAAATGAATGTTGAGATTTTCACCGAGTTTGAAAAGCACATCATCGGCTTTAAAACATGAGATGTGAAAATTGATCATCAATAACACATGCAAAGACTTGATTGACTGTTTAAAAAATAACAAAAAATAAGGTTTGAAGATCTGACTGAAGCACACTAGGCTTTGCTATCTCAGTGGAACTTTCAAAATCATTTTGCAGCCCATTGACAGCATCCACAGAGGTCAAGATGGTTAGCCATAGCTATATTTATCTTTATACATGAATAGAATAACTTCTGAATTCATCATTTAACAATTTAGTCTTATCAGTATTAAAGATATTTATATATTTATTTATTTGTTTAGTCATTTATTTCCACAAAAAAAAAATTATAATACATGTTATGAGAATCAATATAATATTACACTAAGTGGGGGAGTCACTAAAAGCTAACATGCTTGTCAAATGTCAAGCGAGACTCCTGTTAAAAGAAAACAATAACAATGCTGCTTGTTGGTACACATCAAAATCATACAAATTAATAAGAGTTATTACAATAAAATGATGTGTAGAAAACCACCTCAATATGTACATATACTTGGCCCACCAGGGGATCAATAATATTTGGACTGTGTAGTTTAAATATTGCGCAGCAATTCTATAATTTCATGGTAAAATCACAAGAATATCTACCTCTGTGTTTTCAACATGGATGTTCTTGGCAGCTTGATTGAAGACATGGTCCCACCAATGGAAAGAAAACTGCTCTCCAACATCATGACCAATCTGACAGAAAAAAAACACACACAATGCATTAATAAACAAACAATCTGTTTATGCTTACATTTTGAGCATCACTGAATAAAAGCTTTTAAAAATGGAAGATTATTGGCAATTTATAAAAGTTCAAACTACTTTTAAGAACTGACAAACAAAATGTGCATCCTAATCAATGAAAATTTGCTTTATAACTTAAAAAAAATAAACGTATCTCTCTAAGAGAATCAGTGAAGATACAAAAGCTCACATAAAAATAAAACAGTTGAAAATCTTTAATTCAGAGAGCGTTTGTACTTGACTCACATATCCCCCCCCCCCCCTGCCGTGAATTCCATGACAGATTTTTACATCTTTTGAAGAAGACAGAAAAAGCGAGGAAAAGAGAGAAAATTGCTGGCAACTGTGGCACTAACTCACTAAAATGTCTTTTTAAATAAGTAGGTTTAGTTTTCAAGGTGGATTTAAACGTGGATGTAGAAGAGTTCTTTACATTCGATGGGTTGGTATTCCAGAGTGAAGGGGCAATATGGGCAAATAGCAGAAATGCAACCAAAATCATCATTTGTTCAAAACTCTTCTTGTTTACTTGTCAAATTAAAACCAGCACCCCTGTTAAAAGATCATTCCCAGGGCCCTGACCACCAGGGTTGAGATCCATCTGGGACTAATTTCACAGAGACTTCAAAATTATTGATATCTATAACTTCCAAGAAAACTTGAATGTGATTAGCTGCTGAGCCCTGTTACCATGGCAAAGTTACAAACCTGTAACTACATGTTTTTATGAAACAGGCTTGTGGAAGAGATAACAAATATTCAATAAACTTACTCCTGCTTTATCAAACTTCAGCTTTGGCTTGATTGCATCTGAGATTCCTGTCTCTGTTCGTCCAAGTCCTTTTCCTAAATTAAAAAAAAAATCAAATAAAAAAAAAGGAGATTCATACTATCTTTTCATTTTTATTTTCATTCAATAACTTCCACGTCCATTGAGCAAAAACTGTTTTTCAAGATCTGCGCCTCAAATTAAAATTTTACACACAGCATCCATATAACCATGACTATTTTAGTGTTTGATTACTATTGCAATGAACAGATTTTACAGCAAATTTCTTTTTCCATGAAACAGTTATAAATTACATTGTTTTATACACCAACTACAGATGTTCTTTGCATTCAGAGTATTTGTACATGCACTTTAAGATTACAGAAATTCAGGAGTTATCTTTCATAAAAGTATTTTTTATTTCAAAAATATAAACAAGAAACTGGTTTAACTTTTGTTTTTCCTTCACAATATTTTAATAGCTACATGTATGTCAATATATTACCCTTGTCACTTTTATGAATTTGTAGGATCTATAGATACTAATACTGAGAAGATTTTGACAAGTGTATTTTTATGTAATTGCTCGTCAATATCGTCACTTTGGCACCGAGTGCAGATCAGGTGCCAAGTAGTGTACACAAAGCAGAATCTTATGTTTCTACAGGCGGTGCTGCACCAGCCCGAGTTTGCTCAATCTCAAGATTTTAGCCCGATCTGCCCTCTTCGCGATTAATCTCGAGATTCAAGAAACCCCGTCTCCACCATTGCAAGAAGAGCGATTCCTGCTCGAGAGGCATCGATGCATTACGGTATGACGCTGTGAATAAATAATCCCGAGTGCGTCTACACCTGCAAATTAGCAGGATAATTCGTAAAATAGCGCGCTATTTTGCAAATAATCCCAAGTTGACTTGGGATTGCATTCTTGAGATTAATCCAGCTAACTAGCGCGATAATTGCGTCTCCATTACAAATGATCTCAAGATTGTTCATAATTCATATCGGGATAGTTTGCCGGATCAGAAATAGCATGATCATTTGAAAACTTGGGATGGTGCAGACGGCCATAATATGAGGATCAAATGCCCAGCAATCAAACAATTTTCCCTTAATCTAAAGCATTTGATCTGGAGATTCTCCCGCCTGGATCCCCTAGCAAACTGGAGACATCACGAGCGCGAAGTCCCTTGCTGCCGGGGTCCAGGTCTTGCTAAAAGGGCCCAGGAAGCTCTAGGGTTCTAGATGCTATCTCAGGCTAATTTTTCAATATATGATGGCACTAGTGGCGTAATGAGCCAAAAATTTTGAGGGAGCTCTATATGGCGTATCGCGTAAAATTAATAAAAAGTTGCGAGCGAAGCGAGCAAGCAAAAAATTCTACACTTTTACTTTAAAAATCCAACTTTGTGGTAGATTTTGACATATTAAAAAAATTACTTCATATTTCAACCTTCTCTCTTTTGTTCTTGGTCATGATTTTTTTTTTTTTTTTTTTTGGGGGGGGGTGTACAAATTAGGGTGGTACTTAGTAATTAACAATTCAATGAATCAAATCACACATGTAGGCAACAGGAGGACCTAAGTAGGGATGATGCTAGCTAGCTCTACTAAGTCTTAACTTGAATATCGGCTTGGATATGAAAATTTGATTCCAGTTAGTTTAAAAAGATATTAAATCTCGAGCGGGAGATTTTGCGAAAGTGGGATTTTGGCGGGAGATCTCCCGCCGAAAGCGATAGTCTGGCATTTATAAATTTTAATGTGCGATTTACATAGTAACTTCAGATATCCTTAAATTGTTGTGCAGAATTCCTCAAGGTTTAAATTTCTTTTATCATGGATAGGTGGGCCCTTCAAGTTCAAGATAAGACTCTTCGAACAATCAACATAAGTGGAAACTTACGTCTGTTGACAGGAATACCCATTGTTTCTGGGAATTTATTTAAATAATAATAATAAAGGGTATTTATATTGCGCACATATCCACCTTGTTAGGTTCTCAAGGCGCTCCTATATTACCTGGCTAAGCTAGGCGTTCATAGTGCACACAGCTTTTTAAGGAATTACTTCCTACCATTACCCATTAAAGGGATGGTCCGGGCTGAAAATACTTATTGCTTAATAAATAGAGATTTCACTGAGCAAATGCCGAAAATTTCATCAAAATTGGATAACAAATAACAAAGTTATTGAATTTTTTTAAAGTATAAATGACATATCATCTTTAACGATGGCCCACATTTTTTTTAGACTCTAAGCTTTCTTTCAATATTACTAATTTTCAAATAATATATCGAAAATGTACGTTACCGATGATTTATTCCTTTTTTAAATTGTTCGCCGGAGATGCAAACTGACAGTCGTGTGTTGCTGCCCTCTACATGTACGTTCATTACATTAGGCTTTTAAAAAGCTTCCCGATAAGAATTTTCGATATCAATGCGAGCGACAAGTTCCGAACACATGCACAAACAATAAGCAATATGAAGACAAGCAGAGCAGCACAAATCGCGATATATGGCGAGTGGCAGGTTAGATGATGACGCGCGTTAGCGTTATTCAAGATGGCAAATTATGACCAACATTAACAAAAAAAGTCAAAAGGATCAAGGATGACTATTTGTTTCATCATCAGTAATTAGTTAATATATATAGTTAGTTAGTAAAGCTAACCTCGCACTTTGTGTGAGTGGCCCAATCCGACCAAGTGATAGCTCAGCTCCGCGACCTCTTCGGCAGCGGAGCTCCCCGAGTTTAATAACCCTACATAAGAGTACACGAGTGGGTCCGATATCAGAAATGAATGAAATACATTTTAAAATTAGATCTAAATTGCTATGGTTTAAGAATGGGATTCTCGTCACAAGTATGAATTAAACATACCCTTTTCCCAGCCATACTTCTCCAGATGATTCCTAGCAAAAGAATCCCCTGACATTGTTCCAAATCTCAGCTCAGTTCCGCAATTTTTTTTTGACAGTCTCACGTGTATCCAAGATGTGTACAGAAGTAGTCTTGTTAATTCAGACGCAACTTTGAATGCTTCTTTGGGAATCAAAATTAAAGGCCCGACTTCATGCACAACAGTGGTTTCACTCAGATCAGCGCAATTATAAATGATATCACAACTTTTGAGGTTATCAAACGACCTTGTATGCTAGAATAGATAATTGGGCTGAGAATTTGAGATCAAGGGGCGGGGCAGCTAGGATTTTTTTTTTACAAGCGCACAGTGCGCCGCACACCTATCTCGATAGCATTCCCATTGATGCAGAATAAAAGAGCAGAATGAGAGAGATTGGTTGGCCCATGTATTAAAGGGGAAGTTCACCCTGACAATAAAAAGTTTATTGTAGGCCTAAAAATAAAAAAAATAAAAGAAAATAATAATACAAAAATATTGCCGAAGGTTTGAGAAAAATTCATCAGAGACGTCATATGCGAGCAGCATGGATTCCTTCATAGCGAATGGTAAAATATCAATGAAATGTCATTTTATCGGATGATTGAAAATGGTTTTTACTTTACCTTTTGTATATCAATAAACAAATCATTTCACACCCGACCATGAAAAGAAAACAAAAAATAAGTCATCATGGACCATTAAACAAAATTAAATTCGTGCATTTTATATTACGTAACATAATTATGGGGCAGCTGGTCGTTTATGACGTCACATCCAAAACTTAAAATTCTAACTTAGAAAAAAAATTATCAAACCTTCACCAATATTTTTTATTATTTTTTATTCTGCTATTTTTACAACAAGCTTTTCTTCAGGGTGAACTTCCCCTTTAAAATCAGGGATCATGAGCAATATCAACCCGAATAAAACGCATTGGAATATTAATGGAACGTGCTTTATACAGGTAACCTATAAGTTATTGTATTGTATTAATATATACCTTCATTTGTAATGTTGTAATTCAACATAATCTGCATAAAACTAATTGGTCGGAGACATAAATAACACATATTACTCGTCTGTGCAGCCTTCATAAATATGAAATAAAATCAGGGCGGTGTTGGGTAAGGTAAAATATCGCGAAAGACCAGTTGTTTCTCTCTCAGTTGAATTACAGGGGCAATATTACAAGGCTATACAGTATACAGGCCTACATATTCCTCTCATTTTTTCGTCTCTCTACTGATACCCTTTCTTCTTATTCCGAGATTTCTTTTCTTCAATTTCCTCTCCTTTTTTTTGTTTTGTTGTACAGGGCCGCTCATGAATAAAATATTTGGGAATTGGGAGTAAAAACAGATTACATCAGGGAGGTAGCCCGGGAGGTAACCTTCTAAATTCCAATGGTATTTTTTTCCATCGGAGCAAGTATATGAAATATCGTGCGTGATTAGAAATTGAATGCCGTTGGAGCTGCTTTCACGTGAAGTGTCAAGATTAGTTCATTAAGAAGTATCATTCTGTTATCTTTATGTATTTTTTAAAGCTTGTTTACTAGATATTTTTATCTCTCGTTTATTAGTCTAGGTGTTGTCTTCCGAGAACGGATTCAACAAATTAGCTGTGCATGTACAGTATATGCTGACATAAAGTTTTGAAGTTGTTTTTTTGCCTTGGCATAATGCGATACATCATAAGAATTATGACAAAGGTTTAGGTAGGCCTACATAGAAACTTCATATTTTCATAAATTGCAGGGGCTGCGGAAACGGGGGGGGGGGGGGGGGCTGAGTGGGCTTCAGCCCCCCCTAATTTTTTTCCAAAACCGTGTACAAAAACGTACAACTTACCATCTGACTTGTCATTTTTGCATGGTCAGCCCCCCCCCCCTTTTTTTTCCAAAACCGTAATTCCGCGGGCCCAGAATTGTCCATTGCCAAACGGTCTTTTCACAAAAGAAATGTTTTTACATGAATAAATGGTGGTATCTTACATGAAATGTAACACATCATTCAAATCACTGCAAATTCAGATAATCTTGATAATGTATTTTTTTAACTCTTCGTTGGCAAAAATCTGAAGTGCAATCGCGCCATCTATGTTGAATTTTGGGTAATCTAAATCCATTACTAGTATAATAATGATAATAATAAAGGTATATTCACCCAGGGTAGCCACTTAAGTTCCGAAAACTGTTCTCCCAGCGGGCCCTGCTATTATTACCCGGCTAAGCTAGGCTACCTTTTCGGTGCACACAGCTTTTTTGAGGAATTAATTGCCGGTATACGTAATAACATCCCTGCACTAGTTACATTAGTAGGTACTAGTACTAGGGAAATGTATATGTGGAGATCCCTCCTAATTGGAGCGTCAATTTGCTAATCATACATGAATCAAAGAAAAAGAAAATGCATGAGAAAAGGTAAAATGTGTGAAATTCAAGAAAGAGCTGAAGGGAGGGAAATATTAGTACAAAACGCATTTCGGTCGACGGGAGTTACTCAATTAAGAGACCGAGAGAACTGAAAAAGCGAAAATTGAAGTTTATTATGCTAAAATCACATAAGAATACAAATTTCATTGAAATCGGATGTTGAATGAGAAGCATTTTCATTTTGTCCTATTTCTCTCATCATAAGTTTGAAATAGAAAAAATATGAGGTCACTCTTAGTCTAGCATGGTCCTGGGAAGCGGGGTGCTGGGGGTGCTAGAACCCCTAAGATTTTCACAGGGGGTGCTGCGTGTATCTTCTATATAGGCAGCACCCCCTGGAATTCTGGTAGGTTTAATTGTCAGATTGGAGAAATTACCAACATTTTGTGTTGAACCTCCCCCCCCCCCTTTTTTTTTTTTTCTTGTCAAATTTCGTGGGACCGGTCATGAATGAAATATGATAATGATAACAAAATAATAATAATGGTAATGATGCATGATGAAGATGGTGATGATGATGATAATAATCGTCATCACTATGTGTAGCTGCGTGTTTTCTTTCGAGAAGTTTATTCTGTAGAGGATGTTTTAAAACTGCCTTTGAGGAATATCGGGAGTGAGAGTGCAGCAAAACAGAAAATATAAGAAAATACAATTTTGAAAAACAAGCAGCTGAACTGGTAAAGAACTCGATGATTAGAAGCATCAAGCACTCGGGGAAATCCATTATAAGCTGATAAACGAGTTGATAGATGAAGAAAAAGTTGAATTGATGATGATGATGATGTTGAAAATTATGATGATAATAATAATAACGTCTTATCTTTAATACTCGGTGTAGCCACTTCAATTATTCTGAATCTGTTCTACCAGCATTCCCTGCAAACTAAACGGGTAATAACCCTAATACTCAAAATGAGTGAATATACAAAAAAAACGGAGCCTTACCTCTTTCAGCAAAAAAAAATCAATAAATCACAATATGGTATTCACTTATATGGTCATTACTTAGGATTTGAGAAGTTAGGCTTCTTTTTTGGTCTGAAAATTGTGGAGGCATGAATTTCGACTGCGTGCAGTCGAGAGTCCATCGGGTTTACTCCTCTATTTTATGGTTGTAAAGTGTTACTAATGAACTTGATTGACTCCACAAAATTAGATTATCTGGATTTAGTTGAAAATGTTTTTAATTCCAAGCAGGCAGCAGATTTGATCTGTTTTCGATTGTCTGAAGCCTCCGCATGGATCGCTTTAATTTTTATTTTACCTCTTTACCGCGACTCCAAGAGGAAATTTTTGCAAAAAAGGCATTCGGATTATTAAACTTTTTTATAAGAGTAGGAGTCACAAATTAGGCTTAAATTGCAATATAAATGAAAAATAACAATTTTAATAATAGTAAAAAAAAAAGAAAATAAAAGAGGGTAATTAAGTAAATAATCGTGAATTATTGTTGGTCAGGTATACCTTAAGTAATTTGTAATACACTGAAGACCCCCCCCCCCTCCTCCATTCTTCAAAGCCCTCTCCCCTCTGTTCCTGATCGCACCCAAATTAACCCGTCATCTTTTAATGTGCATGTATCACCTTAGTTTCCAGTTTTGTTTAAGACGAGACGAGTTTATCGTCTTATATTGACGACGTACGGCTGTTAATGTATTTTTTACGAGAATGTAAAATAAGAATCAAATTTAAAAAAAGAATAACAATGCAAAAAGAAAAAGTAGAGATAACATCAACAATAATTGTAAATGGATAAAAAAAAACAATAACAACGTTTCAAATTCTTATTGTCTTTGTTAATTTTAAAGTATTTTTTAAGTAGAGGTAGCGCCAATGAAATTCGTAAAGAAATGAATATTGTATCATAGTTGAAATACCACATGTTTTATTAGATGGAAATAAAATCTAAAGGCGTCACCTCAGTGTTAGTTTTATAGTACTGTCAAATCATTATTGGCACTATACCAGCCACCAGCCCTTGAAAATACAATTAATCACGAATGCTTCATGTTTCTTTATAAACATGTTTTCAAAACGGGTTAATCATGTTAATTGTTTCTGACTAGACAACCTGAACGATTACTTGCAATTTGCCAGCTACATTAGTTATCTATATGTCTACGGTTAATTCACTCATATTTCTAAGAAGTGTTTGGTAATCGTAAAATCGTAAAATAGCCTTCATGTTTGGTACATAAACCAATAGTAAACATTCATCCTCTTTCAATGTGTTCAATGACACCTTTGATAATGGGCTTCAATCTCTAGCGTACTGGGGCTACACCCCCCCCCCCTGTATGTATAAATCCTCAAAATTAGCAAAATAATTAAAAGAAGAAGAATAAAAAAGGAAATTAATATCATGTCACAATCTGTCACAGTCTTGAAGTGCCATTTATACCAAAGCACATCTTTAATTGATCCCTCATAGGCGAGACAAAGCTTTTTTCATAGACGAAAGTCAGTACTTTAATGGATCGAATTTGGATCTCGAGACTTCTGTCTGCATATCGTCATCAAATATGCATTGACATTTACTTTAACCTACCTGTCTTACTTTAATACCAGAAATAACGAAATGGTAAATGATTGTCGAAGTCAAGACGGCGTTAAAAAGAATCACAATGATAAAACAAGAGCGTGATGATTGGTAGAAACTGCTCAATTTTCTTGATTACTGACAGCAATATCACGTACTTTTTGGCTTTACGATGAGACTAAGTACTCGCGTTTTATAGACTTTTAAAGATCGGCTGGTGCCTATCGAACACTTTTGTTACGAGGAGTGGAGAAATCTTGTCTAGTTATTTTTATTATTGCTAAGGAAAAAGAATGAAACGACCAATAAACAAAAAGAGGATGATAGAAAGTTTTGGTATATATATATACACGATTGGATAATGGTTTGAGACTGGACACCAAGATCAAAGGGCCACAATGATTAACACAGTTTATACCGTACTGACAATTGACCCAGTGGCCTACTATTACCAGAACCAGAAAAAAAAATGGATTGAAAAAATAAGAAACGACCGAGCAATAAAAGATGAATTATTGAAAGAAGTTGTATAACGATCATATTTAGGCTGGACGCCATATTGAAGGGGCCCAAAGTAATGAATTAATTTTAATTCCGTCCTGATTATTGTCATATTAGGCCTAGTCTTACATGGAGAGTGTTTTTTTTTTATAGAAATCAATGAATGCTTATGAGTATGGAAGTAGAGGACTGACGACTTGTATTTTTTTTTACTATGATCATAACTATTTGAGTAGGACACGAAATACAAAGCTTTGCTTTTATAAGAGCCCTCTCCATATTCACAAAATATAATTCACAAGATTCTTCTATTGATGTCATATTGTGGTTAGATAATATATTAAATTAATATAGGATGAATGGACAATCTTATCTATCATATCGATTTGTATTGATTCAACTGTATTTACTGGATTTGTAATTTCTTGAAAATGAAATATTGAAATAAAATGAAATGAAGTGAACAAGAGCTGTTGACGTACATTATATCGGCTTATGTTAACATTTTACTATACACATTTTGCTTTCTTCGTTGCGATGCATTTAATTCAATGATTAAACTGTGGAGTACTTACTTTACATCAAACTTTATAGGAGTAATTCTTTTGCCCTCTCCGATTGTTCAAATTCCCCTAACGTCTATTCCTTCTATAGTAGGCGTTTAGGAAAAATGATGATGATGATGTTAGTAATATTGATAATAATGATGATGATAATAATGATTATGATAATCAGTGGCGTAACTACGGGGGGCATGGGGGCACGTGCCCCCCCCCCCCCCCCCCCCCAATTGGCTGACCAAAAAAAACGGGGTAAAGGAGAAAAAGAGGGAGAAAGGAAGAGAAACGTAGCGGGAAAGAAGAAATTATTGTTCATTATAATTATAATAATAATTATGTTATATTGCATAAAAAACATTTTTCATAACTTTATGAAACATGATTTGCTCAGGGCCTATGTCTTTATTGTTCCTGGTGCTCGCATTGTCCGTTTAACGAGATATATAATCCTGCTGTACTAAAACCTACCGTTTTCAAGTCAATATACACCAAATATATTTCCTCGCACTTCGAGTTATTATTGTTTTATGTAGTGACATATGCTTCTTTTTCATGACTACTTAAAGTGATTGCCCCATTTTAAGGTCTTAATATAAAACATTTCCTGTCCGTGCTTACGTTCGCAATAGTGGATTTGTGATATATGCCTGCTCTACATGAATGTCTAAAATCAGTCCTTATAAAATGTCCCTTTTTCTAAGTTAAATCTGAATATGGAAAATTTTCAGCTCGCGCTTCGCGCTCGCATCGTTCGGTTAG
This sequence comes from Lytechinus pictus, assembly GCF_037042905.1. Lineage (NCBI taxonomy): Eukaryota > Metazoa > Echinodermata > Echinoidea > Temnopleuroida > Toxopneustidae > Lytechinus > Lytechinus pictus. The sequence goes on along the minus strand of NC_087247.1, from coordinate 11,088,454 downwards.
TGAAATACGTATGGTCTTAGTGAATTCCTACAAACAAGCCTTAGAATGCCCCTCTTCAGATCTGAATTTCCTAAATATTCAGCTCGCACTTCGCGCTCGCAATAGTGAGATGCGTATGATAATCATGATTACGACTACAAAAAGTGCTTCGTGTGTTTAGATGTAATTTGAACAAAATCAACAGGCGCTTGACACTCGCATTAGATGACTATGGTGAGATACGTATACTCTTAATGGATTCCTTTAAAAAATAGTCCTTAAAATATCCCTGTTTGGGGTCAAAATATACAAAATTGCAGCTCGTGCTTTGCGCTCGCATTATTTGTTTAGTGAGACAGGTACGTATCATGATTACAAAAATTTGCATATAACGTCCCTTTTTGGGTTTGAATATCAAAAATTTTCAGCTAGCGCTTCGCGCTCGCATTATTTGGTCAGTGACATACATATCCGTTAAATGCACTGTACTTAAAATGTCTCTATTAGGTCAGTATACCTAGCAACTGAGCGTGCTTCGCGCGCTCACTAAGTGACTAAAAAAAATTGCTGGTGCCCCCCAATGCCGTGACCCACGGTACGCCACTGATGATAATGATAATGATAATAATAATAGTAATAATGATTATAGTAGTAATGATGATAATAATAACAACAACTAAAACAACAATTAACTAAAATAATAAATAAAACTAGCACAACGCTGAAAATTGCGTCGAAATCGGAGGAGAAAAATTAAAGTTAATGTATTTTAAACTTTCAATGAGGAATCAAATTTCACATTAATGATTACAAAGGCTTAACATTTCAAATGATAGAATACAAAACGTGTGAATGGATGACGCCATCCGTTCCCTCATTTGCTTAACTACCATGATGAACATAAGCTGTTTTTGTGAAGAGCGAAACTTTAAAATGTTATAACTTTGTTAATTTACAACCGATTTTGATGAAATTTAAAAGGGGAAGCTTGATTTGTCTTATTTTTCCATTCAAATCAATTTTTGTTAGGATGAACGTCCCCTTTAAGTCAATTTTGATGAATTGCGTACTGTACAAATTTAGTCTTCCATTTAATTGCAGCGTTTTTTATGCATTTCATTAACACTTAACTATGAAAAGCAGTTTCATTGCACTTTCTGAAGAGGTTTTTTTTTTCCAACCAGACATTTGAAGATTAGTTTTTTACATTAATTTCATATAAAATATTTATCAAAATCAGGCGCCAGTTCTCATTTGGTTATATATAAACGTTATAAAATTTGCAACAAAACATGTGATCATGGTTTTATTGCCATATTCGTACAAGTTGGTGTCATCAATTTCGAATGCTCTACAAGTGAAATTATTCAAAACCTGTCAAAGGCTTACATCAAATTTCATCAATATTACATGGGATATAAGTGCACTTATATGGCGGTGGTGCATATGAAAAAGGGCCTTCTCTCCCCCCCCCCCCCCTTCGTTGTTTTGTTATTGCTACGAAATAACATTATTATTGGAATACTGTGCTGTTCATTATTTTGTTTACACGAGTCTCATTTTTCAATATACCAAAAAAGCTGAAACTATTTAAAATCTTACCTCTTGTAACTTAAAATAGTAATAATAATAATAACGAAATAAAGCCTGACCAACCACCCCCGTGTGTTTCCCACCGAATGTGCTAGGTCGCCCCCAACGGTTATGACAACGATCGTGACCAAACTTATTTCAAAGCTTTTTTTTTCATCATATTTCTATTTTAAAAGCATTACAGATTTATAGTAATGTTATCAATTAAATTGAATTCTTCATTTAAAGAAAGAACAAAGATAAGGGGGATTTGCTTCAAACTTTCACTTATCCACGTTCAAAGTATCCACTCTCCACTATCCACTCTTGAAGTTCAATTTAAATATTTGAAGCTGGGTTTTTGATTATTCAGTGATCATATTTCTTCCCTTATTCCAAAATGTAAAGCCATATATGTTTGTGATTTATAGATGGGGACACACCCACCTAACGCATTTGTATATACCTTAAAATTTTCGTAATGATGTTTGAATAACTCAATATGTAAATTGTACCATAGGACGTCCATTTTTCCTGACTATCAAAGCTATTCTTAAAAAAAATCAAATCAAATCATTATATATCTCTTAATTGCAATGCTAGCTAGTTTTCTTTCCATTTTTTATTAACTGCAATTTATTTTTAATGCATATGATTTTGTATTTTTCTAATATAGAATACATGGAAAAATTATTAAGTTATCAAGCACTAGATTAATATACACTTTCTATCATATCTTCATCATAGTAAAGTTATGGTAAAAATCAAAATCACAATTACAAATAATATTTGCTATTTGATTGATTCATCTCTTATTTCCTTGTGACTTGTGTTTTCATCGAACCCTATAAGGCAATCAAAATTTTAAAAAATGACAACTATTTTCTTTGGGCTTTCCATAATATATTAAATTCATGCAAAATACAAATCAATAAATATTGGTTTACTTCGTTCCTCCATTTGTTACTACATTAAATGCGATAACCAACCTACAAACCCTCCATGCATCCATGCCTCTTCCGCATCCCCCCTGCCCCTTCTTTCTCTTCTCATTCTTCTAATTAAATAATAGCAATCTGCCTCATTGGTTTTTGTTCTTCATAATTTTCATCCATTTCTCTTTCCCCGAGCAAGAACTTACTGCTCCAGATGCACTCGATACCTCGGGCAATTGATCAACGAACACAATCCACTGATCCTATTACAATACTTGATGCATGGCAGCATCTTGAGGTTGTTTTTTTCATAGTATGGAACACCACCATCAGAAATCATGCAAAGCCTTTCTGCCGCCCCAGGCGATGCTGCGTGCATGGCTGGCCTGCTGACCATGAGATTGACCCTGAGAAATTGGAAGTTTCTCGATGAAGAAGTGGCGCTTTAGGCATGTTAGGGGGGCAAGATGGAGCCATTCGGAAATGAAATCGGTTGGCGAGTGCATGGGCCTTAGACCAGTGCGGATTCTGTTCCTTTTTCACTCCTTTGTCGATTTTTTTTTGGTCAAGTACTTTCATCATTTTTTAAGAGTCTTATAGGGCTTTTTTTTATTTAAAATGCAAATTCATTTTCGCTCCTATCTTCTTTTTCTTCCTTCTTCCAGGAAACGGGATTGGACAGAGGCAAATGTCGGCAGCAAACAAAAATGAGAGATTGGCGAGAGAAAAAAAAGAAGATGCCAAAGGGGGGTGAGAGAGAAAGAGAGAGAGGGGGGAGGGGAGAGAGAGAGGGTGAGAGAAGGAAATACATAGAATGAAATCGGGATGAGCGTGACCTTGAAATATATCGCTTTAAAGGATCAACCGGGCGATTTTCACTCCCTCAATTTCGGCCCCTCGGGTTTATGCATGTAATCAGAACGAGTGTCCGAAGATTAGATAATCGCCCCGACGGAGTCTAGACTATCTGACGCCCCCCCCCCCCCCTCCGTCCGTTAACGTCATTTTTAACCTTGAACTGAGAAGGGCGACACTCGACCAAGAGAAATAGACCATCAGATTTTTTAAAAATCATTATTTTTTCCCCAAAGGATACGATTTTTTTTTATTCAAGATTCAGATGTCCGGGCAAAGAAAACTATCTTTCCATTTTTGCCCCGTGAATTAATTTATGTCAGAGGAGTAAACTGCAGTGAGTTAGCCTATACATATCGATTCAGTGTTGTTTTGAAAACCTGGGCTTCGTCTTACATAGAGTTACAATCGATCCAATCAATTGTAACTCTATATGGAAATCCATCAGTGTCATAATCTTTTCTACAAGAAATTTGTAAAATGTCCTTTGTAAACAAAGGTGAACACACAAAATTGTCAAGAAATCAATGAATTTATGGGTATACATTCATATCTAGACAATTTTTTGAACAAGCATTATATGTGTTGACGTTGCTGGCCGTCCATAGTTGCGATTGATCGGATCAATCGCAACTCTTTGTAAAACGGGGCCCAGGTGTTAGTTTAGTTATAGCTCATTTCTTTCTTTGCCCGTTTCTACATTTTTTTGTCTTCAAGTAATATAATTTGATTATTTATGACCCACATTGTCAGAAAAATACTTATGAAGACCGGGGTAGTGATTACGTAAAGCGTTTGAAAGACGTCGTTCGGATGTATTAAGCATAATAAGCGACATATTTATATCTAATTACTCATGTTACTCCAAAAGTGTGAATAAGAATACACAGTCAATTCTGTCAAAACATCGTAATTACGATACATCGTTTTAGTGATTTTTTTTTTCTGCCTGAACTATTGCATTTGAAATTAAGTTAGTAGCAGTAGTAGTAGTAGTAGTAGTAGTAATAGTAGTAGCAGCAGCAGTAGTAGTAGTAGTAGCAGTAGAAGTAGTAGTATAGTAGTAGTAGTAGTAGTAGTAGTATAGTAGTAGTAGTAGTAGAAAAATGAGGAGATGTAGTAGAAGTAGTAGTAGTAGTAGTAGTAGTAGTAGTATGTACTTATAGTATTAATAGTAGTAATATTAGTAGTAGTAGTAGTAGTAGTAGTAGTATAGTAGTAGTAGTAGTAGTAGTAGTAGTATAGTAGTAGTAGTAGTAGTAGTAGAAAAATGAGGATATGTAGTAGAAGTAGTAGTAGTAGTAGTAGTAGTAGTATGTACTTATAGTATTAATAGTAGTAATATAAGTAGTAGTAGTAGTAGTAGTAGTAGTATAGTAGTAGTAGTAGTAGTAGTATAGTAGTAGTAGTAGTAGTAGTAGTAGTAGTAGAAAAATGAGGAGATATAGTAGAAGTGGTAGTAGTAGTAGTAGTAGTAGTAGTAGTATGTACTTATAGTATTAATAGTAGTAATATTAGTAGTAGTAGTAGTAGTATAATAGTAGTAGTAGTAGTAGTATAGTAGTAGTAGTAGTAGTAGTAGTAGTAGAAAAATGAGGAGATGTAGTAGAAGTAGTAGTAGTAGTAGTAGTAGTAGTAGTAGTATGTTGTTGTTGTTGATGTTGTTGTCGTTGTTTTCTTTTTGTTTGTTATTTGTTGCTGCTGATGGATGGTTGCAGTGTTGACCAAGTCAAATCGTCTCCCATATTTTCTTGTCTTATCCTATAATCCTACATCATTGGCATTCCAATAATACCTGACCAATTTTTCATAATTATATACTCCATTACCCACCCACTTTTCCTTTTTTTTCCTATTTAAAATTCTCCTCTTTTCCATTTCAATTGGCATGTAAGCCTATAATTTGTGATTCCCTTTCTCTCTTTTTTTTAATTACTTTAATAATCTGGATGCTTTTCCTTCGAAAATTTCGGTATATAAAGATATACAAGAAAAATTAGATTAATCCATCCATGCATGCGGAGGCTTCAGACAATCAAAAAAACAGATCAAATCTGCTGCCGGCTTAAAAAAAAAAAAAAACATTTTCAATTAAATCCAGATAATCTTATTTTGTGGAATCAATCAAGTTGACTTTAGTTACAACTTACAACCATAAAATGCTATAGAGTAAATTTGATAGACGCTAGGCTGCCTTTATAATGTCTCCGCTATTTTCAGACCAAAAATAAGCCTCATTTTGTAATATTCAAATAATGACCTCTGTGACCTCGACCTTCCAACCTTCGAACTTGTGACCAAAGAAAAGTAATCAGTTCCTCATTATAATTACATGCACAAAATTTGAAATTGCTCCTTCAATTGTCATTAATTTAGTTATCACACGCAAGATATTTTCAGGTATACTATGACCATTGTGACGTGACCTTTCACATAATTACCGCGGTGATCTTTGACCTTCAACCTCATGACCTCAAAATCTAATCAGATAATTTCACCTAGGTTGTCCGCTTGTAGTACATTGTGCTGTACAGTATACACCCCCCCCCCCCCCGGTTTTAAAGTGAGTAAGTATGTTACTATTCTTTTTCGGAGCGAATGTATGAATGTAATTGATTTCTACATTTTTGTTGCCTTTTTTGCTCAATACATTTTTTTTCTTAAGGGTATAATGGTTAGGGCATTGTATTCGTAATTGTGAGGTTGTGAGTTCGAATCCTCGCTCAGCCATTATCTCACTTCAACCATAAAGGCCCAAGAGTAATTTCTATCATCTACAAGATCGGTCATTGTGACCGATTAACTAAGACGTAAATGTATTGTTTCCTATGTAATACGTTATACACCAACTTGGTGTTGATGCGGCGGAAAGCTGCTTTGCCGAGTTCCTATTCGGCTGAAACGGAAACAAAAACACTACCCCCCCCCCCCGCATACCCCCACCTCTGATTTTGCATGTCGTATAAAGAAGACGATCTTGTCCTTTTACAGAAAACAGTCTTGTCAAATCTTTGTATTTTGTCATAATATTTGTCATCAAATTTTCATAAAATTTACAACGAATTCGACTTATTAATACACAGACATTTTTAGAAAGCCCCCTTTTTCGTTTCGCCCTGTATGTTTGCTTGATTGCAAATTTAACAAACAGGATAACATATCCCCTCAAAATTTCAGTCTCATTATAGACCAATTAGTTCTTGCAGGATTTGCAAGGAATGATGACGCATGATCGATCTTTTTCATCAAAATATTAATGGCAAATCTAAAATGAGGATTAACTTCCCCTTGATCATTGAAATGTGTTGAATACATTTCAAACTTGTTTTTAGAAAAATATACGAATCTTCATGTCCAAATAAGACAATTTGCAATTTGTGAGCATCGATAGCTCACGAAATCACGTTTCTTCCCGCTCCTTTCATATTTTTTTTTCATTTTATTTTTTAGGTGACGTTATATTGTCTAGTACACATGTCGCCACTTCCACCCACCGCGCATTAAAATACTAGCTAGATAAAATCCGACATATATATATATATATATATATATATATCATTATCAATTATTGAAACTTATCAACTTTTTTATTATTTTTCATGACAGAGTCATTTTATAAATGTGTTTGTTTTAACTGACGCTCTATTTAAGAATCTGCATGGGTCTCACTTTTGTATATCTCTTATTCCTTCCATTCTTCTCTCTATCCTTCATCCTCTATAACCCATCTTTCTATATCTCTCTCCTTCTTTCCCTATATTTCCTTTTAACTCCTCTTTTTTCTCTCTCTATCTTTGTTTTTTTCCCTTTTATAAAAAAGTGAGGGTATATGACCTCATTTTAAAACTGTGCCAACACGATCCTTTTATATTATTCAAAAATATATAAAATTATTCATACATTAGAGTGATTTTATACGGGTTATACCACAACACTTCATAGCTATACAACATCGTGGTCGCTCAAATCGACTGATTTTATAAGCAGCGCATCGCAACCGTCGTGAAGCGGTGATTGGCGATCGTTATCCCCACGAGTAGCCGCCTGAATAATTTCTTTCGCCCGCTTCTGTTTTTATTCATGAATGCGGCATTTTCCCTTTCATTTTGCTCAACCGGATTCATAAGTACCCATAAACTGATTTGCCCCCACTGTTTAGATTTTGAAGATTTTTTGTTCAAAGTGGGGCTATAATGAACTTAAATCTTTCCTATCTATATAATTATGCAAATATGTAATCATACTTATAGGCTCAATTTGAATGAGCCAAAACTCTTTCCAAGACTTAACAAATATTATAGAGCCCTATGTTCATTCATTATGCATTCGTAATGCCACCATGAATTCATTTTTTGGAATATATATTATCAGGGAGCTTTTTGCAGTATATAGCTAAATGCTTGTTCAAAACACATTCCCTTTTGAACATAATCTACCAAGGTTTCTTTCAGGTATCTATAGGCAGAAATACCTTTGTTTAATTTTTAGGACGAACATACTATCACACAACATAACATAATATTCAAAGTAGCTTAAGTTTTCGATATAACTACTGGACATCGATATACAAATAATAGAGATTGCCATTGCAGGTCTAATGTCCAATTTGTTTGAAAATAGGTTGAATTAAATAAAATCATTTAATCTATGGTTGTCGCAAATGACAATACAAAAGAAGTAAGAAAATTCAGAAATAATTTTTTAACAAAAAATATACCTATAATACACTAAAATAATGCCGTAGGCTATACGATCTAAAGCTGATGTTAACACATCGACACACATTATTGTATGTCTTTTATGGTTAAAAATATTTATTTTTTCTCCTTTCTTAAAATATATAGCTGTCCCAAAATGAAATAGAAAGAAAATTAATAAACCCTTTAAAATAGAGTAGGCCATGTCTAGTAGGCCTACAGTAAATTGGCTATATACAATCTAACGCTGATGTTAACATACCGACCCACATCATTGCGAGTTTGTATTTCATGGTTGATTTTATTTTCCTTTTTTTGGAAATCTTGCCGACATCATCACATGGACAAAAAAGGAGGATAAGAATGAAAGTTCGACTTAAATGTTTCAAAATGTACTTGCAGTGGTGAATATGACCGTTATTGCTTTGCATACCCGGTTTGCTTAATGAATGCATGAGTATGCATGCAGATCAGGTCGGGCTAGGGGTCGCTGGCCGGGGAAAGATGGAGTCTGTTTGCTTGGGGACTGCTCCGCTCACGTTATCGAATCCCCCTGGTTCTGAGACTTTGCTTCTCACTCGTTTGTTATTCATGCTCATTTTTTCCCAATTTGAATCGGGAATTTCGTCGATGATAGTTTTGATTTCTATCCAGGCCAGGGGCGGATCCAGCTTTCGCCAATAGGGGGGGAGGCGAAAAAAAATTACCCATATTTTCCCCGATCGGCAGCTCACTGAAGTTGATTTTTATTAGTTTCTTTGAAGGGGTAGTCCTAACAGTCACTCATTAGCTTTATTCTCACAAAACATAAATAAATAATGTCATATAATTAAAAAAAAAAAGAAGACTGTTTGCAGGACCCCATGAAAACAATACATATATCAACAATCATATAATGCGAGCGCGAAGCGCGAGCTGAAAATTTATGACATTTCGACCTAAAAATGTTGACATGCTAAGCACTTTTTGTAATCATATACAGAATAGGTATATATAAGTAAACATTTCATGCGAGCGCGGGCGAAAAAATTAGATTTAAACCTAAAAACGGGACACACTATTCATGTTTCGTAAATCACAAAAAAGATGACTAATTAGGTATCTTCCTACATTAATAATGCGAGCGCGAAGATTTAGATCAAGAATCTAGGTATTCGAGATACATTTCTTTAATTATGAAAATCTATAAAGCGCGAGCTGAAAAGAAATTTGATGGCGATCTGAAGAGGGTAAATTTAAGCACTATTTCAAGCATCGTAGGAAAATTGTAAAGTGAATATTAATCGTATTTCACAAATGATGCGAGCGCGAAGCGCGAGCCAATTTTTTTTTAATGATCATTTAGACCAAGCACCCGGGGAAATTGTAAGGACATTTTGTCATCATATAAAAACGGACGTTTTTCCTATTCCTCTTCCTAAGCGCGAGATGAAACTTGTCGATATCGATATTCCATTCTGGAAAAGGGACAATTTCATTTTTCATTAAACTGTTACCTTATTTATCAATCTAATATTAATGAGAGCTCAAAATCTGTAGATATTAAGGCCTGAAAATCGGACATTTTAAGCATTTTTAAATACTGTTTCACGTCCTACTTGTGCACATAATCCTATGCAGAGCTAATCGGCCGTTGATGGAGTGAAGGAGATCGCGATGTGCATGAGAATGTCTTGATGCGCGCAATGAGTTGCGGTAGCGCGGTTTACCTACATGTAAACTAACTGCAAGTAGGCCTGGGATCGGGCCGGTCGTTACGAGGCTGTAAATTAAACATGGATATAATACCTCCTTCGTACTTTTCTTTCTGTTTTTCAGCGTTTCTCTCAAGTTAAAAGGACATATTATTTTTGGTTGCCAAAAAATAGGGGGGCCGGGGCCGGCTCGCCCCCCCCCCCCCCCTTGGATCCGCGCCTACAGGCAACTGCACTGCAAAACGCAGTTACATTGACATAATGATAATTATGTCAGTAATAAAAATGTAAAGGACGTCATTAAAGATAATCATGTGATTACTCCCGTCGCCATATACCGGTACCGTAATTAATTTCGTTGAACTTTATTTATATAAATAAATGTTTGTAGTTAAACTATTATTATGTAAGTCTATTTTTTGATAAAAGAAAAGAAACAACTTTAAACGAAATGTGGTAAGTCATAGATCCTATGTTGATTTCAACCGGTTTATCTAAAGGACTATATACGCACATCATGCACATGGCTCCTATATATTATGGCCCGTATTCTGAAGTCGGGCTTAACTTAAACTCCGGTTTAAAGTTGTGGTTTAAGTATGGCGAGCCAATTGTTACATAAATCACTAACAGTAGAGATATCATACTTCAGCTCATTTGGCTCTCAAATCATTCATAATTGTCTAGGAAGTATAAAAAGATTATTGGCTTCACCATCGATGAATCAGGAAAGAGCACAGTAAACATAAGAAACATACAACTTAATAACAAAGTTGATACTTTTGGCTTCCCATACTTAAACCACAACTTTAAACCTGAGTATAACTTAAACCCGACTTCAGAATAAGGGCCTATGACGTTGTCAGCAGGTCAGAGTCTTATCAAATGGATTCATAGTTATAATTATCACCCTCGACATGCGACTCTTTGCCTTTGACCAAGTTTTCCGGGCAGTATCTGTGTCAAAAAAAAAAGAAGTGTGGTCATCGACCATTGCCCCCAACTTTTTATTCCATCTTCGTCCCCATCTACTCTATCATCATTTTTAATTTTCCAGCTTCCTCCTCCTTTTTTTTCCTGGCGAGGAAGATATAGTAAGATGGAAGGAGGGCGTTATCACCTAATATACACCCCTTGGGCTGTATTTCGTTCATTAATGCCCGTAACACTATCCTTCTCCCAATTACGCGAGATGTAATTAAGAGGCTAGATTGGTAATCGATACCTGTTTGGCAGGAATTTTTACCGATCGTCGCACGATAAAATGACCGGGTCACGTAGAAAGGGAACTCGTTGGTTATCATCGTCGTCATCGTCCTCGTCCATCATCATTCGTTTATGTATGGGACCGTGGTTGGCGAAGTGGTTCGTGATCGGCATGTCTTTATACGCGACACCAATTCAATGTCGTCAATCATTATTGTTTACCCTTCCTTATAGAGAAACAACACCCAAAATGCCCATGAACTTCTTTCCTACTTTCCTACTTCTCCTCTTTTTTTTTTCTTCTTCTTCTTTTTCTCCTTCTTCTGATTCCTCTTCTTCATTTTCTCCTTCTGCTTCTTCATCCTCTTCTCCCCCTTTTTCTTCTTCTTCCCCTTTTTTTCCTTTTTCTTCTTCTTCTTTTTTTCTTCTTCTTTGCCTCCTCCTTCTCCTCCTCCTTCTCCCACTTTATCACATGAATAAGAAAGGCAGCCGATTGTATCATTAATATTATATGCAATTTCGGTGTTTTTTTCTATTCACAATAAAATCTAAATAAAGAGTGTAGCTCATATTTGACTCAAATCCCATTATTTTTTTGCGTTACTTACTTAAAATGGCACATCGGCTAACTTAGACCGGGGGCGATGCCCCCGGGAAGCGGGTGGCAAGGGCAACCATTGGAATAGCGACCGCCCGCTAAAAAAACAGAAATGAAAAATAGGAGAAAATTTTCACAGAAAAGAGAGAGAGGGAAGGAAGATAGAAGAAAACAGAGCAGGGGAACAGATGAATGTGTCGTGGATAACTAGAAGATAATCACTATAATCAATTATCAATTTTACTGCGAAAAACAGAGGCCATCTTTTAGTCGTATTGCCCCCCCCCCCCCCATAAAATGACGTCGGATCGACTATCCCTGTCTAGTGTATAAGCTTGTACATCAAAATCGTTTAACAATATGATAATCACGTGTCACTCACTTTTTTACGCGTGAAACCTATATACAATTGACCACTTTTTCACGTAAACACTGGATATTTCATTGCCCGTTAGTATTTTGTTTAGCGAGTTTTGTCATTAAAACTAACGCGTTGTCCTGGAACGTGGTTTCGTGATTGAAAATGGCACTTACTCAGGCCCAAAGCTTTACAGAAGATTGTTTAAACATGCATTTATATCTGCTTAAACCACTTTGATACCACGTTGTGTAATGAACAGAAGAGACTTTGATACCTTGTCCATTTTGCGAATAAAAACAAAAATAAAATACAAATAATGGTTTACGTGTTTGAAGGGTCGTCGCAAAAAAGTACCCTAGATTGTTGAAATAAAGCATCCAAAAGAATTTTCACTAAAGAGAGCATGGATTACATGATGCATTACGAGAGAGCCGATGATGTCATGTCTCACGCTCACATTTTCTTTAAATTGTATTTAATGTCTATATGTAGATTTGACAACAAAGAGGCTCTACGTTGGATTAAGCCCCCCCCCCCCCAAAAAAAAAAAAAAAAAAAAAAAAATGCAATTCCACATGTTCAATCTTATTTCGCATTATCATGAGGGGGAAATAAAATATTTCATATTCATTATGATAAAAAGAAAATACGAAAGAAACGGTGAGTGTGTGTTTTAATTCCGTTATTGGCTGATTTATGTATAATCAAATAATTTTCTTATTTTTCATCCGATTTCATGGTAGTTTGAGCGTTCTGCGAGTTTGATTTTTGTTTATTCATTCAAATTTTCTTTTTGGCGGGATGAATTTGACCTTTAAGTTTCCAAATGACATACCTGTCTCATTTTACGTCCAATTTTATGACATTTTAAGCATTATGGTTGTTTGATTTTGTTTCCACTCTATTTATTCAAATCAACTGTTTGTTGGAGTGGACTTGGCTTTATAATTCAATGAGAACCAGGTATAGAGAGAGATAGATTAAGGGGGATATAGTGAAAGGAGAAATACAGACTGACAGAAAGGGAGAGAGAGAGGGAGAGAAGGGGAGAGAGGAGAGCCAATGCACCGAGAACTACTTTTCTTAAAACCGCAGAGAAAACTAGTTCTGTATTAGATTTATTAGAGGTTTTGCATTACATTTTAACAAACTGTGAGCAACCACATTTTCATAATAACCGAGATAAATGTGGTTTTTCATATTACCGATTTTTTTTTGTGAATTATGAAATCAATGTTGCATTGTTGTGGTATACAGTCGACTCATTTTTTCCTGCTTGTATTACATAAAGTGGCTTCAGAAAATTTGAATACTGAAAATTTTAAGGCGATGTACATAGTTGCTTAATTTTTTTAAATCAAAATACAATTAATTTTAATATGCATATCCTGTTTCACTTTTATAAATTTGTATGTTAAGTGATTTTGTTTATTGATTGTTCTTTCATATTTCTTCTTTTTCATTTTCTTTTTTAATTTTCAAATTTATTTTCCTTTTTAATTTATTTATACATATTTAGGGGCAGAGGTGTTACATATCCAAAATGCTGCCAGTTAATACATTTTCTATGGACATTGAACAATATTTATCTCCATGAACGATATCAACGACAAAATCGTTATCGCCATTTTTTGGCCTTGTGTATGATTGTCTGTGCATGTGGGGGTGAGTCCGTTTGTTTGAGCAATGGGATATATATATTTTTTAACAACTACCAAAACAGACCTTTGTTAATTTTTATTGGTTATAATTGGCTGAATTTTATATTTTATGAATATTATTAACCACCTGAAATATAAATATGTCAAATACAATTTCTGTACAATTTTATCATGATGTATTATGAACAATTATCTATCTTTATAAACATTTTTCGATGTACCATTACATGTGTGATTTGAACTGAATGACTTTGATAAATACTATTACAAAACAGAAAATATCGCCATCATAATAACAAAGCACAGGCCTACTCTCTAAGTGCCAAAGAGCTAATCTAGTCCATAATCACACTCCTATTGGAGTGATACTAAGAACCAATCCCTTTGGAGTGAACTGTACACCTTTTTAGAGTGCATTATGACTCCCATGATAGCCAATCAGTTATCAGCAATGTCATAACCAATACCGGTATCATCACCACCACTGCTACCATTATACTACAACCACCACCAACTCCACCATCAACACCACTACCACAACCAGCAGTACCATCATCAATATTCAACTACCACCATCACCGGCATGATCACCATTATCCCAACCGACACTGCCGCCATCTCCACCACCACTGCGACCTTCACAACAACCACCATTAACACTCCTAACACAACCAACAACACCATCATCAACATTCAACCGCCAGCATCACCGGCATGATAAAGCATTATCCCAATCAACATCCCCATCATCACCATGCACCACCACTGGGTCCACCACTACCGCTCTGACCATCACCATCATCACCACTGCCACAGCCAGCAACTCCATCATCATCATCGTCATCATCATCATTATCATCATTTAACACCATAATCACCAATCCAGCATCGCAATTACCCCCACCATAACATCCCCATCATCTCCACCTTTATTGGGTCCACCACTATACCACTCTGACCATCATCACCACCACCACCACAACCAGCAACACCACCGCCTTCCGCTGGCACCACCACCTTCACCACTATACTGTCGCAACTACCGTCGTTTTGTAATGTACCGTACATCGCGTCCATCTTCCAAACAATCTATTACAAAATAAAGCGCCATTAAAAAAGCGTAAACATGAATAAAAGAAGAAGAGCCGGAATTATTTCAGAAAAACAATAAATAACACCCCGCGTGCTCCAAATTTCATGAGATTCAACAGGCATCTCATATACCAGCGGCCTGGCCTTCGATCGGGTATTCATGTCACATCGCCCTGGTCACTCGGCCGCCTGGCGCCAGGCTGGAGGCTAGCTCTTCTCTTCGAACAACCCCGAGAAACAACTTTTCGTCAATAAATCAGTAATGATGATACGGCCATATGATATACTGCTTTTTGCCATGGGAGGTCTCGGGATGACTGCCCGTTGGTCATTGTCCCTCACTTTTTTTTAAATCATATTTTATCCCTCTTTTGACTGAAATTCAAATGAAAAAGAATAATTTCCCGTTTTATATGCCACGATGATTATTCATTATTGTGTATAATTTAGTAACCGCGCAGTATATATTTCATATATTTTAAAGTAAGGCTATATCTCGTCAAAAATTGTTAATATTATTTTATTAAAGAAGCATAGACGTACCCACTAAGCGCAAACATTATATCATATGCTTAAATTATTAAAATTTTGACAGGTATTATTATCTATTATAATTTTAAAAGGGATTGCAATTACTTATTCATCAATTGTATAGATAAGATTCGCTTCGGCAAATGAGGTACTTTATAATAACGGGGTTAGAAATGATATATAATAATAAATATTAATGTGACTTATAAAGCGCCAAATCCACTCTGTAGAGTGCTCAAGGCGCATAAAGAGCTAAGAGTTAAATAAAAAAAGTTTTTAGGAGATTTTTGAAAGTTTCGACAGAGGTACATTTTTTTTTTAATATGCAACAACAACATAAAATAGCAGAATTCTTGGATGGATACGGTCATGAGGTAAAAATCATTTTGTTCAGGGAGTTTAACGTTGTACACGTTGGCTCGTATTCTAAAATCCTGGACCCCGTAACACAAAATCAATATGAAAGAACACTTCTGATTGGTTTATGGTCAGTATTTTGAACTAAATGCGCGTGCAATGTTGATCTTGATTGATCAGTCCATTTAGCGATTGGTAGCTAGCTAATCTTTGTGTTACGGAGCCCCGGTTTAACTTGGGTCATGGTTTAACTCTCTGCTAAAATTATTATGGGAAGCCGAAAAAAGCAACAAAAAAATTACATTGTAGGTCTCTTTTGTTTACTGTGCCCTTTTGAGGAAAGAAAACAAAAGAAAACTAATCCAGCTATTATTTCAAGACAGTTATGAATATTAGCAACAGGTGTGCTGATAGATTGAGCCTGTATATACTGTTATAGATTTTCGTCAGGATTGTCTACACTCTTTAAAAAACTGTCCACACAACAATTGGTTAAAACTTTATCAAATTCTGGGTGGTTTTAAACCAATAATGTGTGCTTTGGGTGAAAACTACACAGTATTGGTTGAAAACTACCTAGAGTTGGATAAATGTTTTAACCAGTTGTTGTGTGGACAGAATGTTGCTCAACATTTTTAGAGTGTACCCATAGTTAAACCACAACTTTAGACCAGGGTTCGAATCAAACCTGACTTAAGAACGGTGACACGACATTTGCTCCTGTGATAATCGCTCCGGGCTTGATTTCGTTAGGTTTAGGATAGGGTATAGTGTTAAACCCAGGGTTGAAGTTGGTCATTCGATTAGTCAGTGTGTGGAATTTAGAGCGGAGCAATTGTCGCCGGAGAAAAGCGCCATGATCTTTAATTCGCATCTAGGGTATGTCATTGGAAACAACGTGAAAGCTTTGATCGGTCTCAACTCGATCACGCCAGTATATGTCAGCAGCATTAATACGCATTGTGTTCCAGAAGTTTTCTCTGATTTAATTTAATTTGATTTGATTTATTTATTCATTTCCGTTTACATGCAAAATACCATCAAAGTAACATAACATTACAAAGACAAACATATTACACAGAGATACTGTAACTCATAATAATTCAGAACAAAACAGAAGAAAATGTACTTTTGAAATTTGAAATGAATACAACAAATTAATATAAGTTCCTTTGTCAGAGATAACACTCTATTTTTCAAGGATTTTAAAGCAAAAATCAGATTGGCAGTGAATAGTGCATGACTAACCGAAAAAAAAAGATTTATTTTTAATCTTAAGGATTAACTATCAAATCTCAAAATATTAAAAACCAAATATCATAACTTTAGATTTAAATCCACAAGGTTTTAATCTAAATCTAATGTTGGACTGCATGGTCACTATTTACAATTGATCCTGATTTACTTTGAATCATTGGAATGAATTAGAGTGTACACTGCAGAAACTCCGGTGTTGATTCACCACCAGCCCGGTATCTATATCTGTCCACACCAGAGTTGAAACAACACCAGTTTGGAATCAAACCGACGCTGCTTTGATACTAATTGGTGTCGTATAAACACCTATCTGGTGTTAGATCAAAACCAAACTGGTGTTGTTTAACACTTCTCTGGTGTGGACATATATAGATTCAGGGTTATGGTGTTAAATCAACACCGGACTTTTTGCTGTGTACCAAAGCATGTAGAACGGAGTGGACATTACCTCGTAATTTTTGTATCATGTATTATGTGTCATTTTGATATTTTTGAAAGGGAAGAGGTTGGGGGCTGGTGTATGTTTGGTCATGTTGGTATTTCCTTCGTGTCACAGATTCATCGATTTTCGTGGTCATGAAATATTTTTGGCCTCGAGCACTCTACAGTTTGAATGAATTGTATCTTGTCAACCCTCGGGTTTCTCTATATTTTGAGATGCTATACTTCTGGCATTTTCTTCATTCATCTTAAAGATTTCAGCCAAACGCACCCTCCTCCATATTCCTATGTCTCTCTTACACATTTTAATCGATAGTATATGATAAAAATTTAGAAATTTTGTAGAAAAGAAATAGCGTCATCAGAATCATTGTTATTATTATTGATATCACCATTATCATATTATTGTTTCAATCATTATCATTACTATTGTTATTATCATTACTATAGTAGTAGTAGTAGTAGTAGTAGTAATAGTGGTAGTATGGTAGTAGAAGTAGAAGTATACGTAGAAGCAAGAGTAGTATAGTAGTAGTAGTAGTAGAAGTAGTAGTAGTAGTAGTAGTAGTAGTAGTGGTAGTAGTATTAGTAGTATTAGTAGTAGTAGTAGTAGTGGTAGTATGGTAGTAGAAGTAGAAGTATACGTAGTAGTAAGAGTAGTATAGTAGTAGTAGTAAGAGTAGTAGAAGTGGTAGTAGTAGTATTAGTAGTAGTAGTAGTAGTGGTAGCAGCAGCAGCAGCAGTAGTAGTAGTAGTGGTAATAGTAGTAGTAGTAGTAATAGTAGTAGTACTAGTAGTACTAGTAATACTAGTAGTACTAGTGGTAGTAGTAATAGTAGTATAGTAGTAGTAGTAGTAATAGTAGTAGTAGTGGTAGTAGTGGTTGTGGTAGAAGTAGTAGTAGTAGTAGTAGTAGTAGTAGTAGTAGTAGTAGTAGTAGTAGTAGTAGTAGTAGTAGTAGTAGTAGTAGTGTCGTAGACATTGCCATAGAATAACCTGCTTTTGTCATCGATAAATTGTAGTTATTCTTCACATATATGCTACCAAAAATAAATGCAAACCCGGTGGGTGTTTCATAAAGTTGTTCTCAAGTAAAAACGCAGTCACATTTCCCATACGGCAGCCGTACGGCGAGTCAAAAACAGCAGTTTTAACATTTGTGTACCAGCTACATATAGGTGGTTTGAATAAATATTAATAAAACGGTCGTTTTCGACTCGCCGTGCGGCCGCCGTATGGGAAATGTGACTGCAACATTACGAGCGACTTATGGCGCAGTCAAATTTCTCCTAAGGTCGCCGTACGTCGAGTCGACAACAGCCGTGTTAACATTTTTTGTACCAGCAACATATGGGTACTAGTAGTTCGAATTAAAGTAGATAAAACGGCTATTTTCGACTCGCCGTACGGCAGCCGTAGGGGAAATGTGGCTGCAGAATTACGTAAAGCTTTAAAGGGATGGTCCGGGCTGAAAGTAGCTTAATAAATAGAGTAGAATTCACTGAGCAAAATGCCGAAAATTTCATCAAAATCGGATAACAAAGTTATTGAATTTTAAAGTTTAGCAATATTTTGTGAAAAGAGTCGTCATAAATATTCATTAGGTGGGCTGATAATGTCACATCCCCACTTGTAATATGTATTTTATTATATGAAATTAGGTTTATTCAAATTTTTTCTTCCAAGAACTAGAAAAATTGGATTGGTAACTAATTTAGTGCATTAGATATTTATTGCTGCAACTTATTTCATTATAAGGGAGACATAATTATTCACACAATTATGAAACAATGAACAAAATATGATTTTATCTAATAACATAAGAAAACGGAAAGTGGGGATGTGACATCATCAGCCCACCTAATGAATATTCATGACGACTGTTTTTACAAAATATTGCCAAACTTGAAACTTCAATAATTTTATTATTTGACATTCGATTTTGATGAAATTTTCGGCATTTTGCTCAGTGAATACTACTCTATGTATTATATAAATATTTTCAGCCCGGACCATCCCTTTAAGAAACACCTACAACGGGGCTCCTGTGGGGCATGTTAGGCGCAACTTTGAACCCTAAGAAGCTTTTTGCCCCTTGAAAGTATAAGCATAATGGTTTCTATTTTATAACGCATATATCATAATTATCAAGTCCCAAATTATTTATATATTTTCAAGGAAGATGCTCACTTTCCAAGCACTGCTTTTAGTACCCCCCCCCATTCCCATTTCCATATGATTATTTTTATACTGCTTTTCTAGAAAAAACTATGCTGCCGGTAATGCATCTAGAGAATGTAGAGTGCAAATTGTCTCCATCTCACTGCTTTATAAAATATTCCTTTCTTTTTGTTTTAGATCTAAGTGTGCATTGAAAGACTGCGAAAGCACGGCTAGTTCTCTCTTTCGCGTTATAATATCTCCGTTAAAATGATTACCCTCTAAATACATCGCAAATAGGAAATGCCATTAATGTTTCATACCCTTTCTTTCAGATCACGAGGGTATTACAAGCGATTATCCATCTACTGTATCTCTCCTCGTCCTATCATGCCTATAGTCTCATTGTATATTCTGATCAAATTACAGCAGGGATTAGAAAAAAGATACTATGCCCGAATGCGAGATATCTTACCTCGCATAATCATCACCCAAACATCATACATCTCCTAACCATGTTATATACATAATCCTTTTTTTTTTAAAGAGAAGAGAAGAGTCAGCTTCATCTCATGTGAGACGGCGCATGAATATTTGATGTCATCGGTCGTTCACCTCCCCGCGTATCTCCTATTCTCTTTCGTCCTCTCGTTCTCTTACACATCTTCTTTTCCCTCTCTCTGTCTCTCCCCTTCCCTCCCCTTCATCTCTCATCTGCCTGCTTTACATTCTCTATGTTTCCTTTTTCTCTGACCTCCCCCTCTTACTCTGTATGTCTGTCTGTCTGTCTATCTCTCTCTCTCTACTCCACCCCCTTCTCTCTCCTTCTATTCCTCTCTTTATCACTCTCCGCTCTTCTTTCTCTCCTAGTGTGTGTGGGTGTGTGTGTGTGTGCTGTGATGTGTGTATGCCAGCTACGGAGATTGGGAGGGTTAGGGGTTGTTGGGGTGGGTTGATAGAATGTGCGTGCGTGTGTGTGTGTGTGTGTGCGTGCGAAGAGAAAAGAACTTACATGGATGACAAGGGTGAATGGTGAAAAGAGAAGAAGGCGAAGAAAACGAAGGAGTAAAAGAAGAAGAAAAAGAAACAAGAGGAGGAGGGGAAGAGGGAGGAGGATAAGAAGAAGAAGAAGAAGAAAAAGAAGAAGAAGAAGGAGAAGAATAGGAAGAAAAAAAGCTATAAAAGAACCATCGGAAAGGTGTAGAGAGTAAGTAAAGATACAAGTAGAGATGGGGAGAAAATAAGAGAGAGAGAGAGAGAGTGTGCGCACCGAGATATATTTTTTTTTGTAATCAGTATTCTGCATCCAAGCGTTTCCATGGTAATCACTTGTGTAATGGACAGAAGAGACTTAAAGGATACCAATCCCAAGCTTATCCTCTTTTCCCCCCATCGGTGGAGAACCATTTCTGACGTGAAATATAATCTCTAAAGAAAACTTCCATGGCTTGTATCTGCATATTTTTGGGTTAAACATTTATGAATTGGTATAGAGGGTATAGGATAATAACGAGTCGACGCCTATTTGCATATATTATGTTGATCAGCGACTAAAATCCCAGGCGTTTGGAAGACGGTATCTATCACATGTGTCGCAATGTGGCATGAGTCGTGATTTTGTGCGATGTGCTGGGGATGAGTTAAATGTCGTATGCGTCGATGATCGGGTCATTGACTTTACTTGAAATGGAGTCCCCCAAGGATGAAGAAGAACGAAATGTCCGAAGATGAAGCGGATAAGGAGAATGCGGAAATGAGAAGGGACGCCATTAAGCCCTGGGATATCTCCCATCTTCCCTCAGAACAAGGCATAATTATGGGTTTAATTTATACTTACAGGCCTACTCGGGCTCACGTATAATTTATTCCAATTCGCATGGAAGATCGACTACATTTTGGCGGCGCCTTGAAATAATGTCACTGTTGCCATGTCTCAAACTATTTAAACGATAAGACAATTATTTTGATTAATACTAAGAAGTAACTCGACGTGAAACAAATACACACATACATACATACATACATAAATACACCCATACATACACACATACACCCACCCATACATACACACATACACCCACCCATAAATACACACATACACCCACCCACCCACACATACATACACCCATACATACACACACACACCCTCACACACACACACACACACACACCCTCGCATACACCCTTACATACATATATACATACTTTGGGGGAATGTTACTAGTTTGGATATGGATATGGAATTGAGATTGTATGAAAAAGAGTTAATAGGATAGGTATAAATATAAAGTTATGTCTACATTTTTAGCAGGTCATAAATATAGATGAATAAATAAAATGCTAAATAAAAAGACAGATAGATAGATAGATTAATAGATATATAGATAGAAAGATAGATTCAGTTCAATTCTTCAACATAATACAAATAATTACATGATAAATCAATTCAATCTAAATAAAAGCATATACATATTCAATAAGTGATTCAAATATGAATTAAATAAAGATGGATGGATAGATGGATGGATGGATGGATAGATAGATAGATAGATTTGAGAAGAAAGTTTGTGCTTCAAGTTTTTACCATAATAGGATTATAAAAAAGGAACACAATAGCCTTAATATTCGGGCATTGTCGTTAGGAAGAGTGAATTATGGAAGGACCATCTTAAAAAATTACTCTATTCAGCCAATAATTATGTATGGGAGAGGGAAAAATCTTAGACACATCATTAAAGGATGTTTTAATGATTATGACAAACACGTACCAAGTCTCATGCCATATTTTGGATGATCTCAAAATTATTACAGCATAATGCGATAATGGACACCAATACAGCAAATATCGGTAATATTTAATATTGAACTTTGATATTTTCTCAAATTGCTTTCAAATGTCTCAGTATGTTGTGCGGTGCGAACGACAGCAAATTTAATGAATACAGTCTCCCAAACTAATTTTTTTACCCTAAAAAAACAAACACTTTTTTAATAGACGGCTTTCACATTAGGGATTTCCACTCAATAAATAAAAGCTCTTCTCAGCTTTATAGATTTTTCTATTTTGTTTATGTTTGTATAGTATCAATAGCCAAATATATTGAAAACTCCCATGCAGTCTATATCATGAAGATACGACCGACTGAAAAAAAAGGACCGACAATATGGGAGAATGCGAGAGACGGGGGGAGAGGAGAGAGCATAAGAGAGAAAGGTGGATTGTGTGAGATAGATAAAGGAAGAGAGTGAAAGAGAGATGAGTGAGAGAACAACAGGGAAATAAAAGAAGTAAATACCTCAGTCACACTTCCCCTACGGCGGCCGTAAGGCAAGTCGAAAACAACAATTTTATTCATTTTTGTTCAAACCACCTATATGTAACTGGTACAAACAAAAATATTGAACGGCTGTTTTCGACTCGCCGTATACGGCCACCGTAGGGGAAATGTGACTGGGGTATAATTTTGAACAAATAAACAAAAAAAAGTATAAGACAGATAGACATAGCCTCAGAGACAGACGGAAGGAGACAAGGAAAGAGATAGATGGGGGAAGAGGAATGATTAAAGCAAAAAACTCATGAGAATTACTTCCCACAAGGGGATGTTATGCATACAGAAAAGTGGTCAAAACCCATTAAAAACATGAGCAAGAAGCTGGAAAATGGAATAAAAGATGTGCTCTCTCGTCCTTTTCTTTAAAAAACGATGAACATGATAAAGGTCAAGAGTGAACAAAGAGTCAAAACATACGAAGACGGGAGGTGAGAAATTGGTTTTGATTTGTAAATTAGACAGTCTATTTCATCTTCTGCTTTCTTTGCGAGGGAGAAAGCATAGACGGACATCGCCGCTGGAAGAAAAAAAAAAGATTCTTCACGCGGAGCGCACTTGTGTTTTGTTTTTGCTCGGGTATTCATTACACAATGGATGATATCTGCTGGTAAACTATAGGAACCCTTCTTGAAGGATATTCATGGATGAATATTCGGAAATGAGGGTTTCTTTTGAAACTGGAAGGGCCAATGTTAATGAATCCTGCATAATTAGGGTTCTGTCAGTTGTGGAAATGAGAATGACGATTATAACAATGACTACAACAACTAGAAAAAAATATAATTTTTTCATTGGAAACAAAGAGAAAACGTTATCCGATCCTTGGGGGCAGGGGGCGATCGCCCCACCAACGAAAATATTGGGGGGGGGGCAAGCATAGCCTTGTCCCCCCCCCCCCCATCATGTCACCTCATTTTCTTCTTATTATTATTTCCATTTTCATTTTCTAACCTTCTGGTTTTCTTTCGTGCTCTCTTCCTTCCAATACTCAGCATTCATAACCACCTTATTGCATGAAATGAATCCAATGATCGGGGTAATATTATGCTGTAAAGCGCTTTGAGCTGTTACGGGAAAAGCGCTATATAAAAAGTAAATACTATATTATGCTTAAAGTTTTCCTTTGGCTGAGCTACAATTCCATGTTGATGTATACCCGGACCTTCCCCCTTCTCTTTTTGTCTCTCTTTCGCCATCTCTCCCTTTCTATCTCAGTCTGTCCCCCCCCCCCTTTTCTTTTTCACTCCATCCCTGCATCTCTCATGTCCAATCCGCCATTTCAGCTTTCGACCAACCTCTCCGCCTCCGCCATCCCCCCGTCGACTTGCAACGTACGTGAGCGAGGATCTTTAGATGGCGCGGGGAGATCATGTTTTATACCCATGATGACTGCAGCTAGCAGCCAGCCAGGGTTCAGGCCAAGTTCAAGTCGAGAAAATGCTTTTTTTTTTCTTACAAGGTAAGAATTTTAATGTTAACAAACAGGGAACCGAGAGCTTGCTGGACGTGTTTGAGCTTTCTCCCAGATTTGTTTTCAACTCCGCGGCCTAAAAAATAAAAGATTCTTTTTTCTTAAATTAATGAGAATTGTATTACAGATATAGATTACCGGTACTTTGGATGGTACGGCGATTAGGTGACATAAAGACAGTGAAAAAGAGAGGAAAATGTATACTGTTAGAAAAAATATCCTTGAAAAA
This sequence comes from Lytechinus pictus, assembly GCF_037042905.1. Taxonomy (NCBI): domain Eukaryota; kingdom Metazoa; phylum Echinodermata; class Echinoidea; order Temnopleuroida; family Toxopneustidae; genus Lytechinus; species Lytechinus pictus. The sequence continues at coordinate 11,064,023 of NC_087247.1, read as the reverse complement.
TGAAAGTTCCTCCATCAGAGTCGCAAGAACACCTGCTATAACGATCTACACAAATATTGTGTTATTTTCTGTAAAATCATGTGTTTTTTTATGTGTACAAGTTTTGGGATGGGGGTTGGGGACAAAATGGAAGACAACGTGTAGGGGATGGGGATGAGAAAGAGAAGGAGATAAAGAGATATGGGTGGAGGGGGGGGGGGCAAGGGGAGGCGGTAAGCAACTGATCAGTCTATCGTAGATTATATAAATATAAGTCTATCGTAGATTATATAAATCATATATACGCCATTTTAAAAATGGTGCATATGGAAAAAGGGGTATCAACAAGACAATAGTCGTTTTTTTTTTATTGGTCATTTTGCCTCCGACGAAGATTCTGCTAGGATCGAAAGCTTAGGCCCCTTTTGACTTTCTAGTTTTTTTTTATATGTTAATGAAATGTGATGACATGGCATCCATGAGTATTGGTTATATTAATGATAATAAGAATAATAATAGCATCGGCGATCATTGTTATTATCAAACCGGGCATGTTGGCTCAGTGGTAGAGCATCAGCCTCATGAACGGGAGGTCGTGGGTTCGATCCTCGGCCGAGTCATACCAAAGACTTATAAAAATAGGACCTTCTTGCTAGGCGCTCAGTATTTTAGATTGGAGAGGGGTAATAATGACATATTATGTTATGCAGGGCCCGCTGGTTGAGCAGTTTCTTTACTGAAGCGGCTACCTAGGGTAAATAAAACCTCATTATTATTCTTATTATTATAATTATTATCATTATTATTACCATCAGTATATGATAATGATGGTAACATTGGTAAATGTTATAACAGAAACAATAATATAGTAATCATAAGGAAAAAGAAACGTCGCAGAACACGAAATGCAATTATTAATGTTTTTACACACGATAATTACCGTACTTGAACTGAAATAACTTTAACATCATGAATTCCCTGTGAGATGAAATACAAACTTTCAAAAGTACAATGCAGTGGATCATTATGACGGTAATATAATCAATAACATGTGCAAATTTATCACGAATTGTCGCTTGAGTCACCCAGGGGTAGATAAAAAAACGATTTTAATGTTCATCATTTAACTTTGTGAGTACAAAAGTCTCGCAGTAGGCTCCGCAAAGTCTACCAAGTTAGTGCTTTCAATCACCCTTAGGTTTTACTGAAAATGTCAAGTCGAAATAATTGTTTATACGATTCCATTCTTCCCAGAGATTGATGGCAATTAAGTGAGCAGATAAAAATGAATAAAAGAACAATTGATACAGCCTTGCAGTACCATCGACGCGAGCTACATTTCCTTGAAGGATAAAATAAAGAGAAGTCATGATGAATATTTTAAAGCCATCTATACAGTCCTTATAGACTTCTTTCCCCTTCCAGCAAGATTTGCCAAATCTGTAGATCAATGACAGGTTATTGATGTTTTGCTGGACGTCGTTTTCGTATTAAATCCAGGATTTCCATAACATTCTGTTTGAGATCTCCTCGACCTGCCCATCATAAGAAAGGGCAAGCATCATTCTATCAGATGATGTCCCCGGTTTTGTCGATCTGATATCGATTCTTGAGTATTGAGCTCGAGGCTTGTTTGGATTCCAGATCAAGAGATACATTTTTTTCACATACCTCGACAGCTGACTGGATCAACGAACCAAACAAACAAAAACATGATTTCATACTTCCTTGGAATATCAGTCCCGCAGCGTTCGATCGAATAATAAAATCGGTTTAGAAGTACTTTCCTTCCAATTTTAAAGTGTTTAACAATTGTCATTATTTCATCAACACTGTAAAAAATGAAGTGCTAATTTAGCACTTACAGTGCTTGTATAGTGACTGCACTACGAGTGCTGAGTTTCTATAGTTCAAATTTAAAGTAGAAAATCAGCACTCGTAGTGCATTCACTATACAAGCACTTTAAGTGCTAGATTAGCACTTCATTTTTTACAGTGAAAAAAAAGCACTTTGATGATCCAATTAGTTTTGTACTGTTTTCTACCAATGTAAGTATTTTAAAATAGCAATTCTCTTTGTTACCACAATCATCAAATTTAAACGCACCTAGACTGATAAACGGTATAAATTTAAACATCAGCTGGATTAAACCAATTTTCACTTTACAAACGCACATTTCAGATTTAATTACAAACAGAATCTTACTAGATCTGCCATAATCACCATTTTAGGATGGAGGGTATGTCAATCAAATAATATGTTTGTTACTGTTTTTATAATGTAGATCTTGTATTAATTTTGTAATCGCTTTTACCATAAGTAGGCCTATATGTATAGTAAGTAATACATGTAAAAGCTACATTTTAACAGTATTATGATCATGATGATGTTTTATCCTCTGTCATTTTTATTTATCATTGTACTTAAGTTTATATATTAGACTTTTTTCCTTCTGTAGGCATGTTTTTAATGGGTGCAAAATAAAAATATTGAATCAATTTGAATTGAAAACGTACCCTAAGAAGAAATGGGGACAGCAAGGACTGGACATACATTTTCGTTGTCCAATTAACGAATTAAACAATATCTAAATATTTTTATATATATATATACAATTCTGTTTTTATTGAGAAAAAATCAAGGAAACAGGAAAAAAAATATTTAAAGTCAGAGAACACTGTTTATCAAATCACTATCATCACCTTCATCATCATCACCACCACCATGCCTTCATGTGAATAGCAAGAATTTGACAACTCTTCTGTCACTTTTTAGATCTGATGTTTAATCTCAAGTCCAATTTGTTATTGAACTGTATGTGAGTTACATACATACATACATACATACATATACATGTACTGATTGTTGTATTGTTCCAGATCATTACAATTACATGTACATGATTCTATGGTCCAACATACACCCATACATATTTAACATTCATTATATTGACACAGGCTCTATCTAAGAAACATATTTTACATGGTAATCACTTTTTCTTAAAAAAAAATGATAATAATTTTCTTCAGATATAAATAGGTATTATTCTGGATCATGGATTGCATGGTCTAGCATACACCCATGTATATTTAACATTTGTTAAGATTTGTCTTGCCTTAACTTGGAGAGTCTTTCAAGTAAACGTGTATATATCTTTTTATAATAACATTGAAGCTGTAAATTTTCTGTTCCAGATGGCTTCATCATCGACCTATATATTTTAATTTTCTCTTTCCTTTTTTTTTTATTTTATTTTTTAATCTTTTAATTTGTATAGCAGTAGAAGTTTGTTGTTTTTTTTTCATGTTTTTTAAGATTGTTCATTAATCAACAACATTTTGCATAGTAAATAATCAGATCTACAAACAGTTTATATTCTCCCCCATTTTATCACACTTTTTTTCCTTCACAAGATAGTTTGAGGTATTTTACATTATACTGAGGCAAAGGTGTACTGAAATTTCAAACTTGTACTTTGATTATACTTTGATCACTACATTTTTGTATATTCATATATACATGTATGAGTGACACATATACAGGAATAACAGCTGAATCAAAGTATTATGAACTGAAGAATTTACCTAAGGGTAAATCTTCTTGTTTCTCAGTATTGCATTCCAATGTTAGAAGTTTGAAAAAGAATATTGATAAATTACAGTCATGTCTATATAATACTGTAACTACCTTTTCCGTTATAGGAATAACAGAAACGTGGTTAAAAGGAAATGAAATACTCTTGCCAATCCACCATCTGGGCGAATACAATTTTATCAGTAGAGGTAGGAATGACCGCCCAGGTGGTGGAGTTGGTATATTTATAAATAAATCACTTAAATATAAAATACGTGAAGACTTAACGCTATTTGAGTCGGAAGTAGAGAGTTTATTTGTTGAGATTTTTTGTAACAGAAAGAATGTCATAGTTGGTGTAGTTTACAGACCACCTGGTCAGCCTGTTCTTGCCTTCAAGGAATTGTTTGAACCAATTTTATTCAAACTTATTCACTATCAGAAACCTTGTTATATAATGGGAGACTTCAATATAAATCATTTTGTTGAAGATGAAATGGCATCCAATGATTTTATACAATACATGAATTCCTATTCATTTTTTCCTCTCATAACAAAACCAACTCGTATTACTGTAGAAAGCTCATCCTTGTTAGACAGTGTTTTTGTTAATAGCACCAATGAAAATTATACATCTGGAATTATTACTTACCCTGTAAGTGATCATATGCCTATATTTTGTATTTCTGATCTTGTTGTGAACTCGAATCAAAATACAGAGTCTGTCAAAACTATTAGACATATTAATGAAGAAAAAATAATACAATTTAGTACTGAATTGAGTAGAGTAAATTGGGAATTCATCTTAAATAATTCAAGCACTGATGTTAATCAGTTATACAACTCATTTTTCGCAATCTTTGGTTCTATTTACGATCAATGCTTTCCAAAACAAAAACCCAAAGATAATAAAAAAGAAAAAAAGAACCCATGGTTTGACAAATCATTAAAAAAACTTTGTCGTAAGAAAAATTCCTTATACCATAAATTTATAAAGAATCCTACCGATTATAGAAAAAACGCATACAAGAAGCAAAGGAATATTGTAAATAATGCCATACGAAATGCCAAACGAGACTATTATCAAAAAAAATTTTACAACAAAAGAAATGATTTGAAAGGAACATGGCGTGTTATAAATAACATATTAAAACAACAAAAGAAAGTTGAATGCCCAATTCTGGTAAAAGATGGGGGAACTATCGAAGAACCAAAAGAAGTTTTGGAAGTTTTCAACGAATATTTTGTTTCCATCGGTACGAAGGTTATAAATAATATGCCTCATACTTTGACAGACCCTGTTATATATATGACTGGTGATTACCCACAATCCTTATTTATCACATGTATAAAAGAATCTGAGGTGATAGACATGGTATTGAAATTAAAAGAAGGAAAAAGTCCGGGTTATGATGATATAGATACCAAGGTTTTGAAACAATGTATTCACATTGTAGCACCAGTTTTAACTCATATTTTCAATACTTCAATAAAAATAGGATGTTTTCCAGATGCTTTAAAGATTTCTAAAGTCTTACCTATATACAAGAAGGGGGACAAGTCTTTATGTACAAATTATCGTCCTGTATCCCTACTTTCAGTTTTTGATAAATTATTCGAAAAATTGATGTATGCAAAGATGATATCTTATATATCTAAACATAATATTTTATACAATAGACAGTTCGGTTTTCGTTCTGGCCATTCTACATCTATGGCCCTACTTGAATTTATTAATTATATTAATACAGCTTTTGAAAATAAGAATATTGGTCTTGGAATATTTCTGGATTTGTCGAAAGCATTCGACTCAATAAATCATTATATTTTATTAAGGAAGTTGCAATTTTATGGGTTCATAGGAATTTCTTTAGCATGGATACAGAGTTATTTATATAATAGAAAACAATTTGTATGTATAGATGGTATTAATTCTAGATTGCTAACACTTAATGCAGGTGTTCCGCAAGGATCCATTTTAGGCCCGTTATTTTTTCTATTATATGTTAACGATATGCAATATGTAACCCCAAACTTTCGTCCAATCACATTCGCAGATGACACAAACCTTTTTGTATCGGGTAAAAATGTCCATGAAATATCTAATATAATTACTTCGGAACTACCAAAATTGGAGATGTGGTTTCTGGCAAATAAATTACTTGTTAATTCTAAAAAAACTAATTATATGATATTCAAACCAAAAAATAAAAAACTCTCTGAACAAATCTGCGATGTTGCAATCAATAATTTTAATATACAACAGGTATCAAACACCACATTTCTTGGAGTGACAATCGATGAAAATCTTACTTGGACTCCACATATTAATATTATCCTGCGGAAGATCTCGTGTGCAATTGGTATATTATACAAAATAAGACACTTTGTTCCTTTGAAAATATTGATTAATATATATAATGCTATTATCCTTCCCCATCTGTCTTACTGTACTGTGACTTGGGGGCATTGTGCCAAAATTCTTTTAAATAAATTGTATGTTTTACAAAAAAGAGCACTACGTGCAATTACAAATTCTCATCCGAGAACTCCATCTGGACCTCTTTTCAGAAAATTTAATATGCTAACTATATTTCAAATACATGAACTGCAAGTTGGATCATTTATGTACATGTATAATAAACACTTGCTTCCTCAAATTTTTTATGATATGTTTAAAATGACAAAGGATGTTCATACACTTAATACAAGACATGCTAATAATATGTATATTCCTCTGTTGAAATATCAAACTTCACGTAAATCGGTAAAATATTCTGGAGTAATTACTTGGAATGCAATACCTGTTACTATAAAAATGTCCCCATCTATTGCCTCATTTAAACGAAAGTATAAAATGCATCTCATGAAGGAATCTTAAGTACTTTATAATTTACCCATCACAATCCAGACATAAATGTACCCCCCCCCTCTCTCTCTATATTATGTATGTTTCAATATGGCATTGGAGCCCAGCCTTTGAAAGGCCAATGGCCTCTGCTGGCTCCCCCATATTCTTGGTATTTGTATTCATATGTTTCCTTTTGTAAATATTTGATTGTATTTGAATGTTTTTTTTACCAGAAATGGAAATAAATGAAATGAAAAACCATGTATGAATATAATAATAATAATAACAATAATAATAGTAATAATAATAGGTTGCACTTTGTATACAGCGCCAAAACAACTCATTAGAATGCCCAAGGCGCTTTTCAAAAAATGTTTGATAAAGAATTGAAGAAAAAAAATTCTGTGATTTTTAAAAGTTTCAGAAGTCGAACAGGTTTTAACGTTTTCAGGAAGGCTGTTCCATATTAACGGATGGATATAATATCACCCGGTTTTGGAAACCACGGCTGTAACAAAGGAACTGGAGGAACGTATTGATCTAGAAGAGGGTGTTTTTTTTGTATTAATCATATTATATTATAATCATATTAATCTTCAACGACGGTCTCAAAAGTAGTGGATACAAATTTACCGATATGCTCTGAAATTCTGGAATTCACTGTGGAAACCATTGATAAATTATGCTAATGGCAGGGAATCTTTAATCACTCCCAGACTATTGCTATTTTTCTTCTTTTTTTCCGTTGGATTGGGGGCGGGGGCTTGGAAGAGTGGGCATGCCACTTTGTTTGAAAATGTCCAAGTTTGTCAACCCTCGAACCATTATAACCTTTTAAATTCTCCGATGGAGAGAGGTGACCGTCTGATCTGTGGATAGCGTGCATCCATCACGACCCTTTTAACTTGACCGATGGCTTGTGACAGGATGATGATGGGCTCCTTTTACCTTGCCTTATCTTTCCCGCATCTGACAGCTGGTTCTCACCCCACTGCGTCAACAATCTCATCTTCGTTACCATCAATCTTAACCCCCCTTGCCCTCCCCCTTCCAAGTGTGGTCGCTCCGAAAGTTTAGTTTAGTTGTTGTTGTTGCACTTAGTAAAAATTTATCCAATATTGGGTAAAAAGGGAACATGCACGTTTGCTGGGTCTTTGTTTTACCCCATATTGGGCTATTTCAACGCAACATTGCGTACAATAACTCTTTACCCAACCAACATGCATGTTGCCATTTAACCCAATATTGGGTAAACCTTTTTTAGAGTGTGTTGTTCTGCCTATTTTTTTCAAAGAGAACAAGAATAAAACATATACGTAGGCATCATACTTTTTCTCCTGCCCCCGACTCCTATCCGCCCCCCTCTCTCTCTCTCTCTCTCCCTCCTCGACCCCCCCCCTCCTTCTCTCTCGCTCTCTCTTGTGGGATTGAGTGACTCTCACAATAGTTCTTTCATCACATTACAAGGTAAAGTTTACATCCTGCACTATAGGCCATATCCGTTTATATAAGAAAAAAAAACAAATATTTCCTTTTAAAAAAATATGATACTTTTCATTGATATGGCATATTGTGACTATAAATACTGAAAAGTTAAAGCCGTGAGGTTTTTTTTAATGATATACATGTACTAAAGTCCCCCCCCCCTCCGCCCAACAAGTCAATACACTGGGAATTTTTTCACTAATCTAATGATTTTTCTGCCCACCTATATTGCTTGTTAAATTGTACTTTGCGACGACCTGTTTCGACGAAAATAGGTTTATTCGACAAATTAAGAGGAAGGGTTTTCTTGATAACTAATGTGCGTTAAAGTGTATTAATTCCCCGTCGATTTATATGTTGGCGCCTGAAGCGCAGCATTAAACAGAGTCTATAGGCAGAAAATGACTGTAAGAAATCAACCGATGCATAATAGCAGACAGCGCCACTTGGCTGAAACGACCCAAACCCGTGACGGTGACGACTTTGTAAAAATACAATAGCTCGCCGAACGGCGCCACGACAAGTGTTTGGTAGCCTATTAATAATTATATCACTCTGCAAGCAAGATATTTTGTTGATGAGTGTTCAACTCTTGATTAATAAAGTAGAGTTATATAATTCGCATGCATTATAGTGCCATGTCTTCTTCAGTTATTATCTATTAAGTATAAGCGTTTTTCACTAACATACCCATGTACATCTGTTTACGAACGATATTTGCAAATCATGTTTCGGATTCGTTATACACATCCCTTGTATTTCCGTCAGTGAAATTTACTATGGAATTATCTTAAATGGATGGATTCACAATCAATCTCATTGTTTTTTTTATACACATACATCTTTTTGTTCGGTAAAAAAAAACAAAAAAAACTCTAAGGCATAAACGCGCAATATTTTCATTATAAAATATCGTGAACTTTGATGGGTAAAAAAAAGATCGTCATTATTTAGATTTTTTAAAGCAATGATAAACAAGTTATCAATGGGAGTGTTCATGTTTATTACATTTGATTAAAGTAGCTTATCTTATCTCGTGTCATTCGTAATCACCCCGCTCATGTTTAAGGATTATAGTTTAAACCTTTGTGTGTTTGTGTGTTGGGGGTGCGTGTGTGGTGTGAGGGTGTGTGAGGATGGGTACGTGTGTGTTTATTATAGTGACAGCAGATTATAAGTAGACAATGAGTGAACGAAATCAATAAATAAGAAAGGAAAAAGGAAAAAAATGAAATTAAAAAGAAATAATGATTATTTCATATCTAACGAAGATTTGGGTTGTGGGTTTTTTTTTTCAACAGTAAAATGATATCGTCTGAAATGACGAGCCCTGTCAACGATATACTTATAGTGCAAAGATGTAATGTAAGTGTTCATTAAATGTAATTTAGCATTCTTAAAGTATAATTATGTTTGATTTATTATCATCATGCATCATAATGTGGTAATTGCGTATGCCTTCATCTTATTTTCTGTGATTACCACAACTTCAAAATGATGACAATAAGCGAGTTTTCACAACCACTTCGCTGACGCTTTCTGGATCGTTGAGAATCTATTGAAAATGCCCGTCAAATCACAACGAACAGATTAGAGGTCATTGTCGAAATTGGCAAACCGTAACAACATATCTTCCTAGGATTCGGAGCTGACGAAGAACTGCACATTTACGTCGTTTGTCCAGCGTCCAGTTTGACACTGCTGGTTTGATTCCCCGATTTGACACAAAGGCTGCTTTGTCATATGGGGCTTATGACAATAGATTCTCAACGTACCAGAAAGCGTCTGCGTATAGCTTACGAAAGCTCCCTGTTGACAATAACAGTAAAAAAATTCTAAAGGCAGCTATGGTAATAGGGCAGGCACTGTGTACCCCCCTTGTCCTATTGTTAAATTCTTTAGTGCATAATTCGGGCAGTGATCGAAACCTGTATCTTCTGTTTATGAGGCGCTATACCACTGAGCTACCATGCAAAAATAATGAAACTAAAGTAGCAACTATTACCATTTTGAGCCAAATGTGGAGGGTAATAATCCCCATGTTTCAAGGGAATACAAATGTTTGTTATTTGGAACAGTTCAAGAATAAAAACAAACGAAATAATCAGGAGATATATTTGTTCTATTACATGAATAGAATGAACAGATTTATAAGCTTAGAGTTTATTCCAGTTATTCTTACTATTGGCCATATACATTCTGAAGTATGTTACCTTTCAACCAAATATGTGAATTCTTCCTTCTAGAATATGAATTTACAAAATCAATCATGACGAATAATGGCAACTTGAAAACTTTATCTTCGTGACAAAGAAATAATGTACGCTATTATTTTGAGAAATAAAAAGCATGTAATGAATTTATATACGTTGGCGACAAAAGGCATGATGAAATGCCCTTCCTTCGTTTTTCTTAAAACATGAAGGATGTCGCTGATTAAACTGCCATGTTGAGGGATCGTTTTACATCAACGCAGCAAATTTGACGGGATATGAGAAGGTCGTTGCACTTTTAGTGACGTTGCACTTTTTTTTTAAGTAGAGGCATGTTGTGGGTCGTTGCCATTAACTTTAAAAAAGTTCTCTCCGCGTTTTTTTTTTTTTTGGTCTACTCTACAACTCTTCTATTTCCAGCCTTTTCCACAACTTCTCTCCTTATCCGACTCTTAATATTTCTTCCTTGCTATATTCATTTCCTTTCTTATTTCATATACACTTCCATGCAGTCTTTTGCTTGAAAGCTCTTATGCGTTATGGCGCTTCTATTTCACTCATAGAAAACGGGACAATTAAGTTCCAATATTGAAGATCGCGGTCATATTCAAATTAACCTTAACCCCCATTTTTTAAGGGTAATGGGACACCATTTCTTGAGGATTCGACTGGAAACTAAGAGGAAATTAGGAGTGCTTTTTTCCGCCATTTAAGATTTCATGAAGAAGAGAAAGAAGAAGGAAATGGTGACATTGATCGTGAATTCAATTTCAATCTCACCCACTCTTAACTTTGTTATTTAGGGTATCGAGTTCTCTGTTGGGAGGTCAAAATGGTCACTCTCTTTCTTTCTTTCTCTCCTTCTCTATCCCCTCCCTTCTCTCTCTCTCACTGCCTCCTCTGTTCTCACGCGCTAGCTTCCCTTCTTTCGTTCTCTCTTTCTCTCCTTTCTATATAGTACACTCCTTTCCTTGTTTCTAAACTCCTTTTTCATCTCTCTCTCTCTTAGTATTTTTTTTCTGTTGTTACCACCCTTGCTCCGTCTGTTTACCATTCTGCCTGTGTCTAAATCTCCAAAACAGTTTTCTTCCTTCACTTGTCTTCCTTTAATTTGTTCCCTCTCTCTCCTCAGTACCCCTCCTTTATCTCCGTTCTCATTTTATCTAGCGAACCCTATAAAATATTTCCCCAATTCCCTCTTTCTCCCAATCTCATCCACTTTTTCACTCACTCTCTTTGTTTTGTTTTTTTCCTTTCTTTTTCATTTCATCTCTGTTATTTTAACTCCCCTTTCTCTTTCACTTCATATCTACTTCTATATGCTGTATCTTTTTTTTTCACTCTAGAATATGCTTCTGCCCTTTATCTTGTATCTTGGTTTTTCTTTGTTTCCCAATCGTATTGTACGAAAGATTTACAAAGAAAAATTTATGTTTAAAATCCTCTATGCAAAGAATGTGTCTGTTTGGATTTGATTTAATACTACTTCCCTAAACTTGGCATTTTAATCTAAACTTAAAAAAAAAAAGGCATAACGTTCGAGAAAAAAAATCATTCGCATTGGCGGATCCAGAATATTTTGTGATAAAGTCGGCCCAATTATACATTTTGAAAATAGAGGGACGCAGATCACAATTACAGTTTTAATGGATTATCTTCAGAACTCAAAAATAGAGGGGCGTGTGCCCCTTGTACACCCCCTGGATTCGCCCCTGATATGTAGCTGATTATCCATCTCTTCGAAATTTCCTCCATATTTATCGGACTTTATTTATGTTTTACTGGTTATGTATGTAGTTACTATATATTTAGTCAAAGATAAAGTTCGCTGTGAAATTAAAAAAAAAATGTTCGATGGTCTTTGCGTGGCGCTTTCCCTCTTCTTCGCTTATAAATGTATTTACGAGGAACTGTTGACCGATTGACGCCAGCCCATTAAACGAAGACAAAGCAAATCATGAAGTCACCCTTGAGAAATGCTTCAAAACGGATCTTGAAAGATGCTCCTCTTTTTTTAGATTTATCGTCGTCTGACTTTATTAACTCCTTCCTCTGGCCATAGCAAGACCCTCTACTTGATTTTCACAGCCTCCTTTTTTAACTCTTACTCTGGGGCTTTCAAATTCCGAAGTGGGCAATTCAATTACCTAAGTTGGCTCCTTTCGCCTATCTACAGCCTTTTGAAAATTCTTTATTAGTCGTTTTAAGAGATGCACCCCACCCACTTTTTCTCATCTTACTAGCTTATTGTCTAGCTTAGTTTTAAAAAAAATGTCAACATCATGTATTTGTAGTTTTTTTCATATCCTCCTGATGCTATTTCATGAGATCATCACTTTTTTGTTAGTGCTTACGAGCATAAGGTACAATTGAACGTGAAACAGAAATATTTTTCCCGAAAGATCAATGCCATTTACGTCACCGATTAGTTGATTTTATGTCTTGCTTTTTAGCCTTGAACGTGTGGTGGTATAGCCTATAGACTTCTTTAAAATAAAGGAAGAACTACAAATGCACTGTAAATGTAACATATCGCTTTTCCCTGCTTTCTTGATAACATGGTTAATTGAAGCATCGTGATGCAGTGGTTCATACTCTATCCTTTCAACCAGAGGGTCATGGGTTAGAATCCGTCACTTGTTAACGCTGTGAGCACCGGAATCGGTACACTAGCTTAGCCGGGGTATTGTAGGAGTGCCTTGAGCACCTAACAAGGTGGATATCTGTGAGCTATACAAATTTTATATTTTTCTTCTTCTTCTTCTACTTCTTCTTCTTCTACTTCTTCTTCTTCTTCACTTCTTCACTGTGTTGGGTAATGTATGTTGGTAAATATATATATATATATATATATATATATATATATATATATATGTTCTGGGCAATTATTATCCATTTGAGGAAATTTATTACCCAATTATTAGTTTTTATTACCCAATTTGGACAGATTTTAACCAATAGCTCTGTGGACAGTATGTTGCCCAGGGTTGGTTAAAGGTTGGGCATTGTTTGCCCAATTATTTTAAGAGTGTAATCAAGATGATCGATGCATGTGTGCTTTGTTCAAATCAATGACCAGGAACCTATTCAGAGTGATTTTTTTTTCGTAATTTATGCAAATCATGGCAAATCCTTATTTTACTAGTCCCAAAATCACCTGCACAATATCCCTCTCAACTAAAAAATAATAACTATACAATAACTTATCGTATAATCTTTTAATTCAAAATTATTCCCCTTGGTTTAAATCAGAATTATATATGGTGTGTAGTACCGCTCTTCTTCCCCTCTGTCCTGCCCTTCTTATCTACCTCATCCCCTACTCTTTTAAACTTCCCCCTTTCCCTACTTTAATAATCTTTTCCTTAATCTGTCAGATGGCCAAATGTGTTCGTCTTTAAGTAGTACATTATATAATGTTTGTGTTATTTTGTATCATTGGATTTTTATATTTTGTAAATCCAATGCAATGCATCTAAATTGGCTGCGGTATGTGGATATTGTAATAAAAACCACACCCACAAAAAAATCTGTGATTTTTGCTTGGATGCAATCGTGAAGGTTGAAGTGATTTATGTTTCTGATGTTGAAGTAATTCCCGTATGGGAACTCGGCAGCGCAGTTTCCCACCACATTAACGCCAAGCTGGTGTAACCAATTACTTAGGAAACATCATAGCTATGATATTAGTCATTGGCTGACATTATAGACGACAGAAATTAGACTTCGTTGTTTTTTGGTGTGTGTGTGGGGGTGTGTGTGTGTGTGTGTGTGTTTTTTTTTTTTTTTTTTGGGGGGGGGGGTTAAGTGAAAATAATGGCCGAGCGGGAATTCGAACTCACAACTTCACAATCACGGGTCCACTGCTCATACTACTCGACCATGATCTAGAGTAGATATGGACCCATTCATAATAGTAGGGGAGGACATCGGCGCTGGCCAGGCCCAGGGGTGAAAGCGCCGTGGTGGAGTGGTTCTGATATGGCACTAGCGTCCTCCTACAAGATGTCACTCAAGGCATGGGACACTCTTCACCCAGGTCTTTAAATGGATGCCGGTATGGTGTAAACTAAACACAGCGGGCGCCCCCCGACACATAGATAATAGAGAGAATTTGGCTAACCCGATTTTGATGGGTTACCCACATGGCGCAATTTCCTTTGTATATTGGGTTTGCTTAACAAAGCATTATGCGCCATGTTGGTTACCCATTGAAATCTCTCTATTATTGCTCTGCCGGTCCTATGCTTTTTTTTTAAGAGGGAGAAAAGGGGTGATAGATATAAACATCAATGACGTTAGCAGGGGCGAATCTAGGAAAAGCGGAACCCGGGGAATTCGTGCCAAAGATTTTTCAATTTAAATCAATCTAACACCATGTATGGCCAAGTGCTAAGATCGCTCCCCTTTCAACATCGGGCGCTGGGATGAGGGGTGGTATGAGGCCCCTTGCGACTTTTCCCCATGTTTGACGCTGGTAGCTTCATTTATCATATTATCGTTGTGAGATGAACTTACCAGATTTTTCTTTTTTTTTCTTTCTTTTATTTCTCTCTTCTCTTTTCTTCCCTCACCCCCATCTCTTTTCTTCCCTCACCCCCCATCTCTTCCCTCTTCTTTGCCCCCCCCCCCCCCCACCTCGTAAGTGGTCACCGGGACACGCACCTCTTGCCCCTAGAAATATCTCTGTTTGTTAGCGTATGAATTTGAGTGACTTGACCGCCGGTTGCTTTAATGCTTCACTGGAAAATAATAATGTGCATGTTTTACACTGAGTAATTTTCAAGTCCGGTGTTGGCGTTGGTGTTGGTGTTAGGAGCACAAATTGGATTGCTTCCCCTCGCTCCAAAAACTATTCTTAGTTTGTAAAACTGACCAAAATCACAGTGTTAACATCTTAACATCAAGTGTAAGACATCTTAACCACAAGTGAGAGACCATAAAGTCAACACTGAACTTGAAATCACCCAGTGTATACTGGCAAGCCACAGACCAATGATCAGATCGGGTTAATTATGTATAGGCATATTTAAAGCTCTTAAAGATATTGTTATTTTAAGATAAGTGCTACAACACCACAAAACCATCTCACATATCCTTTCCGAAAAAAAAATGTTTTTAGCATATCCAGTGGCGTAACAACGGGGGGCATGGGGGGGCACGTGCCCCCCCCCCCCAATCGGCTGGCAAAAAAAAAAAAAAAAAAAAAAAAAAAAAAAAACGGGGAAAAGGAGAAGAGAGAGAGAGGGAGAGAAACGTAATGGGAAAGAAGAAATTATTGTTCATTATAATGTTATATAATAATTATGTTATGTTATATTACATTTCAAAAATTTCATAACTTTATGAAACGCAATTTGCTCAGGGCCTAAGTCTTCATTGTTCCTGGTGCTTGCATTGTCTGTTCAACGAGATATATAATCCTATTGTACTAAAACCTCCCGTTTTCAAGTCAATATACACCAAATAGATTTCCTCGCACCTCGAATTATTGCTTTATGTAGTGACATATGCTTCTTTTTCATGACTACTTAAAGTGATTGTCCCATATAAAGGTCTTAATTTAAAACATTTCCTGCCCGTGCTTATGTTCGCATTAGTGGATTGGTGAGATATGTATGCTCTTCATGAATTCCTAAAATCAGTCCTTAAAATTTCCCTTTTTCTGATCTGAATATCAACAATTTTCAGCTTGCGATTCGCACTTGCATCATTTGGTTGGTGAAATACGCATGGTCTTTGTTAATTCCTACAAACAAGCCTTAAAATGTCCTCTTCAGGTCTGAATTTCCTATATTTTTCAGCTCGCGCTTCGCGCTCGCATTAATTGATTAGTAAAATGCGTATGATAACTATGATTACAATGACTGCAAAAAGTGCTTCATGTGTTTAGATGTAATTCTAAAAAATCAGTATGCGCTTGGCACTCGCATTAGATGACTATGGTGAGATTTGTGTACTCTTAATGGATTCCTTAAAAAAAGGAGTCCTTAAAATATCCCTGTTTGTGGTCAATATATACAAAAATTTGAGCTCGCGCTTCGCGCTCGCATCATTTGGTTAATAAAATACGCATGGTCTTCGTGGATTCCTACAAACAAGCCTTAAAATGTCCAATTCAGATCTGAATTTCCTATATTTTTCAGCTCGCGCTTCGCGCTCGCAATATTTTATTAGTGTGATGCGTGTGATAATCATGATTACAATGACTAAAAGTGTTTCATCTGTTTAGATGTATATAATTGTAACAAAATCAACAAGCGCTTGGCACTCGCATTAGATGACTATGGTGAGATATGTATGCTCTTAATGGATTCCTAAAATGTAGTCCTCAAAATGTCCCTGTTTGGGGTCAATGTATACAAAAATTTCAGATCGCGCTTCGCGCTCGCATTGTTTGTTTAACGAGATAGATATGTATTATGATTACAAAAATTTGCTTATAATATCCTTTTTTAGGTCTGAATATAAAAAAAAATCAGCTCGCGCTTCGCGCTCGCATTATGCGATCAGTGAAATACCTATCCGTTTAATGGCACTGTCCTTAAAATGTCTGTATTGGGTCAGTTTATCTGGCAACTGGCTTTTATGGTGCCCCCCCCCCCCCATGCCGTGACCCACGGTACGCCACTGAGCATATCTCTTTATAGCATATCTCTTTATTGCATTTTTTTAAGCAACCGATGCGCACGACCTTAAATCTAACGTAGATGTTGAATAACTAAGGGATTACACATTCATGCATTTGATTGATATGTTTTGACATTTTCAAACTCCCTAAATCAAACTTCAGATTTGAATAGTGGTTTCAAGTAATGCTTCAGCATCCCCTTGTATGTCTCATTCCTCCTCTGTGTGGGAGGCAATTGGACCCCTTGCGCCCATTAGTGCTCTCCACTGATTTCACATGACCTATAGCCTTCCCGGTCTCAGATCGTTTAACATATTATTTCCAAGGACAGGTAAATAACCCTATTTTATTGAATTGTCCGTAGGAGAAGTGGGGGTTTTCCCTTTTGGAAACTTGACCAAACTAGGTGGGCATAATTATCTCCACAAAGCTTAGAATCAGTACATCTCAGTCATATCTCTTTCACTTCTCTCTGTCTCTCTCTCCCTCCCCCCCCCCCTCTCTCTATCTATATAATAATTATATCCTTCTTTCGCTATCTCTGTCGTTCTTTCTCTGCTTCTATTCTTTGTAGACATGTATTTAATACCCGACTTCATGCAGTGCATGTTTAATTCAAAATTATCATACAGGGTTATTTAGATACAAAGACATTATTTTGTGTTTCTTTTTATGAATGCATTAATCATCATGAGAGTAGTAATTTAAATAATTTTCGATAAATATAATAATAATAATATAGGGTATCTTTTCAGCGCACAAATCTATCTTGTTATGTACTGAAGGCGCCCCTGTATCACCCCGGCTAAGGTGGTCTACGATTCCGGTGCTCACATTTTTGGGGGGAATTATTCCTGCCGGTTCTTATTTACCTCACCTGGGTTGAGTGCAGCACATTGTGTACCAATTTCTTGCTAAAGGAAATTAGGCCATGACTGGAATTCGAACACACGTCATAAAAAGTCAATAGCCTAAATATAAATTATAGTACAGGAGTGCGGTGATATAGAGGAATGTGTAACATAAGAGGCTTACCTGTTTGGGAAAGACGTTATTATCTTTGGTACGGAAAATATCAATATAAACATTTTAAAAAATAATTAAACAACAAAGAAAATCGATTGACCAACAAAGATCAAGTGTATTAAGGTACAACAGAGTAGATATCAAGTTCATTTACATTTGAAACTGCCATTACTAAATGTTTTCAAATATGTTGACGCTTAAAAACTGTAAATCCAATTTATTAAGATAAATATTAGTCCACAGACTTGCAATTAAGTGAAGAAGGGATACAGAATTACTGGCTGGTTTGTTTCATAAAATAATGACTTTAATATATGCCTGATGTATGTATGGCCGATATGTTAAATGGCATATGTTACGTCGTGGTGTAGCGGTTATGAGCCTCGCCTGTTAATCAGAGGGTTGTGTGTTCGAATCCCACCGCGGCCTAGCATCCTTTGGAAAGGCGTCAACCCACTTTACCAATCTCCACCCAGTAGTTAAATTGGTACCCGGTAAGATGCGATAGCATCAATTGCCTAGCAATTGAGTTTTGAAACTCTTGTTGGAACGCTCTCCAGGGTGTGGAAAAGTGCTAACGTTGTGTGCGGGCATGCCAGGATCCGATGACCGGGGTAATAATAATTACGATGTAAAGCGCTTAGAAACACAAATTAGTAAGCGCAAGATAAATGTAACTATCATTATCATCATTTATTATTTCGAACAAAACCTTGTATTACGTAAGTGAATGAGAGGTGTTTCCTCGTTCTGTGTAACATCATTCACGACTCGTTAGTGACCTAGTATTTCTGGGGTCACTCGGTGAGCTTTCAGTGAGCTATTGCGCTGCTGCGAAACTATAAAATAGGTAAATAATCAATAATCATAATATTGATAAAAATATATTCAAAAATAAACGATGCGACCTTCATACTGATAGTGAAACCTAGATTAATAACGCTGCACCTGTTTCAGGAGTTGTCTAATCGGGAACATATATATTGTCTATTTTCCCCCGACTCGATTGGCGTGCATTGGCGGAAACGGACAAAGCTGGAAGGGGGGGGGGAGCGCATGCCCATGATTTGATATGGTTTAGTAATATTAAAGAGCAGTAGGCCTGAACGGAATATTTTTTTTCTTTAAAAAATGGCCGATGTCAAACAGATTTATACGTGTACTGATCAGGGGTAGGGTGTCTGTCGGGTGGGGAGGGGGGGAGGGTACATATCCTTGAAAGTGGTCATCCTTGGGCAATGCAATGTATGCAATATATGATTTGCGATCCAAGTATATGAATAGCATGGCCTCAAGTTTGAGCAATAACAAATATTTCACACATTATATGATACTTTTGCAGTTGATAAAGAACAACGACGTATTAGTACCTGATGATTATTGTTTTGATTAGAATAATATGCCCTGTTGATTGACAGATAGTCGAGTGAAATAGTTTCTGACAGCATTTAGTTTTTTTCTGCATTTGATTTGTTTTGTTATGGTTTACCTTTTGTGTTCGTATTGTTTAATTTGTGACTCTGTTTATTGTTAGAAATGTTAATTTGTCGTTGCAACTTATATTCGATAATTTGTATTTAAAAAATTGTTAATTTTATTTTGATTGTAATCCTTTATGTTTGGATTTGAAATCAATAAAAATAAACTTGAAACTTCTGGGGCAGTTGTCGGGGAATATTGTACAGGGTACAGTGTATTATGATTATACTCATCCTGGTTGGTGTTTCATAAAGCTGTTCGTAAGTTAAGAGCAACTTTAAGAAATAAAATGTCTTCCCATTCTTTCTTCGCCATCGTTTTGAATTCAAATGAGACAAACGATAGAAAATGGATTACTGCTGATTGTCTTTTTCTGTATAAATAAACTATTCAGTTTTTAATTCCTATATCTAATTCATAAAAGTTATTGTCCTTTTTTAATTAGTGTGCATTTTTTGGTCGACATTTTGTGTGTGAAGTGGTACTTCTGCATTTTTTGTTCTGCACTACCTCCAAAACGTTTGAAAGTTAATCATTTGTTATCTTATAGCAATTTTGATTTTCCTGATTTCAAATCTCTTTCCAGTTATTGTGCTTTATAGTTGATACTGCTAATCAGTGAAACGAAGAAAATAAGGAATATCTAATTAGAAGGGGCCGCATGTGATTACTTTTTATGCTTTCAGTGCTTTTGATTATCAGCTCTATTCAAGGTTTCCCATCATTATTATTCATTAATCACAAATCAGATTTTATTTTTGCTGGTAATGTGTATACATGTTCAAATCATACTATTTTATTAAC
This sequence comes from Lytechinus pictus, assembly GCF_037042905.1. Taxonomy (NCBI): domain Eukaryota; kingdom Metazoa; phylum Echinodermata; class Echinoidea; order Temnopleuroida; family Toxopneustidae; genus Lytechinus; species Lytechinus pictus. Next base: position 11,043,981 of record NC_087247.1, on the reverse strand, counting down.
ATTATTTTACATTGATAACTTTTGGTGACTTTAATTCATTCTAACATATGTCGACATGTATATAATAATTATGAAGCAATAAAAAAAGAATTAGAGTATTTCTGTTGAAGGTATCTCGACATCGAAATGAACTGTTGATTACAAACTGTATCTATATTTTTGCAGGTATCTATTTATCTTTCTTTCAATTTAATAGTAGTGGTGGTGGTGGTGGTGGTAGTATAGTAGTAGTAGTAGTAGTAGTAGTAGTAGTAGGAATGATAATAATGATGTTAATGATAACAATAATGATAATGACAATGATGATGATAATAATAATAAAAATAATAACAATAATAATAACGATAGTAATAATTATAATAATAATAGTAATGATAATAATGATGATAATAATAAGAATAATACAAATAATAATAATAATAATAATCACCAGGTGGTGAGGACCCGTGCCTACGAAAAATCTATCCTCAGAAGAGACACAGACGACACTTGCAGGATGTGTGGAAAAGAGACCGAAACAATCATGCATTTGGTATCAGCATGTTCGACTCTTGCTGGAACTGAGTACATCACAAGACATGACAATATTGCCAAACTTATCCATTGGCAACTACTGAAGGATCGCGGTAAAATGACTTGTGATCACGCTTGGGAACATCAGCCACAAACGATCACCACGATCAATAACAGCACCATATATTGGAACTGTGGCATACTAACGGATAGAACCATCAACTGCAACAAGCCGGACATCATCGTCAGAGACAACAACGTAGTAAATATCATTGAGGTCTCTGTTCCCCATGATATCAACATTGCTGTAAAGGAAAGAGACAAACGGCTCAAGTATCAAGACCTAAGGATTGAGATCGAGAGGATGTGGAACGTGAAAGCAGAGGTCACACCAGTCATCATTGGTCACTCAGGAATGGTGAAGAAGGGAATGGAAGCCTGCATAACCAAGATCTCTCCTCACCTTCGGATGTACGACATTCAGAAGGCAGCTATCTTGGGTACAACCAGATTGATAAGAAAGACTCTCGGACATTAGTAGTGTAAAGTTCCTAGTTGCACTTGAAATTACTTGGTGCTTTTTGTTAGAGCAAAGTTATTCAAGAAAAAAAATACGGACTTGATCCTGTTTAGAGGAATAATAATAATGATAATAATAATCATTACAATAATAATAATAATTAAACTGGGGCTTATATAGTGCATTAATCAATAAAAACTACTTTATGCACTTAAAATAGAGCTCTCCAAATTTACACTTTAACAAAATTATTCCATGCAGAACGAGAGTCATCATTTTAAAGAATGAGGCTATTGAACTAACATTAATTGCACTTTTACACTTACCTAAGATTCGAATGTTGAAATTATACTTGAAAATGGTTCGCATCATTTTTTTTCATAGATTGTATAATGTACAAGCTTTAACAACACTTACTATTTTGAACAGATGGTGGAAATATGAATCGATCCGTGATTATAGGATTATAAGAAAAAAAGTAATTTTTGTGTCAAGGTTCCTGAACATACTTGTTCATTAAAATGTTCAGTTTGTAAGTTATTATTGTTTTTTTTTTGCTGGCAACATTTTCCTTATTTGGATAATATTGTATTACATTATGTATTGATATGAATTAACGACTTTTAATGAGGCCCACTAGCGTACCTACGGGGGGGGGGGCAGAGGGGGCAGACTGCCCCCCCCCCTGACGAGTCACAACCCATGCAAGGGACATATCCCTGTCTCCCCTGACGAGTCTTGAAGACCTTTTTTTTTTTTTTTGGCTTGTCAGATTTTTTGGCGGACGAGATCCTTTATTTGTGGTTGAAGACCTTTTTTTTTGCTGGTCAAATTTTTTGGCGGTCGAATTTGCCCCCCTGTGGAAAATCCTAGGTACGCCACTGCTGAGTCTATATCATTTTCATATATGCGGGCATGTTTGTTGGATCATTTAAACAGAGAGTGAGATAAAATGTTAAAATCACTAATGGGTGTGATATTTATAATAATTGATAGTATTTGCATATCATTTATGTATCTTTATCATGGAAACTATTCGTAAAAATTATATTCAAGTTTGATCCCTTCCCTTCTCTCTATTTTCTTTGCCCTTTTCTCGCCTTTCTTCCCTTTTCGTATTGTGTATTTGTATTGTATTCGTGTTACAAGCTTTTGCTTTCAGGGAACTTTATGCCATCTTCTGTCAACAAAATATATTTATATTTTAATGACAAATGATTTTGTATAATTCATATTGAAAAAAAGATTGGTTGAAAAATGGAAGAAAATAGATGTATCTTTGAATTAACAATTCAATTCAATTCAATTCAATTCAATTCAATTTTATTTTCCACATATTGAGTAAAAAACATGCAATATAATTACAATTGAATACATACATAGATAATAAACAATACAAATATAAAAAGTTACAATATATTACATAAAAAAGACATAGAATAATCAAAATGTGGAGGGGATTGACAAAGGCCATATTGATCTATCAAGGTCAATCCCCAATGAAAGAAATAAATGGAATACACAAATTACATATGGATAAAAAAAGAAAAAAGATACTAGACCTCAAAACCCCAGACAAAGCAAGAGAAAGTAAAATACGAATAAAGGGGGAGAGGCAAATATAAAACTACATTAAGGAGTAAGAAGGTAAAATTTATATTTCCGTTTGAAAGACAGGAGTGTGGGGGAATGTTTGAGTTCATTTGATAAAGAATTCCAAAGTTTGGGTCCGATATATTGAATAGTGTTTCGTGAAAATGTGTATTTGAAATTTGGAATAAAGAGATCATTCGCTTGTCTGGTTAGACGACCAGTAAGTGATTTATTTTGTACAAAACATTTATTAAGAAAGTTTGGCAAGAGATTATTGTAATAAGAATACATAAATATAGCAGTTTGTTGATTATTAATTTGATCTATAGTGAGTATTTTATATTTGGCAAAAAATGGTGCTGTATGTGTACGAGGGTTAGAGTTTGTGATAATTCTTATTGCACGTTTTTGAAGTATTCTTAATCTACTCAGATGGCAATCAGAACAATTTCCCCAAACAATATTACAATAGTTAAAATGTGGTAAAATCATTGTATAATACAGATTAAGAAGGATATTCAAAGGTAATATAAGTTTAAGTCTATTCATGACACCTAATGTTTTTGCTACTTTACAAGACACGCTGTTAATATGTTCTTTCCAAGTTAATTTGTCATCTATGGTAACCCCCAAAAATTTAGTAGAATGAACAAATGGAATATTACAACCATTGATACATACATCTATTTCATTACAATTTATATTTTTATTTTTAAGGTTGGAATAACATACAAACATTTTTATCAAAATTTAATTTAAGTCTATTTGCTAAAAACCATGAATTGACCTTAGATAATTCAGTAGAGAGTGTGTTATTCAGCGTCTGTACGTTGTCCCCTGTTAAAAATAAATTAGTGTCATCTGCAAAAACAATTGGTTTGAGTATATCACTTACATATTGAATATCATTAACGTATAAAAGAAAAAGTAATTGAATGAATGATGTCTGCCAAAATAGAATAACAAAAGTTAACTTATAAAAAAAATAAACTATGCAATCCAGACTGCAAATTACTTCCATGTATGGAAGTTTCGTTGTTCTGACTCTCGGTTCTGGCTCTCGTAATATAATGTGATCGGAGTGGGTCGTGTGTTCGAATCCCACCAACCGGACTTCAACTTAGAAGTAGGCAAAAGCCATTGTAGGACTACTTAGCAATTGAGCTTGTAACAATTCATACTCAATGCTCAACAGGGAGAGGAAAGTGTTTCATTTAATCTTAATGAATATTTGTTACTCAAAAGTCAAAACGTCATTAAACTCATATTATGATGATTTATGAAAAATTACTTAATTGATATTTCAGAGTGATTGCTGATACCCGCAATGCATGGAAATCAACTGCAATAGCTTTAACAAAGTTATGACAAGAAATATTTTCCAGAAAAATGTGATATGATTTTAATCATTACATTTTTCACTTTTATTGTTTTATCTTTTTTCATCTGATATTGTCCAGTTATATCATCTTTTGTCATTTCACCAGATCAAGCTGGTTCGTGGTCAGCCCTTTCCCATTCTTAGTTTTCCTCCTTTTATAAAGTAGTTATCTTGTCTTGTACTGTCCTGTCTTTTGTTTTGTCTTGTCTTCTATGTCTTGTCATCCCCTCTCTCTCTTTTTTTTTTTTTTTTTTCTTTCCTTTCTCCTGTCTTGCGCAACACATCCTTTACTACGAAGACCTCTTTGTGTGAAAAGCTTTGCATTAGTTCAGTAATTATATTTTCATCCGTATGATTTCTTTTGTTCTCTTTTTCTTTCCTGTAATACATATATGTACGCATATCAGAATAAGTCTACTATACTTTTTTCATTTCCAAGGGGGATCCACACTTTACAAGCTTTGCTTTTTAGTGGATCCCCCTCATTTCCATTTATGCTCTATATTATACTGTTTTTTCTGTTTTTTTTTTTTACGAAGTAAGAATGAATTCTGTAAAATTGTACTTGATTTGTATTACTTTATATTACTTTGTATTATGTTTTTTGAATGGAAATGAAATAAAAAGAATTGAATTGAAAAATATGAAATATCAAATTTGAAGAAACACTTCACACAAACACACTGCTAATGTACACTTCCATAAAGAGGAAACACTGTACACCCTTGAGAGCACATAATGTAGCTTACTGCACCAATAAATGTGCTAAAAGGAGTCAAACCCGAGGGGCCATAATTAATGAAACCCTATTTGTTTGTGGGGGAAGAAATATAAATTATATATTGCTCAGAGGTGGAATGAATCGTTCCGATTTCGGAGCATGTTTTATTTACTACTCTGGTTTCGATTGCAAAACGCCCTCTTCGTTCACCTTCTTTTACACATGAAGAATCCGAATGCAGAGACACCCTATGTAATATTGCATGATCTCATAACAAGAAGTCGTGTAAAAACAGACCTGGACGCAGAACGGTGTCGATTTTATTTTTTGACGGCGTTGGGTTGCATCTTTATCGAGGAAATTGGAACCCCCTCCATCCTATTAAACATACATGGACCTTCTTTCTATAAAAATGGAAGTCAGTATCGGGACAGTATGCTATATACCGGGTGCACCCCCAACAGCATCAATTAGAAAACGAGAAACATATCAATTCACCGCCAATCAAAAATATTTGAATAAAATTCAAAATAGTCCACAGTAATTATCTTGCTTAATTTGATAGAGGAACGTATTGATTTGGTTCGCTTTACATGCCAAAATAATAATCGACATGGAAATCTAAACATAAAAAACTAAGTATATACATTAAAAAAAGGATATCAGTGTATTTATAATTATATATATTTTTAAAAGATAAGTTCTTATATTTATTCATTCATTGTTTGGATTTACTTAGCACCTTTTTCAGACAACGACTTGACGTGAGAAATAAAACCAAAGCCTTCTTTTGAAAAATGTTAACAGAGCATTGCCATGTAATTTTCACAAAATGAAGGATCAACTGTTGTTTTTCAGAGATCGCGAAAGACTCAGGCGTTTGACATTTATATGCCAATGTGATAAAGGAACAAACAAAAAAATGGCTGTATTATTGTTTTAACTGTCCAATTATGATTTAGGGAGATGAGAAGGAATAAGAAAGATACAAATCATTAGCATTTACCTTTCCAAATGACCTTTTCACAATATGCTCGGACATTTCAGATAAAATCGGACATTCAGTCCAGAAAACGAAAAAAAAATAAAATAAAGGGGGAAAGCTGGGAGGAAAATAGGAGTAGATGCTGACAGGACAGGATATGATACTGATGAAGGTTTGAAGACGGTTTTGCCGCTGGGTTTTGGGGCTACGTGGCGCCAGCTAGCATGGACTTTGCCTGGGGGCAGTAATTTTATCCTTTTGCTCACTATATACCGAGTTCTCTCCATAGTTAAATCGCGGTCGCTCGCAAGCTAACCTGCTGCTGGATACTGGTCTATAACTATATAAAATGCTTTAAAAAGCGCTCTACTCTTCTGCCCACATGATATACACCCCAACACCCCCCCCCCTCGGAAAATTAAAGTAGGCGTAAAAGAGAGGGTCGCTTCAATCTACTCTTCATTTTGATAGGTCTATATTTTTCCGATTTGGGATTTGTTTTATTTAATCGTTTCGTATTCTAGCACCTGTCACTAACGTACAGATTGGAGGGAGACTTGGGGCCATGGACCCCCCCCCCCAAAAAAAAAAATAAAATAAATAAATGACCGAGAAGAAAAAAGGGGATCAACAAAAGGAAGTAGGAATGATATTGTTTTCTGATTAGTATATCAAATCACAAATAGATTTTTTGCATTGAAAAGACAACATGTTAGCTCCCTGGCTTTGCTCGCTCGAAGCTTTTCAGAAATTTCGCCTCATATGCCATGTCTGGACCCCTATTTTTTCTCTTGTTGTCCTCATTACGCTTATCGCACACGTGATTTTAATTTCATATTTAGGATTTAGAAACAAGCTAATTGATAACAATTTGTCATGAACTGTTATATGTTCACTCTTTGCACGCTGACATTAATTTGGGGGATAATAATAACAATTATTTCTTTGTTTTTATTTCTTTAATACAAAATTTCCATATTGAACCATTTTTTATTGTTATCATTATGTAGCTGTTACCCAAGAACTGTTGCCTTTTATCAGCCTATCTAGTTTGAAGGTAGGGGAAAAAACTAATTATTACGATTGTTGAATTTAATTGCATACGATTGTGCAAGTGTTTGTTAAACATTAGTTTGCAAATTAAAAAAAAATTATTCTGTTTAGTAGATCATTTCAATGTGTAAATCAATCATTGTCTGGTTTATTATCTCATTATGTTTCCACAAAAGAATAAAATACTAACAAGCAACACGTTCTGATATACTGGTAGTGGAAGAAAAATCCAGTAAATATATTTAGTTAAAGCGCTACTTTCAAGGCGTTGGGACCTAAAGTAAAGCTTGTGTATAGCGTCGTGGCCCAGTGGATAAGTCTCCGCACTTTGAATCAGAGGGTCGTGGGTTCGAATCCCAGGCATAGCGTAATTTCCTTCGACAAGAAAGTGATCTACGCTAATTGTGCTGCACTCAACCCAGGTGAGCTAAATGTGTATACCTAGCAGGAATTTATTCCTTGGTGTGCTTTGGCGCGTTACAGTATAGCCCAGGTAAATATCGGGTAATTATGCATTATTGAAGAGCGCTTAGAGACTTCTTTCTGGTATAGAGGTATTAAGCAATCTATAAGCAAGAATGATAATTATTTTATTATTGAATATAGCAATTGGTTATGCACAAGGGATTAACAGCTGAAGCAGTGGAACGGGTGAAAGCGGGCTCGGAAAAAAAAATAACAGAACTGCATGCACTGTGATGAAAGCAGAGATTGTTGCAAGAACACAGAGTTTACCAGAAAAAAACCCGAGAAAGGATAGAAGAGCATAAAAGAATCGTCTATTATTTTTTGTAAAACTTGCAAATTATTCAAATTGAAAAAAAAATCACCTGGCTAATGTTGGCCCATCATGTATTCCTTGAAAATGATTGATTCCTCTGCTTCTATTTCTTCTCTTTCTCTTTTGTTCTCGTTCGGAAAGATTTTCAATGACAAGGGCAAATGTGGCGCGATGGTATTAGGGGACTCCCAAAAGATGACGTCATTTTGTAGATAGAACAGTAGGGGTAGTAAAGAGTTACATGACTGCAATTTCTATTATGTTTTTTACACTCTTCTTATCTGTGACATCATGTTTAATTTTCTTGAATTCTTTAGTGGTTCTGACTCTCGCCTTGTAAACAGAGGGTCGTGTGTTCGAATCCGACCGCGGTCTAGCGTCATTTGGCAAGGCGTTAATCCACACTTTGTCATTCTCGACCCAGGTGCTAAATGGGTACCCGGTAGGATGCGAAAGATATTGTATGTTTGAATTTGCCAGCGCCATAATGAGGCTGCGATGAATGCAAGGAATGCTCCCCAGGGAGTGGAAATTGTGCACTTTTCGTGTGGGATTGAAAATGAATCCAATGACCGGGGTAATAATAAGCTGTAAAAGCGCTAAGAGCTATTCTGGGAAAAGCGCTATATAAAAATTGGCTATTATCATTCTTTGTTTTTCACTCCATGATGAAATATCAGAGGGAGTGGACGTCCCTTGCTCCACGTGACTGTGGCGAAAGCTCCGTATATAGACATACAGTACGCCATCAAAATATTGGTATCCATCATTATTGAGACAAATGAGAATGTATCGCGTGTTTAATCCCCCATTTGGGGCCCGTTCATGCCCTTAGAAATAGCAATAACCAATTTTCACCCTTCAAGTAAAAGAAGAAGAGGGAAATGCTGGAATGATGTCATGGATCATTTAGAATTGGCATTAACAGTGTTTAGAAGGAATGAAGAGTGTGTTGTTTTGGTACAGCGAGATGTTCCGCCCTTTCAAACGGTGAATTTTTTTTCGTAATTTGAATGATGATTCCAGTGAAACATATTAGGCTAATGACGAATTTTTAGCACGTGTGAAACCAAACTAGAACAAGATTAGAATCACGAACGCTAATCACAATCACGAATTCAAATTCTACTCAGAAGGTGAATTAAAATTACGATACGAATTTTGCGTGTGAAAGGCTTGACCTCCAAAACATCTTTGGGGGCGGAGCTTACTTGACATGTCAAGCCACTTCCGTAGATAATACAATTGTCATGCACTCATCGTAGTTTGCATTTGCAACGCCGTGCTTTGATTGACAAGTCACCAAGGGCACTGTATACCGCCTTCGCTCTAGTCTGCAGGCACAGGCCCTGATTGAAACTTTGATCAGCAAGTGTGTCTCCACACAAAGACTAGCACATACAAAACTTGCTGTTGAGCGAGAGGGCCTTCAGTACACAAGGCATGAGTAGGCTGCACATTCAGACCCTTAACTCGAGTGAAGGGTTTGCACAGCAGACTACCTTCGCTCGGGAATTCGAATTCAAATCACAGTTTTCGAGTGAGCGTGTGAAAGGTCCGATGATTCTAAAGACGAATTGCAATCATCATTACAATAATGATTTAAGATTCACGTGTGAAAAGGCCCATAGAGTATCTGCATGTGGTAGTGTAAACAGTATTCATGCCCGGTAATTATTCTATGAAAATTATGAACCTTGCCACCTTCACAAGATGTACATGCGTACCAATTAAATATTAATGCAAATTTTATATATGTTTTGAATGATTTTGATCCCATAATTAATGAACATGATGTGACCCGTTCTACAAAAACACCCAGAAAACGATGAGAAATGTTCTTGTTGTTGATGATGACTACTTCTACTTCTACTACTACTACTACTACTACTACTACTACTACTACTACTACTACTACTACTACTACTACTACTACTACTACTACTACTACTACTACTACTACTACTACTACTACTACTACTACTACTACTACTACTACTACTACTACTATTACTACTACTACTTCTACTACTACTACTACTACTACTACTACTACTACTACTACCACTACCACTACTACTACTACTACTACTACTACTACTACTACTACTACTTCTACTACAACAACTACTACTACTACTACTACCACAACAACTACTACTACTACTACTACCACTACTACTACTACTACTACTACTACTACTACTACTACCACTACCACTACCACTACCACTACTACTACTACTACTACTACTACTACTACTACTACTACTACTACTACCACTATACTACTACTACTACTACTACTACTACTACTACTACTTCTTCTTCCTCTTTTTCTACTTCTGATGCTAGAACAATAACTATTACAATTGCTGAGGATAATAATAATAATGATGATGAATATGATGATGATGATGATGATAATAATAATAATAATAATAATAATAATAATAATGATAACAATAATCATGATAACAATAATCATAATCATAATAATAATAACAACAATAATCTTTGTGTGCAGTCAACTGGAAATATTGCCTGTACTTAAAAAGGAAGAAATTAAATATTAACAAATAAAGAAACATATCTACAGGTTATGTCCCAAGTTAATGATACAAACGCTCACATAAAAGTTTCTAAAGCTAAAAGGAATCTTGGATATTGTGGTCATTCCTCGGACCTTCTGAAAAAGAGGTTGATTACACCCTTTTTAGCGTGAACTGTTCCACTACCTTCCCCCCTACAGTTTTTGAATGTTTAATCTGGAATATCACCAAAAGCGATAAAAGTGTGAAAATATTACTTTTATATACTAGTAATAGTATTGTTATGTCAAGTTCAATGCTTTATCATACTTTTACATACTTTCATTGCGTATTAAGATTTTTTCAAGTTATCATTATGGGGTGGGCAAATCGATAAGTTTGCCCCCAATAGTTCAATTTCAACGCCTCTATTAAATACAATTTATTCTAACCCGTGTGATGCGATTTTGGTTAAAATGCAATTAAGTTTGAAAATAATCATAAATTAATCATTAAACAGGTCCTTTCCGGGTCCCCACTGTCCCGCATGTAGGCCTATTAATTTAGTAGCAATATTTCCTGCCATAATAAATACAGCTTGCACAGAAATGGAGAAGTGCTTTTTTGTCTGAACATCTTAACAATAATATTAGGTGTCAAAACTTTTTATCGTATCAATCAATCGCAATCACTTTTACCTCCTTTCCACCCAACCGTGCGACGTTGGTTAAATTTATGTGAACTTGTAGCGATGCTGAACTCGACCTAGTTCTTCGTAGGTACAACGAAACCGCATGTGCAAATTGGTGGCGTCCATTCGAGCAACAGGGGTGTTCGGTCTGCTGTATCCATAAATATGTTCTAGGATTGGGATGATTCGCCAGAGCAGATGTCATACCTCGGGAGAAGATCTTGCTCTCAGTTATGAAGTTAGAATTGATCGATTTCATGTGATACTGTTGTATCGAAAGGAAGGATTTGACTGTACACATTGATACCATATCCTAACAACAACAGTCGATACCGCCTTCGAAAAAAAGTATACCTGACCCTGAACTCGACTCAATCAGGCTTGCTCGATATCTCGCTAGCTAGCTACGATTAACTCAAGCAATTCGCAAGCGAGCTCGACCGTGTTTACGGCTCGTTCGCCCGAAGATTGTACGAATCGAGTTTGCCGATCGACGGATACCCCCGAATTCTAACTTGTGAGAGCAGTGTCGAATGCTAAATTTACACTATCCACAGTTTCCTTTGCTAATTCAACGAGCCAGACGATTCGAATCAGCTTTAGGGTTTATCTCCGATAGTTAGGTGAGTGTCAAAAATTCATGTTTTCTTTGCTTCAAATGTAAGCCCATGCAGACGACAGCAAAAATCTATGGCATCCCGCGCGGTTTCATAGGGTAACCCCGAAGCCCACAAATGGAGGAGGAGTGGTGTTTTCCTGCCTGGGCCGCTGATGCCCGGCCCCTTTCACAGCACAGCATGGTAGCTAGGTAGGTGTCGCTTACGATCGCTGACTGCTTTACGACACTCCTTATATAAATTCTACTATAAGAAGTATCCTTTGAACGCAAAAGAAACAGTAAACAAACAAAAATGAAGAAAAAAAAACCGGACACAATTGTCCACTAGTTGCACAACGTTTGGATTTTTTAGTGGCTCTCGACTTGTCATAATTGTGTGCATAATTTGCACAGCCTGGCATTATTGTTACACAGAGAACAATAGTGGAGTGGTCAGTGAGTGGAGACGGCTGGCCTTCTGAAGTTGACCTTAGCTGAGGACAAGGCCATTGTAATCTCTCTGGTCTAAATACAGCCCATAAGCTGGCTGTAATCAATGCCCATTTAATCTTGTTTGCCTTGGTCAGTTATATGTAAATTACTGAAGCGCTATCCACAGCATTGTCCTGATGTCAGTAACTAAGATCTGTATTTAATTTGCTATTTTCTGTTTTTATTTTCCCCTCTGAGATTGAACTATTTTGTTCTCGAACTACAGTTACCAATCTAGTGTTTGTTTTTAATTATTATTTACCAGTATTTTAGTTCCCAATACTTATATTTGTGAAAACTGTTGTCAATTCAATTTAATTCTTTATTTCATTTCCATTCAAACATAATACAAAGTAATATAAAACAGATACTATTTTACAGATCAACATTCTTATCTCATAAAAAGAAAAAAAAAGTATAAAATTGAGCATGAATGGAAATAAAATTTACTATCAGATTGAAAAGTTTTTATCTAAAAAAAAAAATGTTTGTTCACTCTGCTTGATTACTCAACAAACTTACTATTAAATAAATATTTTTAGATTCTATTCTCCATCCCTGTTTGCAAGATTTGAGCTTGTATTAAAATCAAACTAGTAAAAAAAATCATACAAAATATTTTTTCAAGTTACAAGACATTTAGGTAATAATAGCAATATAAATATAGCCATCATTAATGATAAATCATTTTTTACAATAATAACATTTGTTTTAATGATTGTAAATATTAATGATATAATTTTATGTTTTTTATTATATTTGTGTTACTATTATCATCATTGTTGTTACTTTGAATATTTTCATATTTTTCTCCATTCAAAAGTTCTATAGCTTTTAGCTTTATTGAGAAATGATATCAAATAGTTACAATGGAATGATTTTTTATCATATTTATGTTATTATAATTGTTTTCATCATTCAGTAAAGTTATATAGCTTTTAGCTTTGATTATTGAGAAAGGATATCAAATAATTATAACAAGAATGTTTTACTAATCCTAACTTCACATTTATTTATTTATTTATCCTTGCATAATGTACTTTTATAGCATAGCACCTTACTCTTGCTTTATCTACTTTATCAGAAGTCAAACTAGATTTAGACAAAAAAAAAGTAAGTCAATATTGGATAAGTGCAAAATAAACACATAAGCTCTTTAATTACTATAGAGAAATGTGTCTGCCAGTTCATTGTAAGATCTTTTGAGATCAGGAATATCGAAACAATCTTGCAGTCATTCAGTCACTGTCCCAAAAGGTTTAAAAATATTGATTGATCGATTTCATATGTCAAGAATATCACAGGATATAAGACACAATAAGTGGGAAGAACACCTTGACAGGATAACCTGAAACATGAAAGTTGAATGGCTTATTTCCAATGGGGTCCTATTATAAGATAAAAACATTGTAACAACAAAGTGTAATAACTACCAGAAGTACAATAACATCATAAAAACGACATATCAATCAAATAATTTGCAAAAACCTGAAGCAAACAACAGTTATCTACTTTATATTGTTATTATTGTTTTGTTTTGTTTCTTTTCCTTTTTTTTCTGTCTTGTCTTTTTTTGTTTTTGTTTGTGTGCCTTTTTTGTTTTTGTCTTTGTTTTGCTTTTAGTTTTTGTCCTGTCTTGTCCAAGTGATTGTCTGTTCACACACTCCTGAACTCATGTTTTTTTTTATACAGCAGGGGTATATATGATATAATATTTTTTGTTAATTGTAACATAGTAGGCATAAAAAGCTTGACCCCACTAGTATTCTTTTTCATTGTACAAACCTTTTTAATTTACGATTTGAATTTCATTGATCAAAGATATACTTTAATTAACTATTTATTGCAGGGAACCCATACTAACAAGCTTTGCTTTCCAGTGGGTTCCCTTTTTTCATTTCTGTATATTATACTTTTATGTTTTGCTATATATTGTAACTTTTGTTAAATTTTGGAATGAAAAAGAATAAATGCAATCAATCAATCAATAACTATAATCAATAGATCAGTAAAACATTGGCAGTTTTAGCCTGTTTGAAAACAATCCAATTTCAGGGGCCATATTGGTTTTGCTCAATAAATTCAGCGCCCCAAATACCATCATGTCTGTGACGAGTGGTGAATATGTAATTTTTATGCAACAAAATAGTGAAAATACCCAAATACACACAGATAAATTGATATCAATTTATTATCATGTGAAGTCTTCAGGGTGCATTTTTCTGCATTTAACCAACCTGTGAAATACTGAAATTGAAATAATTTATTTTGCATTTGTCAACCCTTGGAACTAAATTTAACGCTTCAGATTTCAATTTTGGTCAGTTCTCTACACAAATAATTAAAGGAAAATGAAACCCTTGAAACCAGCTGAATCCATATCAAAGAGAAAAATCAAAGAAACATATTGTTGAAAGTTTGAGAAAGATTGAATGAATAATAAGAAAGTTATGAGCATTTGAATATTGAGGTCACTAATGCCATGTAGATCCTCCCATTGGCTATGCGACCAAGATCTGTGATGTCACACAGTCACATACGTACAACTCCCTCATTACTTTAGTACTTATTTCACTTATATTCTCACTTTTATAGAGTCTATCACAAGGTGAGGTGCTCTCTTTATGAGAGGACAAGTACAGAGGTTTCACAACATTATATCATTGATGAATCGTTTGTCATATGATTAGAATGAGCAAAAAGAGATGTTTTGGAGTATATTTTCAGTGTCCAAAAGGGGAGAGTTGTTCATCTGTGACATCATAGATCTTGGTCGCATTGCCAATGGGAGGATCTCCATAGCATTAGTGATCTCGACATTCAAATGCTCATAACTCTTCTATTGCTAGTCCTATTTTGCTCAAACTTTTGTTGATCTTATTCTTTGATTTTTCTGCTTTCACAAAAGCTAACTTGCTCCAAGAGTTTCATTCTCCTTTAAATGATATATTGTATGAGGAGGGGAAGGGTGGATGTGACGGTATTAGAAATGGGAACATAAAATGTAAAATTTGAAAAACAAATCAATTTTAAAACATGATTTTGATGAAACCAATGTACATTTTTACGTGCACTCTAGTTTTTCTCCATAAAAAAACTTATGAATATGCATGCTGCTAGTATCTCTAAAACTATGTATTTTAAAGGAGAATGAAACTCTTGGAGCAAGTTAGCTTTTGTGAAAGCAGACAAATCAAAGAATAAGATCAACAATAGTTTGAGTAAAATAGGACTAGCAATAGAAGAGTTATGAGCATTTGAATGTCGAGATCACTAATGCTATGGAGATCCTCCCATTGGCAATGCGACCAAGATCTATGATGTCACAGATGAACAACTCTCCCCTTTTGGACACTGAAAATAAACCCCAAAACATCTCTTTTTGCTCATTCTAATCATATGACAAACGATTCATCAATGATATAATGTTGTGAAACCTCTGTACTTGTCCTCTCATAAAGAGAACACCTCACCTTGTGATAGACTCTATAAAAGTGAGAATATAAGTGAAATAAGTACTAAAGTAATGAGGTAGTTGTACGTGTGTGACATCACAGATCTTGGTCGCATTGTCAATGGGAGGAACTACATGGCATTAGTGATCTCGATATTCAAATGCTCATAACTTTCTTATTATTCATTCAATCTTCCTCAAACTTTCAACAATATGTTTCTTTGATTTTTCTCTTTGATATGGATTCAGCTGGTTTCAAGGGTTTCATTCTCCTTTAACTACATCACTGAATGGAACAGTTTCTATAAATGTCATGCGTACTAACTTATGATACATCACTGGGTTATGAAGCATAGCATATTTTCAGTAAGGATTACTCAAAATAAGCATGGTTGTCTAATGCCACTGGTGATCAGGGCCCCGTCTTACAAAGAGTTGCGATTGATCTGATCAATCGCAACTATGGAAAGCCGGCAATGTCTACATCTAAAATTACAAAATATTTTTTAGAAATGATGTTCATTCATATATTCGCTGTTTTCTTGACAATTCAGTATGCTTCTCTTTGTTTTCAAAGGACATTGAGCAAATTTCCTAAAGAAAAATTATGACATTGATGGATTTCCATATACTTGAGATTAATCGGATCAATAGTAACTCTTTGTAAGATGCGGCCCAGGCGTGTTTCATGAAACATCTTGTCTGTGATTTTCAATGACAAATTCACTCTGAGCCAGTCAGATGCAAGGATTTCAGTAGCTTATATAGGCCTGGAAATTACTTATATGTTTCATGAATTCTCCCCTTAAATTGATCAGGGATGACAAAAGAACGATTTGGTAATTCCCTTCACTTCATATTGGCCTTGGCATAGTAATGCCATCCATTTTCACCAACATCGATTTGGATGAAAATATGACAAGGGTAATATCCTGTACACCGGTATGCCGCATGTTAAAGGCGGACAACGGTTTCAATGATAGCCTCATTTTCCTCTTGAAAAGGTTCGGTTAAATTTGGGTTTTGTGAACTCCTACACATTTCCGTATGTCTGCAGCTTGTGATGTTTCGGCGGGATGTTGCTCTAGAAAGTGTGATGGTATCAGAAAGTACTTTGCTAATTTTCCATGGATTGATAACATCAGTATTTTGTGAAACCGTTTCACTC